>NC_133148.1:36359392-36710678 GCF_048418815.1 Hemitrygon akajei
TTGGGAGGGACGACCTACCAGCAACCAGCTCCGAAGGGAAATGGAGAGGAGGTAGAGAAGAGAGGTTGTGATAGGGAGTCAGGGGAATAGAGTTTTTGTGGACGAGAGAAAGACTCACAGATGGTGTGCTGTCTTCCAGGTGCCAGGGGCAGGGATGTCTCAGACTGGTTCCATAGCATCCTAAATGGGGAGGGTGAGCAGACAGAAGTTGTGACACATATTGGAAAAGAGTTGAGGTCCTGAAGGGAGATCTAGGGATCTAAGAAGAAAGCTGAAGAGCAGGATCTCAACAGTAGTAATCCCTGGATTATTGCCTGCCACGCCCCAGTGAGGGTAAGAATATGTTGGTGAAGAATAGATGCAGGGGGCAGGGGTTCATATTTGTGGATTACTGGGATCTCTTCTGGGGAAGTTATGACCAATTCAAATGCCAGCCCAGATCGGAAGTGAGAGCCAATTTCACTCGCTCTCTGTGATCTTCACTCCTCTCTCTTCAGGGCGCCAGAGCCGTTGGCTGTTTTGTTGTTTGATCAATTTTAACACCGGCTCAGATAGACTGAAAAGTCAGTGCGTCGGGCGATTCTGCTCGTTCCCTGTGATGGTTATCTCAGTGGTGCTGAGACTATGAAGGCTGTCCCCGCTAATGTGATGAACCGACAAGTGAGGCTTCGGGCCTACTCCAGGGTTTGGATCTCAGCATGCAATTTTGGTTCAGAACGCTGTTGCTCGCTTCAGCTGTTTGCGTGATTTGTTCTTTCTTTCTCTTCTGCATCGGGTGTCGGTCTTTTATTTTTGTTTTTATTCTTTAATACGGGTTCTTTCAAGTTCCTTGCTTTGTGGTTATCTGTGAGCAAACAAACCTCAAGATTGTATAATGTATACATTCTTTGATAATAAGTGTACTTGAATCTTGAATCTGTACAAAAGGGATGGTTTACATCTGAACTCGAGGAGGACTCACGCTGCCAGGTTCAGGAGCGGTTCTCACCCCTCAACCAGCAGGCTCTGGAACTGAAGAGGATAACTTCACTCAACTTCACTCTTGCCTCATCATTGAAATGTTTCCACAACCACTGGACGGAGACCAGTGGCTCTGGGACAAGCATAAACACAAGAGGTTCCGCAGAGCAACAACGCACAAAATGCTGGAGGAATTCAGCAGGTCAGGCAGCATCTATGGAGAAGAATACAGAGAGAGCTTGCTTTGTGCTGAAGCCCTTCTTCAGGACTGGAAAGGAAGGGGGTGGGAATAAGAAGTTGGGAGAAGGTGAAGGAGTGCAAGCTGGAAGGTGATAGGTGAAACCAAGTGAGGAGGAAGGCAGGTATGTGGGGGAGGGGGGGATGCAGTGAAAGCTGAGAGGTGATAGGTGGAAAAGGTAAAGGATTGAAGAAGGAGGAATCTAATAGGAGAGGAGGATGGACCGTGGGAGAAAGGGGAGGGGAACCAGAAGGGGTTGATGGGCAAATGAGAAGAGAAGAGGTAAGAGGGAAGCCTGAATGGGGAGCTCAGAAATAGAGAAGCGGGACAGAGGAGAAATTATGCTTTTGGCACATTGGCCTTCATAAATCAAAGTACTGAGTGCAGGAGATGGGATGTTATGTCGAAGTTGTAAATAAAATGTTGGTGAGGCCTAATTTGGAGTATTGCATGCAGGTTTGGTCACCTACCTACAGGAAAGATGTAAATGAGGTTGAAAGAGTACAGGGAACATTTACAAGGATGTTGCTGGGACTGGAGAACCTGAATTATAAGGAAAGATGGAATAGATTAGGACTTTATTCTTTGGCATGTAGAAGATTGAGAGGAGATTTGATAGAGGAGTACAAAATTATGAGTGGTTTGGATAGGGCAAATGCAAGCAGGCTTTTTCCACTGAGGTTGGGTAGGACTACAGCTAGAGGTTGTGGGTTAAAGGTGAAAAGTGAGAAGTTTAAGGGGAACATGAGGGGAAACTTCTTCACAGAGGGTGCTGAGAGTGTGGAATGAGCTGCCGGCACAAGTGGTGCATGCGAGCTCGATTTCAGCATTAAAGAGAAGCTTGGGTAGGTACATGGATGGTAGGGGTGTGGAGGGCTGTGGTCCTGGTGCAGGTCGATGGGAGTAGGTGGTTTAAATGGTTCGGGATGGACTAGATGGGCTGAAGGGCCGGTTTCTGTGCTGTACTTTCCCACGACTCTATATATAGTTCTGACTCAGACCGAGTCTCACATCTGTACCTCAGTAGGTGACAAAGCATGGCAGTTAACCTGTCTGTACTCAGTCAGTCAGCCTCTTACTGCTAGTCTAGAATAAATATTTATTGTGATACCGGACGGGATTAATTTCTACTGCCTATCACAACACTGTGTATATAACAAAAGGGAATAATTAACTTTTATGCTTTTCAACAACCATAAAATATTCTGTGATATCATCAAATGATACTGCAGTAGCAGATGGAGATTAAAATGTGTTAGTGATATCCAAGTACCATGGGGCGAAGAACTCCAACAAGTCAACAGCTAGTGCTGTAAACCAGAAGGTTCTATCGAACGTCACCATCTGGTACGGGGTGGTGGTGGAGGGGACTACCGCACAGGATCGAAGTAAGCTGCAGAGAGTTGTAAACTCAGTCAGCTCCATCGTGGGTGCTAGCCTCTGCAGTATCCAGGGCATCTTCAAGGAGCGATGCCTCAAAAAGATGACGTCCATCATTAAGGACCCCTCACCAGGACATCCCTCTTCTCCTTGCGGCCATCAGGGAGGAGGTACAGGAGCCTGAGGACACACAGTCAATGACTCAGGAGCAGCTTCTTCCACTCTGCCATCCGATTTGTGAATGGACATTGAACCCATGAACACAAGCTCACTACTTTTTTATTTCTATTTTTTGCAGTACTTGTAATGCACAATTTTTTCTCTATTATTACAGTTTCAAGAAAAAGTTTGTGAACCCTTTGCAGTTACCTGGTTTTCCCAACTGTGAAGCATGGTGGAAGGTGCATCATGGTTTGGGACTGCTTTCCTGCCTCAGGGCCTGGATACTTTGCAGTCGTTGAGGGAACGATGAATTCAACATTTTACCAAGACATTTTACAGGAGAATGCCAGGGTAGCAGTCTGTCACCTGAAGCTTAATGGAAGTTGGATGAAGCAACGAGACAGTGATTGGAAACACAAGAGCAACTCAACAACAGAATGGCTTAAAAGGAAGAAAATTCGTGTTTTGGGATGGCCAAGAAATAGTCCAGATCTGAACCCAACTGAGATGCTGTGGCCTGACCATCAGAGGCTTGTTCATGCAAGGCATCCCAGAAATATTGATGAACCGAAACTGTTTTGTATGGAGCAATGGTCTAAAATTCCTCCAAGCTGACTGCAGGACTGATCAACCGGAAATGTTACTGGGAACATTTGGTTGAAGTTATTGCTGTACAGGGAGTCACACCAGCTACTGAAAGCAAAGGTTCACCTACTTATTCCAACAAATACATGTAATATTGGATAACTTTTCTCAATAAACAGGTGAACAAGTGTAATGCTTTTTTGTGTTATTTATTTAATTGGGTTCTCTTTATTAAGTTTTTGGACTTGCGTTAAGATCTGATCACATTTTAGGTCATATTTATGTGGAAATAGGGAAAATTTTACAGGGGACACAAAACTTTCTAGCACCACGGTAGGCCTCAAAGTTAACAAATTTTACGACATATGCTGGTGATATTAAATCTGATTCTGATTACTTTTATCCATGGGGAAAATGCTCTCAGAAGGACAAGAGAAATATAGCACAGGAACAGGCCATTTGGCCGAAAATGTTGTGCCAAATCAGCTGATGAAGGGTTTCGGCCCGAAACGTCGTCACTACCTCCTCCCATAGATGCTGTCTGGCCTGCTGAGTTCTGCCAGCACCTTGTGTTTTTAAAAAGTAAATCAAATGTTATTCCCTTGTCTGAGAAAGCTAATAGGGATAATCCTGGGAATTATAGGCCAGTGAGTGTTACTTCAGTGGCGGGCAAAGTATTGGGGAGGATTCTTAGAGATAGGACTTGCGAGTGGTCAGTGAAGTGTAGTGCGATTAGGAATAGTCAGTGTGGATCTGTGACTGTCACGAGGCTGATTGACTTCTTCGAGGAAGTGACAAAGCGAGATGATGAAGGCAGATCTGTGGGCATGATGTAAATGGGAAGGCTGTTCAACAAGGTTCCTCATGGTACACTCATTCAGGAAGTCGGGAGGGAAGGGATCCGGGGAAAACCAGCTGCACGGATTCAGAATTGGCTTGCCCACAGAAGAAAGAGGGTGGTAGCAGATGGAAGATGGAGAAGCAACACCTCATATTCCGTCTGGGTAGCCTCCAACCTGATGGTAAAACAATTTCCCTCCCCTCCTCTCCTCTTCTATTGCCACTCTGGACTCTTACCTCTTCTCACCTGCCTATTACCTCCCCCTGGGTCCTCTCCTCCTTCCTTTTCTCCTATCAGATTCCTTCCTCTCCAACCCTTTACCTTTCCCACCCACCTGACTTCTTCAACTGTCACTTTCCGGCTATCCTCCATCCCTTCCCCGTACCTGGTAGGTTTGTTCTTAATGAAGGCAAGCTTGGCGTGGGTAAACGCTAGAACATTTTATTCTGAACTGCTCCAGCTCAATGCTGAGCACGTGTGACCAGGTCACCATCGAAACTTCCGATTAGACCGTAAGCTATAGGAGCAGAATTGGGCCATTTGGCCCATCGAGTCTGCTCCGCCATTTCATCATGGCTGATTCAACTTTCCTCTCAGCCCCAATAGCCTGCCTTCTCACTATATCCCGTCATGTCCCGATGGTTGAACCACCCACATTGCCCACTGGGAGCTGAAGTTCTTTATCAGATTAGATTAGATTCAACTTTATTGTCATTGTGCCGAGTACAGATACAAAACCAAATGAAATGCAGTTAGCATCTAACCAGAAATGCAAAGAATAGTGTTATTTACAAAATAACTGTGAATAAAAAGTAAGTGCTACAGCACACAAATATAAAAGTACTGAGACAGTACAATATGGGTGCAATACTGCTTAGCGCTGTGATTATTGACACATAATTCACTGCATTTTCATTCTGGCACCTTCTCCCTTCCTTTCCAGTCCTAAGGAAGGGTCTCGGCCCAACATACCAACTGCTTATTCATTTCCATAGATGCTGCCTGACCTGCTGAGTTCCTCCAGCGCTTTGGGTGTGTTGCCTTGGATTTCCAGTGCCGGCAGAATTTCTCATGTAGATGGTGTATATTCTGCCTGGAGGTCTGTGACTAGTGGTGTTCTGCATGGACCTGTTCTGCTCTTTGTGACTTTTATTAATGGCTTAGACGAGGAAATAGAAGAACGTGTTACTAAGCCTGCAGATGGCATGAATGTTGGTGGTATTGTGGACAGTGTAGAAAGCTGCTCTCGGTTACAATAAGACATTGATCGGATGTAGAGTTGTTCTGAGAAGTGACAGCGAGACACAAATGAGAGAAAATCTGCAGATGCTGGAAATCCCCTCTCCAAATCTAACCTCTCTCCTTCCGAACGCACTCTTCTCCACTCTCCCTGAACTAATCCTGACCTCACCATCAAACCTGTTGTTGTAGTCTAACGGACCGACCTCTACCTTGCTGAGGCCAGGCGACAATCCCCAGACACCTTTTGCTTACCCCTTGACCTCCCCACTAAAGAGCACCAAGCCATTGCCTCCCACACCATCACCAACCTTATTACTTGAACTTCCAGTAATTGCCCCCCCACCTCCTTTCCCCATTCCCATTTTCCTCTCTCACCTTATCTTGCCATCACTTCCCTCTGATGCTCCTCCCTCTTCCCTTTCTTCCACGGCCTTCCTTCTTCTCCCTTCAGATTCCCCCTTCTCCAGCCCTTTCACCCATTGACTTCCCAGCTCTTTACTTCACCCCCTCCCCCAGTTTCACCTATCTCCTACCACCTTCTAACTCTGACTTCTCATTCTTTTTCTCCAGTCCCGATGAAAGGTCTCAGCCGAAACGTTGACTGTTTACTCTTTTGTGTGCAATATGTATTACTGGGGTTGACACGTATATGGTTATATACACTACATAAATGTATATAGTTAAATGACACTAAACTTGAGTTGACTTTTCTATAGATGCCACCTGACCTGCTGAGTGACAGTGTTTAATCTGGAAAGGTGTGAAGTAATACACTTTGGAAGGACAAAGTTAAGGGCAGGATCTTTAGCAGTGTGAAGGAACAGATGGATATTGGGCTTCATGTCAATAGGTTCCTCAAAGTTGCCGTGCAAGTTGATAAGAAAGTATTATTAAGGTTACTAAGAAAGCTGTGCCAGAATCTCCGTGGCATCCCAGTTAAAGTGGTCTTCATGTAATGAGATCAGTCACAGTGATAGAGGCGTATAAGATGCAAACACTAGGAAATCTGCAGATGCTGGAAATTCAAGCAACACACACAAAATGCTGGTGGAACGCAGGCCAGGCAGCATCTATAGGGGGAAACACTGTTGACGTTTCAGGCTGAGATTGTACTCCTGCCTCCTCCCCTCACCTTCTTATTCTGGTTATGACCCTTCACTTTCCAGTCCTGATGAAGGGTCTTGGCTCAAAACACCAATTGTTTATTTCTGTCCATAGATGCTGCCTGACTTGCTGGGTTCCTTCAGCAACTTGTGCATGTACCTTACTCTTAAACTCAATCCCTACTAATCAGATTCAGAATCATTAATCCCATTTTGTTCTCCCTATATTCCCATTCCTCCAAGAGGACCACAGCCTTGTCATTGGGTTTGGAGGCTTGCATGCCTCAATGACCCAGAGAGCTATGCCGGTTGGAGTCAGAGCTTTATCCTTTGGCTCTTGGTAGGGTCATCCGTGTCAAACAGGTCAAAGGGTAGAGGCCAGACTAAGAGTGGCCCACTGGTCCTCCAGGTTCGGGGGTTCAGCTCAGGCCTAACAACGCTGACTGGTCAAAAAATTGTTCTGGGAACAGCAGTGAACAATCCTTCTATATCTCTGTGCGATGGTATAGACAAATAGGGATGGTGAATCTTCATTGCTGCTCAAAGTGCAGAGAGTTGTAAACTCAGTTAGCTCCATTGTGAGCACTAGCCCCTGTAGTATCCAGGACATCTTCAAGGAGTGATGCCTCAAAAAGGCAGCACCCATCATTAAGGATCCTCATCACCCAGGTCATGCCTTGTTCTCATTGCTGTCATCAGGGAGGTACAGGAGCCTGAAGGCACACACTCAGTGATTCAGGAACAGCTTCTTCCCCTCTGCCATCTGAATGGACATTGAACCCATAAACAGTACCTCACTACTTTTTTAATTTCTATTTTACACTACTTATTTAATTTAACTATTTAATATATAGTTGCTATAATGCACAGATTTTTCACTATTGTTGCAGATGCAAGAAAAAGTTTGTGAACCCTTTGCAATTACCTGGTTTTCTGCATAAATTACTCATAAAATGTAGTCTGATTTTCATCCAAATCACGTTAATAGTAGACAAACACAATCTGCCTAAACTAATAACACACAAACAATTGTACTACTCATCAATGCTGAGTACTCTGTTTAAACATTCACAGACTAGGTTCAAAAACGTCGGTGAACTTCCGGGGTAATGGCTTCTACCAAAGCTATTTGGAGTCAGGTGTTCCAATCAATGAGATGAGACTGAGTGTGAGGGTTGTAGAGGTACCCAGCCCTATAAAAAAGACACACAAGTCAGGTTATTGACAGAGCCTGCTCTTAAAGAAAGATCTCTTTATGTCCACCATACCTCGGTCAAAACAACTTTCAGAGGACCTTGGAAGAGGAATTGGAGAGATGCATGAAGTTGGAAAAGGCTACAAAAGCATTTCTAAAGACCTGAGTGTTCATCAGTCCACAGTAAGAGAAATTATCCCCAAACGGAGGAACTTCAGTACTGCTGCTACTGTCTGCAATGTTAGCAAATTTCATGATGTATGCCGGTGATATTAAACCTGATTTTGGTTCTGAAAATGTGCTTTTATGATGCTAATGTTGCTGCAAGTTGTTTTTGCATTGCACCAGTGCAGACACATATTGACAGTAAGCTTAACATTGACCTTGACTTTGAAGGACCCGTTTCCCTTCTCCATTGTTCCAGGCTCCAGCATCTATGTTCTTGGAGTACATGGTTAGTGGTGGGGAGGGCTCTGGGTTTAAGGACCCATTTCGGTGCTCAGTGGTGGCTGAAACCAGAGTGGTTCACAGGAGTGAAACAAACTCCAATTAGTTGAAGTTCTACCAGCATTTTGTGTGTTGCTCCAGATCCCAGATTCCGCAGTCTCGTAAGACCATTTGGACCATAAGACATAGGAGCAGAATTAGCCCATTTATCCTTTCAAGTCTGCTCTGCCATTGGTTAATGGTTGATTTTTATCCCTCTCAACCCCATTCCCCTGCCTTTACCATGTAAACTTTGACTCTCTTACTAACTGGAACCTATCAGCCTCTGCTTTAAGTATACCCAATGACCTGGCTTCCACAGCTGCCTGTGAAAATGAATTCCACAGATTCACCACCCTCTTGTCTAAAGGTGCCATGGTAGCACAGTGGTTACAATGACGCTATTGCAGCTCGGGGCATTCCGGCGTTTGAAGTTCAATCCTGGCGTCCTCCGTAAGGAGTTTCTGTACGTCTTTCCCATGGAGTGCGAGGGGGCTCCTCTGGGTTCCTCTGTGGTGAACTACATATACCTGTTTGGACACCCCCCCCCCCCCCCCACCGGCTGACTGCTCCTGTGGCTCCTCCCACAGACCCCGGTATAAAGGCGATTGGAGGCACTGCTCCTCCCTCAGTCTCCAGGATGTTGTGTGGTGGTCACTTGCTGCTTGTGCTTTCTTCCAGCCAATAAAAGCCTACCTTAACTCATGTCTCAGAGTTATTGATGGTGCATCATCCTCCCACAGTCCAAAGACATACAGGGTAGGTTAATTGTCTTTGTAAATTGATCGGTGGTTAGGTTATGGATTAATTGGGGATGTGGCTTGGAGGGTCAGAAGGTGCTATTTTGTGGTGCATCGCTAAAATAATAAAAGATTAAAAAAAAATGAAATTCTGGTAAAGAGGCCCTTACCAGGAAATGGTTATCACAGGAGAGCCCCACTTTAAATGTATGGATGGAAATTACAATGGACATTTACAAAATGGAGAAGATAACAGCATCTGTTAATCATATTTTGGAACAATTTGATTCATACTGGGAAAAATGGTTTAACTACATAACAACATATACAAAATGCTGGTGGAACACAGCAGACCAGGCAGCATCTATAGGGAGAAGCACAGTCGACGTTTCGGGTCGAAACCTTTCGTCAGGACTAAATGAAAGAAAAGATAGTAAGAGATTTGAAAGTAGGAGGGGGAGGGGAAAATGCGAAATGATAGGAGAAGACCAGAAGGGGTGGGATGAAGCTAAGAGCTGGAAAGGTGATTGGCGAAAGTGATACAGAGCTGGAGAAGGGAAAGGATCATGGGACGGGAGGCCTCGGGAGAAAGAAAGGGGGAGGGGAGCACCAGGGGGAGATGGAGAACAGGCAGAGTGATGGGCAGAGAGAGAGAAAAAACAAACAAATAAATATGTCAGGGATGGGGTAAGAAGGGGAGGAGGGGCATTAACGGAAGTTAGAGAAGTCAATGTTCATGCCATCAGGTTGGAGGCTACCCAGCCGGTATATAAGGTGTTGTTCCTCCAACCTGAGTGTGGCTTCATCTTGACAGTAGAGATAGGCCTTCCTCGTGTTAACTACATAACACCTCATAGGCTTGATTTTATTCTCACAAGTCAATGAATCTGTTGTAAAAAAAGATCACTCCCTACTTGTACATAGTTTGCTTATTTAGATTGTTCTCTCTCTCCTCTCCTTTCTATAAGTGTATACCTCAGATAATTATTATGTGCAGATTTGTGACAAATATGATTATATGATATGTATTTCAGATACTGTACATATATGTTATGGAAATGTTTGATGATAAACTTCAATAAAAAATAAATTACAAAAAAAAAGAAATTCCTCCTCATCTCTGTTCTAAAGGGATGTCCTTTTATTCTTAAGCTGTTCCCTCTGGTCCGAGACTCTCTCACTATGTTCTAAAGGGATGTTCTCATCTCTGTTCTAAAGGGATGTCCTTATATTCTTAAGCTGTTCCCTCTGGTCCTAGACTCTCTCACTTTAGGAAATATCCTCTCCATATCCACGCTATTTAGGCCTTTGAATATTGAATAGGTTTCGAGGAGAAGCCCCTTCTTGTGGCTACCTGAAACTAAAAGAGACTGAGGGTTTCGCGGGGTAATCTAACGCTCGTTCTTCTTTGTTCTCTCTTTCGCAGGCTTTGGGATGACCACGCCGGCAACCACTGGTGGCAGAGCCTTCCTGATCTTCTACGGCTTGGCAGGCTGCGCCGCCACCATCCTGTTCTTTAACCTGTTCCTGGAGCGGATTATCACGCTGCTGGCGTTCGTCCTGCGCTGGTTCCATCAGCGGGGGCTGCAGCAGGGCGGCGAGGAGGGCTCGGCCGCCTGCCGGGCGTCCGTCCACTCGGGGGAGGTCGACAGCCTGGACGGCTGGAAGCCCTCCGTCTACTACGTCGTGCTCATCCTGGGCCTGGCCTCGCTCGCGATCTGCTGCTGCGCTTCGGCCATCTACTCGCCCATGGAGGGGTGGACATACGCTGAGTCCCTCTACTTCTGCTTCGTGGCGTTTAGCACCATCGGCTTCGGGGACCTGGTGAGCAGCCAACGGCAGGCCTACCCCCACCAGACGCTGTACCGCGCGGCCAATTTCCTGCTCATCCTGGTGGGCGTCTGTTGTATCTACTCCCTGTTTAACGTCTTCTCCATCATCATTAAGCAGTTCCTCAACTGGCTGCTGAGGAAGATGGAATGCCGGTGCTGTCGACGCCGGAGGAAGCCGCGGACACACTGCAATGCAGTGCACCCCTTGGCCTCCAAGTCCAGGAGGCAGGACGTCTCGGTGGAGACGGTGTGTGACAGCGAGACCGAAGGGCGGCGGATGTCGGGTGAGATGATCTCCGTCAAGGACTTCCTGGCCTCCAACAAGGTCTCCTTGGCCGTCATGCAGAAGCAGCTGTCCGAGACGGCCAACGGGGGACCCAGGCAAAGCCACTCTCGGTACAATGGTCTCTCTGGAGGTGTTGGGGCCTTAGCTATCATGAACAATAGGCTGGTGGAAACGAGCGTGGACAGGTAATCTTCTTGGGCGGAAGACGTCAGTGGTGGCAATGCAACTGAGGTCAATATCATAGCTGAAGGATAGATCCCCCCCACCCTCATTAACTAGAATGAGGAGTTACCTGCATCTTAAGAGGAGGGAACAAGGACAGGGCACCACCATAATGGGGTAAGAGTGGCTCTCGTTCTCAGCTGGTTGGCTCGGGCTGGTGCAATAGTGGCGATGGGGTATCTGGACTTACCTTGGCTGGAGATCTGGCTCCTTCACGTGGCGGAGAGCAGCAAGGTGGGCTTCATCTTCCGTCTCTCCCGAGTGGCAACACTCAGAGGTCCGCAGTGAGTAAGGGGCAGTAGAGGGTGCTGGTACCTCTAGAAGGGAAAGGTAGATACCAGGTTCAAATATTCAACTGAGCGATGATTTTAGAGCATGCCGGCTATGTGGAACGAACTGCCAGAGGAATTGGTAGTGTTGGGTATGATTTCTAGGTTTAAAGGACATTTGGACAAGTACATGGATAGGAAAGGTTTAGAGATGTGTGGGCTACATGTAGGCAACATGGTTGGCATGGACTAGATGGGCCAAAAGGCCTGTTTCCTTACTGCATAGCTCTATCATTCCATTAATGTCCTAAAATTCTTTAAGGCTCTTCGCAAGAACATCATCAAGAAATGCTGATACCTGGGCACTTTGAGGGCAAATGATCAGAAGGTCAATCAACATATGAGGCTTTGAGAAGCAACATAGTCAAAGAAAGAGAGATCCACTTTGGAGGGGGATTTCCAGCACCTGGATAATGGAGGAATAGGCATCAGTGTGATCAAGGGGTTGGATATGGAAGAGCACAGACTTGACTTAAGAGACACTATTATTCCAAAATATATTGACCTTGCAATCTACCATGAATTATATGGGAAGATGGCTAGTATTGAACATGTCTAATTTACAGGGTCTTGCAAAATCCATTGCGAACTGTTAAAAAATGTGTAAATATCTGTAATATTGTTAATAAAAATGTCAAAAATGCTGCACCATTATACTTAATGTACACTCAGTGGTCACTTTATTAGGTACACCTGCTCATTAATGCAGATATCTGATCAGCCAATCATGTGGCAGCTACTCAATGCATTGAAGCATGCAGACATGGTCAAGAGGTTCAATCGTTTTTCTTACCAGAATGGGGACGGAATGTGACCTAAATGACTTTGACCGTAGAATGATTGGTTTATTTATTGAGAGACACACAATGCAGAACAGGACCTTCTGACCCTTTGAGTCGCACTGCCCAGCAACCCCAATTTAACCCTAGCCTAACCACGGGACAAATTACAATGACCAATCGGTACGTCTTCCTTCCTCCGTGACCCATGCAGTCACGTGGAGAACATACAAACTCCTTACAGGCAGTGGCGAGAATTGAACCCGGGTCGTCTGCACTGTAAAGCGTTGTGCTCACCACTATGCTACCGTTGGTGCCAGACGGGGTGGCGTGAGTATCTCAGAAACCGCTGGCCTCCTGGGATTTTCACCCGCACCTGTCTCCGGCACTTACAGAGAATGGTGCAAAAAAACCAAACAGAAGTCCAGTTCCATGGGCAAAAATGCCTCGTTAATGAGAGAGATCAGCTGAGAATGGCCAGACTGGTTCAAGCTGACAGGAAGGTGACAGTAACTCAAACAATTTTACAACAGTGGTGTGCAGAAAAGCAGCTCTGAACGCACAACATGTTGAACCTTGAGGTGGACGGGCAACCATATACTCAGTAGACACGTTATTCAGTACAGGAGGTCATTGAGTGTATATTTCCGCTAAAGGAGATCAAAGTACTATAAATATAGGCTAGGAACTAGTAGCTCAAAGGGGATTTCAGGAGGAACTTCCTGACCCAAATATGGTAGAAATGTGGAACTCTTTACCACCTTGAGTGCGTTAATGTCAATACATTAAAATGGGAAGATGATAACAGGAAGTCATGCTGTTCCCAGGTCAGTAGTCTAGTCAATGGTTCGATGGCTCCACTTAATATCACAGAATGTAGAGAATATACAACCTGAAATTCTTACTCTTCACGGACATCCGCAAAGCAAAAGAAACCCTCCCTCCCCATGGAATGAATGACAGGAAAGTATACAAGAACCCCAAAGTCTCGTCACTCAGTAAGGCTGCCACATTCATAGACCATGTGGAACTCAGTATGTTCGGGATCTGGAGCAGCAGCTGGATGACCTTCGGCACGGACGGTAGAGTGAGGAGATAATCGATCAGAGTTACAGGGATGTAGTCAACCCGAAGTTGCAGGAGGACATAGGAGCAGAATTAGACCATCTGGTCCATTGAGTCTGCTCCGCCATTCAATCACGGTTGATCCTTTTTTTCCTCTATCTCCTCCTCAACCCCAGTACCGGGCCTTCTTCCCGTAACCTTTGATGCCATGTCCAATCAAGAACCTATCAATCTCTGTCTTAAATACACCCAACGACCTGGCCTCCACAGCTGCATGTGGCAACAAATTCACCACCTGGGTAGCTGGGTGACTGTCGGGAGAAGGAATGGGACAGTGAATAGGCAGTGAGCACAGAGCACCCCTGTGGCCATCCCCCTCAATAATAAGTATCCTGTTTTGGATACTGTTGTGGGGATGAGGCCTTTATTCAAAGGTTGTGCCCCCTGGTCCTAGACACCCCCACCATCCTCTCCACTTCCACTCTATTGAGGCCTTTCAACATTTGATAGGTTTCAATGAAATCACCCCTCATTCTTCTGAATTCCAGCGAGTACAGGCCCAGAGCCATCAAACCCTCCTGATATGATTAAACCTTTCAATCCCGGAATAGTTTTCATGAATCTCCTTTGCACCCTCTCCAATGTCAGCTCAACCTTTCTTCGGTAAGGGGCACAAAACAGCTCAGAATACTCCAAGTGAGGCCTCAGTAGCATCTTATGAAGCTTCTGCATCACATCCTTGCTTTTATATTCCAGTCCTCTTGAACTGAATGGTAACATTGTCTGTAAAAATGCTTTGTTGAGTCGAGCCGACTGGCAGGAAGAGGCTGTACCTGAGAGATTTCACACTCTCCGTACAAATGCCTAGGGTCATGTAGACTAGAAGGAGGTGTCAAATATGAACTTCAGATCAGACCTCGGTGAAAGTATTTTGTTTTTGCCAATGCTCTGAGTTGTTAATTAACTCAACAATCAGCAGAAAAAAAGCCATATTACTGGGAAACAGACAAGGCTGTCTCTGTATATCTATATCTCTATATATCTAATGAGTGAGATAAAGTGTGGAATAGGCCCTTTAAGCTTTTCAAACTGGACCACCCAGCAATCGCCCGATTTAATCCCAGCCTAATCACAGGACAATTTACAATGACCAATTAACCTTCCAACCGGTACGTCTTTCGACTGTGGGAGGAAACGCGCAGAGATTGTAAAAACTCCTTATGGGCAGTGGCGGGAATGAACTCTAGCACTGTAAAGCGTTGTGCTGACCACAATGCTATTGTGCCACCCTTAATCTGGAGCAAAACAAAAAAATTGCTGGAGGTACTTACCAGGTCAAGTAGCACCTGTGGAGGCAGAGGGATACTTAACATTAATCAGTCCCCTCTTCTTCCCCACTCTGACTTTCCTCTTACTTCTTCTCTTCTCACCTCTCCTCCTTCATGCTCTGGGCCTGTACTCGCTGGAATTCAGAAGAATAAGGGGTGATTTCATTGAAACCTATTGAATGTTGAAAGGCCTCAATAGAGTGGAAGTGGAGAGGATGGTGGGGGTGTCTAGGACCAGGGGGCACAACCTTTGAATAAAGGCCTCATCCCCACAACAGTATCCAATACAGGATACTTATTATTGAGGGGAATAGCCACAGGGATGCTCTGCGCTCACTGCCTATTGTCCACCCTCCTCTCCTTTCCAATTCCTTCTTCTCCAGCCCTTTACTTCTTCCACCAATCACATCCCAGCTTCTTTCGTCTCCCCCTCCCTCCTCCACCCACCTGGCTTCACCTTCTACTCCATTCCACTCCCCTGCCTTCTTAATCTGCCAGTCTTCCCCCTTCCTTCCCACTCCTAATGATGCGTCTCAGCCTGAAACGTCAACTGTTTATTTCCCCTCCATAGATGCTGCTTGACCTGCTGAGTTCCTCCAGCATTTTGTGTGAGTTACTCTGGAATTCCTGCATCTGCAGAATCTTTAACCTTGATCAGTTTGCAATTTTGCTCCAGATTCCAGTTCCTGTGCATCTTTTGTGCCTCCATCTTGCTGATGAGCGGGAATGGGAGAAAGAGTTAAAATGGTGGGTGACTGGAAGTTCACAGTGAACTGAATTTTCCCCTCCCTGAAGACACAATTGGTATTGGTTTATTAATATCACACCTACCGAGATACAGTAAAAATCTTAGTCTTGCATGGCATCCATAAAGATCATTTCAAAGCACAAGTGCTTCAAGATAGTGCACATGAAAAACAATAACAGAATGTAAAATATACTGTTACAGGACATGCTGCAAGTTAGGCCATGCTCTCTTCCTGCTACTGCCATTAGGAAGGTGGTACAGGAGCCTCAGAACTTACCCACCAGGTTCAGGAACAGTTACTACCCTTCAAACATCAGTCTCTTGAACCAAAGGGGATACCTTGACTCAACTTCACCTGTCCCCCATCATTGAAATGTTCCCACAACCTATGGACTCAATTTCAAGGCCTCTTCTTCTCATGTTCTCCATAGTTATTGCTTATTTATCTATTGAACAGTTTGTTGTCTTCTGCAGGCTGGTTGAACGCCCTAGTTGGGCGGTCTTTCACTGATTCTGTTATGGTTATTATTCCATAGGATTTATTGAGAATGCTCGCAAGGAAATGAATCTCAGGGCTGTATACGGTGACACGTATGTACTTTGATAATAAATTTTCTTTGAACTTTGAACTACAATTACAGAAGAAGTAAAGTGCAGGTCAATACTAAGGTGCATGGCCATTATAATGTAGATTGTGAAGGCAAAATTCATCTTTATTTCACAAGAGGTCCAGTCATCAGTTGGATACAAGCTGTCCTTGACCCAAGCTTTGGTAACTTCAGCCTAGAGATAGAATGACCGGGGTGGGAGGGGTCATTGATAACATCAGCCGCTTTTCTGAGGCAGCTAGAAGTCTAGACAGGGTCCACAGAGGGGAGGCTGCTTTTTATTATCGTCTGGGCTGTGATTGCAACTCTCTTCAATTTCTTGTGTTCTTGAGTAGAGCAGTTCCATACCAAATCCTGTTGCAGACTGGATCTTTTCAGTGGTCTGTCTATAAAAGTTGATGAAAGCCAATGGGGACATGCCGAATTTCCACTGCAAAGATTCAGTCCCACCTGGTAGAGATTACTTGACTTCTATTAAGAAGTCAATTGATGTCTCTTGAGGTTCTTGAACTTTGTATTAAATCGCCCACTTCAACTCCGATCAGTTTGTCCAAGATCTCTTGCTCCATACTAATGAAGGTCAAAAAAAAGTTCTACAAGTGTCAACACCTAGGAACAGAAAAAGCTACAGAGAGTGGTGGATATATCCCACTCCAACACAGGCAAACCCCTCTCTACCACTGAGTGCATCTACAAGAGGTGCTGCCAAAAGAAAGCAGCATCCTTCATCAAGGACCCCAATTATCCAGGCCACGCTGTCATCTCGCCGCTATCATTGGGCTGGGGTACAGGAGCCTTAGATCCCACACCACCAGATTCAGGAACAGGTATTATTCTTCAACATTCAGGTTCCTGAACCAACATGGACAACTCCACTCACCTTGACTCTGAACTGATACCACAACTAACTCGTTTACTTTCGAGGACACTACAACTCTCAGTATAATTTTTAATTTTAATTTTCTTAAATTTACACATTTTTTCTTCTTTTGCACATTGTTTGCCAGTCTTTGTTTATTTATAGTTCTCATAAATTCTTTTGTATTTTATCATTTTCCTGTGACTGCCTGCAAGAAAATGAATCTCAAGGTAGTATATGGTGATATATACACACTTTGATAATAAACTTACTTTAACTTTGACAAACATCACTCAACATTTCAATATTCACATTATTGGCTTCCACATTCACCAATGATCTCAGAAATTTCATGTCATAACAACCACCCCTATTTTTTCAGACAAGGATTGTATTAATATTTGACACACAGTTTTGATCATGTCTTAGTTATTTCTATTTATTCCATGTGATTAAGTTCATTCATTATGAGCCATGTAAGTATGACATCATTGTTTTGTACCATGTCATATGACAATATCGTTATGAACCATGTCATATGACATCATCATTATGTACCATGTCATATGACATCATCATTATGTACCATGTCATATGACATCACTGCTACGTGCCATGTCATATGACATAGGTGATCACGGTCTGTTCATGACTATGATTATTCTTGGGAAATTTTTCTACAGAAGTGGTTTGCCATTGCCTTCTTCTGGGCAGTGTCTTTACAAGACGGGTGACCCCCCAGCCATTATCAATACTCTTCAGAGATTGTCTGCCTGGCGTCAGTGGTCGCATAACCGGGACTTGTGATCTGTACCGGCTGCTCATATGACCATCCACCACCTCCTCCCATGGCTTCACATAACCCTGATAGGAAGGGGAGAGGGGCTAAGTAGATGCTACACCTTTTCTAAGGGTGACCTGTAGACTCGCAGAGAGAAGGAGTGCCGTACACTTCCTTTGGTAGAGACATATCTCCACCCTGCCACCCAATGTGAACAAGTAGAAGCAATGTCATTAAAAAAGTCAGTCCATCAGAATAAATATGCGTAACATTATAGCATAATGTCGGCGATGTCGGAAGATGTTATGGACTTTTTAAGACTTATGGTTTTTATAATCTGTGTTTTTCACCCGTTACTTTTCCATTTTGTTGTGCAAGGGGAAGGGGTTTGCAGGTTGATTTCTTCTTGTTCTGATAGTTTGGGACTGTTTGGGGTTCGATGTACTCATTCCGTTTTGTGCATGGGAGGGGATTTGGGGGCTGATGATCGCAATGCCGTTTTTATGTGTGCGGGGGGGGGGGTGTGTTTGATGTTTGTCTCTGAACGACTCATGTCTTTTCTTTGTTCTGTGGCTACCTGGAGAAGACAAATCTCGAAGTTGTATAAGGATTCATACTCTGATAATAACAGAACTTTTGAACTGAATGTACCCAAGGAAACAGTAGAGGCATGGAACATTACAGCACAGAAACAGGCCCTTCAGGCCATCTGCTCCATACCAAACTGTTGCTCTGCTTCATCCCAATGACCTGCGTCTAGCCCATAGACTAAAAGACCTGTTTTCATTTTCGCCACTTTTGTCTTGTTCCTTCTTCTCACCTTCTGGGTACTAAAGGGTTAACTCTTTACCCTTTGTCCATGCTACGACACACCTTCAAAGCCGAGCCTGATTGTTACCCTGCAGAGACTGTACCTGGAGATTATTTAAATGGCTATCTCATCAGGAAACCAATTTACTGACTGCGCTGGATGAAAATGTCCCGAGAGGTTTGTCGGCCACTTTGATTATCAGCTGGCGTCAGAAGTGAGTGCCAAGTTGTCAAGGGCCTGGCCAGTTAGTCTGTCATCAGTCACAAGTGCCTCTCAGTGTTCCCACTCTCAAACTTGAAACGTGAAATAAAATCTATTTAAAACCAACAGACCAATTCCTCTCATTACTGGAAGTCTCTTTCTGACTCTGAAATCAGCATGCAATCTAAAAGCAAATCAAATGATCAGATAAAAGATTAAATAAATATTTATATCAGTGTCACAGAACTCAAAGTGCTGGCCATTGTGAAGAAATTCACTGATAATGTCATTCCAACACTTTTCATTCTCCACAGTTCCAAATCTTTAACCGTTTCCTGGTTAATCTCGCTTCCTATTGGTTCAAAGTTCAAAGTACGTTTATTATCAAAGTATGTATGCAGTACACAACCCTGAGAGTTTTCTTCTCTACAGACAGCCACAAAACAAAGGAAACCATGGAACCCATTCAAAGAAAAACATCAACCTCTCCAACACTCAAAAAATTAAAAAAATTGCACAAACGGTAAAAACAGCAAGAAACACCGAATATCAAACATAAACCCACAAAAGTCATCGAACGAGTCCAGAAGAATTCAGTTCAGTTCAATCTAGCACTCTGTCGTTCGTTATCTACAGGGTGCCCCGATCAAAATCACACAAAATAAAAAAACAAGGAACGACCAGAATCCAGGAACACATCGTAACGTGAACTGCAAAGTCCAATCCACAAACTTTGTCAATTAAACCTTGCCCGAGACCCAGGGCCCCGACAGCATTGAAGGAGGGGGAGACCCTTTGAGTGCTGTTGCATTAAATTAACATGTCTGCAAAAGGAAAATGTGGATATGGGAAAACGAATTTGTTGCAAATGCTCAGCACTTATTCCCGGAGTTTACTGTATATCGTTATTTGAGACCGATATCTCTGCAGAAGGTGTGATTAGAAAATGATTCAGAACAGAGGGAAGGTAATTAAAAATACAATTTTAGAGGTATAGGGTATAAAATTGCCATGGCGCACGCTCTCTGGACTGGTCCCAGATGTGGAGGATGGCGGATTCTCTCTCTCTGTCATGGCGGTTGTTGGCAATGACACAACCCAGGAGCGGAGGAACGGCAGAGACAAAAACAAGAGGTTTGACATTGGAGTGCCAACAGAGCCTCGGGTGCACGATCAAGAAGCAAATCATTCTCCACAAACACACAGGAGAACTGCGCTTGCAGAGCACAACGAGAATCCTTTTTAAATAATCATAGAATGCCAGAGACACGTGCCTGCCACAATTAACTTGACAAGAGTAAACAGAGAGCAGCTGGGCAAAGCGGCAATCAGTAAATACAGGAGCTCAAGAAACCCTGAAGCCCAACACTCTGCCGAGGTCTGAAGGACTCATGACAAAACACTGCAGATACCGGAAAGCTGAAATATACATAATGCTGGAAATACTCAGCAGGCCAGGCAGCAAGGGTAGAGAGAGAGAAAAAAAGAGCTAGATTTATAGTTTCAATAAACAATCTGGTGGAAGAAGTCAGTGGGTTCAGCTGCGGCTGTGGGAGGATTAACATTTTGTCCAGAAACACCGACAATTCTTTCGTCCCACATATTGTCGCTCGCTCTTCGGCAGTCTCTTGAGGTTTTGTGTGATTGGTTGATGATTTAAAATCAGAGCTGGCTAGAACAATTGGGTGGAAAAATAGTGTAGCGACACTTTACAGTACAGACGACGTGGGTTCAATTGTACAAGGCATTGGTGAGGCCAAATTTGTAGTATTGTGTACAGTTCTGGTCATGAATTATAGGAAAGATGTCAACAAAATAGAGAGAGTGCAGAGGAGATTTACTAGAATGTTAACACGAGTGAGTCTGCAGATGCTGGAAATAAATAAAAACACAAAATGCTGTATTACACTGTGACTCAACGTCAGGTAAGGGGTCAGATCACTAAACCAGAGGGTTATAGATCCAAGATGGCGGCGCGACGCAGCTTGCAGCGGCCACTCCGGAGCTGATTATTTGTTATTTGTGAAGCGGGGTGCAGTGCGCAATCATAATCGGTTGAAAACGGACGTGGGAGCACGGAGAAACATCTGGAAATCTCCAGGAAGACCTTCTTCGTTGCTGCTGCTGCTGTGAGGTCCGGGTCTCTGCTGAGAAGAACAGGCCCCCAGTCCTCAGGTTCGCGTTGCCGATGGCCATTGGCGGGGGCGTCTTAATACGTTCGGCAGAGGATGGTGCTCGGAGAAGCTGTGCCGGAGGGGCTGATCAGCGGTTCGGAGGCTCGGAGGTTCGACGGACTTGGAGTCCGCTGCGGTCAGGTTGCTTTCAGTGTGTGTTGTGTCTGCGAGGCTGGGTTCGACGGAGCTTTCATTGTGTGCTGCGTCTGTGAGGCTGAGTTGGGTGGCGCCGTGGAAGTCCATAGCGGGGGTATTCCCTTCTGCCGCCGGCATGGGATGACGAGTCTATCGGGACCCTGAGGACTTGTGAAAACTGTGTGATGGTTTCTTTCGAACTTATAGTCTTTTAACATCTTTGGACTATTTTTACTGTGCCCATGGTCTTTTTTTTTAATCAATTATGCTATTGCTTGCACTGTTGTAACTATGTGGTTTTGTGCAGGTCTTGTAGCTTTAGTTTTTGGTCTTGTTTTTGTCTGGTGGATTTGGAGCTCCTTTCCGGGGAACGCGCTAGATGGTAGCGTGATATTAATACGCAGCAGCCTCTCCGGACTCTGGATTGGGGATTGCCAAACGTTATGTGGATTTTCTGGTGTAGTCTGTTTTGTCATATGCTTTTGTGATATCATTCTGGATATCATTTGTGATATCATTGTCTCATTTTTTAACTGCATTGCATTTGTGGTTTCTAAATGACAATAAACGGAATCGGAATTAGCACAGCATTTCCAAAGAGGAAGCTGTCAACCACCTACTGTTAGACCGTGTTTGTCTGAGCACCCACACAAGGTTCAAGTCACCATTTGGGAGTACGATTTTCCAGCCCTCCTGTTTTAAAATATCCTCAATTACACTGTAAATACTTCCTCGGGAGCCCTGGAAGAATTTTACCAGCCAATTTAGTCTTTTAACAGACTGCTTACTAAACAATGAACAAAGACTTCTCCTTAATCAGCAACTTCACGTGGAAGCTTACAGCCTGTTTATTTTTCCTCGGACTCTGCACAAATTGCGTCGTTGGGGTATTCTGTATTCCCCAAACCCTCTGACGTGTGAAGCCTGTGTGGAGGACTCGTCGGTCATGAACTGATGGCCTCCAGTTCACTAACAGAACAGCTCCCCTTTCTTTTATTTACAACACAGAATACGTCCTTCCGGTGCTTTGAGCAATCCCCGATTTAATCCTACCTAATGAACTTACAATGACCGAATGACCTACCAAACATCTTTGACCATGGGTTGAAGACGTTCCTCCCGCGGTCTTTGGAAAGCGAAGCACCCGGAGGAAGCTCACGCGGTCACGGGGGAAGACCGTACAAACTCCATACAGGCAGCCGCAGGAATTGAACCTGGGTCGCCGGTACCGTAAAGCGTTGTGCCAACCACTACGGTACCGTGCCACCCCCATAAGCACAAGAGATTCGGCAGATGTTGGAAATCCAGAACAACACACACAAGATGCCGGAGGAACTCAGCGGGTCAGGCAGCATCTGTGGAGGCGAATAAACAGTCGGTGTCTTGGGTCAAGACCCATTGTCCTGACGAAGGGTCTTGGCCCGAAAAGTTGACTATTTATGCTACCTTTAACTGTCTCAAATGGCACTTGAACCTGGAACCTGAGAAGGAGGCAAGCACATCAGAATGTTCCTCGCTGGAATTCAGAAGAATAAGAGGAGATTTTATAGAAACATATAAAATTATGAAAGGCAACATGAGTGAATCTGCAGATGCTGGAAATAAATAAAAAACACAAAATGCTGGCAGAACTCAGCAGGCCAGACAGCATCTATGGGAGGAGGTAGTGACGACGTTTCGGGCCGAAACCCTTCATCAGGAGTGAAGTAACATGGGATGGTCAGGGGGAGAATAAGAAGTGGGGGGAGGGATAAAGTAGAGAGCTCGGAAGTGATAGGTTGGAGGGAAATGGGCTAGGGGGAAGGTGGAGAATTATGGGAAATAAAAGAGAAAGAAAGGTAGGGCTGGGGGGAGATTATAGTGAGGGGGGAAAAAGAGAGAGAAAGAGAACCAGACTGAAATAATAGATAGGGATGGGGGTAAGGGGGGGCAGGGGTATCAACAGAGGTCTGTGAGTTGGATGTTCATGGCGGCAGGTAGGAGGCTACCCAGGCGGGAGATAAGGTATTGCTCCATCGACCTGCGCGTGGCCTCATCTTGACGGTAGAGGAGGCCATGGACAGATATGTCGGAGTGGAAGTGGTCTGTGGAACTGAAGTTTGTGGCCACAGGGAGATCCCGCCACTGCTGGAGGACTGAGTGCTGCTGTTCGGCGAAATGGTCTCCCAGTCTGCGGCGGGACTCCCCAATGTATAAATGGCCACATCGGGAGCACCGGATACAGTATCTCACCCCAGTTGACTTGCAGGTGAAGTGGTGCCTCACCTGAAAGGACTGTCGGTTGGAGGCTACCCAGATGGCGACACTGATTTCTCTAACTTTCGTTAATGCCGCTCTTCCGCTTCTTACCTCATCCCTAATTATTAATTTTTTTTCTCTTTCCCTCTCACAATAACTGCTTGCCTGTTCTCCATCTTCCTCTGGTGCTCCCCTCCCCCTTCCTTTCTTCCAAGGCCTTCTGTCCTATGATACGCCCCCTTCTCCAGCTTTGTATCCCTTTTGACAATCAACTTTCCAGCTCTTAGCTTCATCCCTCCCCCTCCTGTCTTCTCCTATCATTTCGGGTCTCCCCCTCCCCCTCCCACTTTCAAATCTCTTACTATCTCTTTTTTCCGTTAGTCCTGACGAAGGGTCTCTACCCGAAATGTTGACAGTGCTTCTCCCTATAGATGCTGCCTGGCCTGCTGCGTTCCACCAGCATTTTGTGTGTGTGTTGCTTGAATTTCCAGCATCTGCAGATTTTCTCGTAACTGGTCTATAATTTCCTTTCTGCTGCCTTCCTCCTTTCTTAAAGAGTGGAGTGACATTCGTAATTTTCCAGTTCTCTGGCACCATGCCGGAGTCCAATGATTTTTTTTGAAAGATCATTTCTAATGCCACCACAATCTCTAATGCTGCCTCTTTCAGAACCCTAGGGTGCAGTTCATCTGGTCTGGGTGACTTATGTACCTTTAGATCTTTCAGCTTTTTGAGCACCTTGTAATAGTAACTGCACCCACTTCTCTTCCTTCACACACTACAACATCAGGCACACTGCTAGTGTTTCACCACAGTGAAGGCTGATGCAAAACACTCATTTAGTTCATCAGCCATCTCCCTTGTCCAGCGTTAATTATTTCTCCCGCCCCATTTTCTGGTGGTCCTATATCCACTCCGATTTCTTTTTCATTTTTAACATACTTGAGAAAAAAAACTTCTTTTATATTATTTGCTAGCTTGCTTTCATATCTCATCTTTTCCCTTCTAATGATTTTTTAGTTGCTTTCTGTAGCTTTTTAAAAGCTTCCCAGTCCTCGATCTTCCCACTAATTTTTGCTTTGTTGTATGCCCTTTCTTTTGCTTTTACAATAGCTTTGGGTTCCTTTGTCAGCCACAGTTGCACTATTTTACCATTTGAGTATGTCTTCATTTTTGGAATACATATGTCCTGCATCTTCCTCAGTTTTCCCAGAAATGCACGCCATTGCTGCTCTGCTGACATCCCTGACAGCAGCTCCTTCCAATTTACTTTGGCCAACTCCTCTCTCATACCACTGTAATTTCCCTTACTCCACTGAAATACTGCTACATCACACTTTACTTTTTCATTATCAAATTTCAATTGAACTCAATCATATTGCGATCACTGGTTCCTACGGGTTCTTTCACTTTAAGCTCCCTAATTGCCTCTGGTTCATTACATAACTGATCCCCTAGTAGGGTCAACGACAACCTGATCTAAAAAGCTATCCCTTAGGCATTCAACAAACTCACTCTCCTGAGATCCATTACCAACCTGATTTTCCCAATCGACCTGTATGTTAAAATCTCCCATGACAACCATAATATTGCCCTTTCGACTTGCCTTTTCTATTTCCTGTTGTAATCTGTGGTCCACATCCCAGCCACTGTTGGGAGGCCTGAATGTAAATGTCATCAATGTCCTTTTACCCTTGCAGCTTCTTAATCCACCCACAAGGATTCAACATCTTCCGATCTTATGTCACATCTTTCTACTGATTTGATGCTATTCTTTACCAGTAGAGCCACACCACACCCACTTCCTACCTTCCTATCCCTCCGATATAATGTGTAACCTTGGACGTTCAGCTCCCAACTACAACCATCCTTCAGCCATGATTCCGTGATGGCCGCAACATCATATTTGGCAATCTGTAATAGTGCAACGAGATCGTCCACCTTATTTCCTATACTACGCACATTTAGATACAACACCTTGAGTACCGTATGTGAAGTCAGCTCCAGAGGACCGGACGGATGAGATCTGCAGTGAGATCCAACGGCCAGGTTCTGCAACAGCCTGTCTAGAGCGTAGGGCATGACACGGCACAGACGACATCATGGTCATCTACTGTAACCAAGGGATACCCCAGTTTGTGATGTTTGTTTGTACCACTGGACATGGACTTCTGAGGTCAAGAGAGTTGAACTGCCCCTGTGCAATGGCTTTTACACTTTAAGAATGCTCCTCCACATGTTGCCATTGGACATGATGGACAACCACCACAGTATTAGGTACTTCAACACTGGGGAGAAAGATACTGGCTGTCTACTCTATCTATATTTCTCATAAATTTCCATCAGGTCTTTCCTCAGCCTCCGCTGGTCCAGGAAAAACTGTAGTTTGTCCAGCTTCTCCATTCCAGGACGAAGGAGATGTCTTCCTTTCTTCCACCATCAACTCTGCTCTCAAACGCATCTCTCCCATTTCCCGCACATCTGCCCTCACCCCATCCGCCCACCACCCCACTCGGGATAGGGTTCCCCTTGTCCTCACCTACCACCCCACCAGCCTCCAGGTTCAACATATAATTCTCCGTAACTTCCGCCACCTCCAACGGGATCCCACTACCAAGCACATTTCCCTCCCCCCCTTTCTGCTTTCCGCAGGGATCGTTCCCTACGCGACTCCCTTGTCCACTCGTCCCTTCCCTTCCATCCCTTCCCACCGATCTCCCTCCTGGCACTTATCCTTGTAAGCAGAACAAGTGCTACGCCTGCTCTTACACTTCCTCCCTCACCACCATTCAGGGCCCCAGACAGTCCTTCCAGGTGAGGCGACACTTCACCTGTGAGTCGGCTGGTGTGGTATACTACGTCCAGTGCTCCCGGTGTGGCCTTTTATATATTGGTGAGACCCGACACAGACTGGGAAACCGTTTCGCTGAACACCTACACTCGGTCCGCCAGAGAAAGCAGGATCTCCCAGTGGCCACACATTTTAATTCCACGTCCCATTCCCATTCTGATATGTCTATCCACGGCCTCCTCTATTGTCAGAATGATTCCAAACTCAGGTTGGAGGAACAACACTTTATATACCGGCTTGGTAGCCTCCAACCTGATGGCATGAACATTGACTTCTCTAACTTCCGTTAATGCCCCTCCTCCCCTTCTTACCCCATCCCTGACGTATTTAGTTGTTTGCCTGTTCTCCATCTCCCTCTGGTGCTTCCCCCCCCCCCCCTTTCTTTCTCCTGAGGCCTCCTGTCCCATGATCCTTTCCCTTCTCTAGCTCTGTATCACTTTCGCCAATCACCTTTCCAGCTCTTAGCTTCATCCCACCCCCTCCGGTCTTCTCCTATCATTTCGCATTTCCCCCTCCCCCCCACTACTTTCAAATCTCTTACTTCTTTCCTTTCGGTTAGTTCTGATGAAGGGTCTCAGCCCAAAACGTCGACAGTGCTTCTCCTTATAGATGCTGCCTGGCCTGCTGTGTTCCACCAGCATTTTGTGTGTGTTGTTTCTCCATATAATGTACGCCCTCAAATCCAGGTAGCATTCTGGTGATCCTTTTCTGCACCCTCTCAGTACCCTCCGCACCCTTCCTGCAAAACTTTTTTATGCCAACTTTTTTTTTACCATTATCTGAAGGGTCCACAGACCCCAGTTTGGGAACCCTCGCTGTCACGGGTGACCAGAATTGAGTGCAGCACTCCAAATGCACCTAACCAGAGATTCATGGAAATGCAGAATTCCTCCTGACTCCTGAACTCAGAGCCTCTAATGCCATACACTCTCTTTACCACTCTATTGATTTTCAGGGAGCTATGGTCCCGCATCTCAACTTCGCTCTGTGCATCCAAAGTTAAAAAAGAAAGTTGTAAGTACATTTATTATCAAAGTACGTACACATTATATAACCTTGAGATTTGTCTCCTTACAGGCAGCGACAAAAGAAGAAGACCCAAAAGAACCCATTAAAGGAAGAAGACAGTCAAACACCCAACGGAAGAGAGGAAACAAAAACAATAAAAGTAAGCAAATAGCATTCCGAGCAAAAGTGAGTCCTCAGACACGAGGCCCAGAGCAGGCCTCAGCCTCAGTTCAGCGCAGAGCTGAGTCGACGTTGCAGAGCAGCGAGCAGACCCAGCTCCCGCCCTTTTCAATCCATCTGGCCCAGTGTTTAAATCGTCCAAATATCGGATTGTTCCTTGCACTAGGACCTGGGCCCTGTTGTAACGATACCCTCTGGACTCCGCTGCCAGGTTTCGGCCTGTGCCCGGCCTTTGCAAATCGATCAAGCCTCGCTCTCGGTTTATAGGTGGACAGGCCTCAATTCCGCCTCTGCTCCACACCGACAGGAAGGAACAGGAGAGCTCTCTCTGTTATGTTATGGCCCTTCAAGGTAGGCCACCCAGCAACCTCTGATTTGACCTTAGCCATATCACAGGGACAACTTACAATGATCAACTAACCTACCAGCCGGTATGTCTTTGGACTGTGGGAGGAAACCGGATCACCCGAAGGAAACCCACGCAGTCAGAAGAATAGAAGAATACCCTTATCGGGGCGCTGTCATGACAAGCTTTTTGCCCCGATATTTTTGGTGATTGCTCATCATGTGGTGTTTCTGTAGCATTCTGAATTTTTTTTTTTTTACGAGGCTGAGTTGCTAGCTCGACTCTCAACCCAGCATGGATGGAAAGCGTGAAACTCGGGACCATTTGCTCCGGACAGTGCTGATGACACTACGCCACCAACAGGCCTATGCAGTCACGAGGGAGAACGTACAAACACCTCACAGGCAGTGGCGGGAATTGAACCACGGTCGCCGGTACTGTAAAGTGTTGTGCTGATCACTCCGCTACAGTGCCGCCCCATTTTGTAGCTTCAAAACGAATTCAAAATAAGACATGGGAGTCTGAAATGTGACTCTAACTTCAGGGTTACCTCAAGCGAAGCCCGCACAAATCACGTGGAACCGTGATGATGTATGCAATTTACGTATTTATACATATAATAGATTATTTAAATAAACAAGAATGCTTAATCAACCTATATATACACATATATGGTATATATACAAAATGACTCAATACACATCACTCCCCTACTGTCAAGGCCAACACTTATCCCTTAGTTTCCTGTGCATACGTTGAACATACAACATTGAACCCTACAGAACAGTACAGGCCCTTCGACCCCTGATGTTGTGTCAATCTTTTAACCTACTCTGAGATCAATCTAACCCTTCCATCCTACATAGCCTTCCATTTATTTTCCGATCATCCATGTGCATTTCTAAGAACTTCTTAAGAGTTCCTAATGTTTCTGCCTCTATCACCACTCTTGGCAGGGCGTTCCACGTGCCCACCACTCTCTGCATTTAAAAAAAAACTTACATCTGACATCCCTCTTATACTTTCCTCCAGTCACCTTAAAACTATGCTCCCTGGTTTCTGCCCTGGCTGTCCAGTCGATCTATGCCTCCTATTAGGGGGCATATTTAAAGCAGAGGTTGATAGATTCTTGATTAGTCAGGGGATGAAGAGATACGGCGGGGAGAAGGCAGGAGATTGGGGAGGAGAGGGAAAATGGATCGGCTAAGGTGGAATGGTGGAGCAGACTTGATGGGCTGAATGGCCTATTTCTGCTCCATATGGTCTATCAGCTAATACAGGCATATACTTGCGCTCAAGGTCTCTCCATTCAGTGACACTCCCCATGGCCCTGCCATTCACACTGTATCTTTTGTCTTGTCTTAACTTCCCAAAATGAATCTCCTTGCACTTGCCTGAGTCAAATTTTATCTGCCATTCCCTATCCTACTTGTTGTAACCTTGGACCACACCTCTTCACTGTCTGCTCACGTGGTCTGTACAAACCAGCTGTGCGGTGAGAAAAGCACAACAGCGCCTCTTTCGCCTCAGACGGTTGAAATTGTTTGGTATGGGCTCCCAAATCCTAAGAACTTTCCACAGGGGAACAATTGAGAGCATCTTGATGGGCTGCATCACTGCCTGGTATGGGAACTGTACCTCCCTCAATCACAGGACTCTGCAGAGAGTGGTGCGGACAGCCCAGCGCATCTGTAGATGTGAACTACCCATGATTCAGGACATTTACAAAGACAGGTGTGTAAAAAGGGCCCAAAGGATCACTGGGGACCCGAGTCACCCCAACCACAAACTGTTCCAGCTGCTACCATCTGGGAAATGGTACCGTAGCATAAAAGCCAGGACCAACAGGCTCCGGAACAGCTTCTTCCACCAGGCCATCAATCTGATTAATTCACGCTGATACAACTGTATTTCTATGTTATTTTGACTGTCCTGTTGCACATACTATTTATTATAAATTACTATAAATTGCACATTTAGATGGAGACGTAACAAAGATTTTTACTCCTCATGTATGTGAAGGATTGAAGAAATAAAATCAATTCAATACTACAGCACCAATTTCCTTGTCCTCCTCAGACTTACTAATATGTTACCTATGTTCTTATCCAAATCATTTAACATTAACTTTTTTTTTTTATACACAGAGTGTGGTGGGTGAGTGGAACAGGGGTGGTGGTAGACACAGATACATTAGGGGCATTTCATCGTCTCTGTAGACGAGGCCACGGACAGACATAATGGAAATGTTGAATTGTAATGGGGTAGCCACTGGGAGATCTTGCATTTTGTGGTAGAGAGAACACAGGTTCTCTCTAAAGTGCCCCCCCCCCACCCCTAATGTGCATCGGGTTTCACCGATGTTTGAGAGATGTTATGTTCTTACAGCGACTCTGCACTTGTCCCTGGGCAAAGCCTAGCCCTCGAGAGCCAAGCCTGTAAGCTGTCCGCTGCTCATCACGGCACCCTTGACCTATTGCACAAATTTGACATCTAATCAAAGCAAGCACGGGGATGATTGAAAAACTTTGTATTTGTGAATCAGCGCTCAGTTAATCTTGCATGATTACATAAATTATATCCTTTCTCATCCGAGTCTCAAAGAAATCAAAGCCGAATCCTCACGGACTGAATTAATGTCCGTTGCATTATTCTGTACAAGGACCTCCAAGTGTCATTTGCCCAAAGCTAGTAATTGCCTTCTGTCAGATCCAGCTGTACGAGCCCTGAAGTTTCCTGCCTTTATTAGAGTCAGGAACCGCTTGCGTTGATGGCTGCCCGAAGGTGATGCACTTTATTATGAGCCACACGCACAAAATGCCGGAGGAAGTCAGCAGGCCAGGCAGCAAGAGGAAACAGCCGATGTTCTGGGCCAAATCCTGCCATAGGCCTCGACCTGAAACATCAACTGTACTCATAGAACATAGAAATTTACAGCTCATTACAGGCCCTTCAGCCCACAATGTTGTCCCAGCCAGGTAACCTGCTCTAGAGACTGCCAAGAATTTCCCTACCGCATAGCCCTCTAATTTTCTAAGCTCCATGTACCTATCTAACTCTTAAAAGACCATATTGTATCTGCCCCTATCACCTTCACTGGCAGTGTATTCCACACACACACACCTCTCTTTGTGTGAAAAACTTATCCCTGACATCCGTTTTGTACCTGTTTCCAAGGTAGGTCTTTGGTTGAACAAGGTATGCCTTTGTTCTTTGGAGTGTAGAAGGTTGAGGGGGGTCTTGATAGAGGTATTTAAAATTATGAGGGGGATAGATAGAGTTGACGTGGATAGGCTTTTTCCATTGAGAGTAGGGGAGATTCAAATAAGAGGACATGAGTTGAGAGTTAGGGGGCAAAAGTTTAAGGGTAACACGAGGGGGAACTTCTTTACTCAGAGAGTGGTAGCTGTGTGGAACGAGCTTCCAGTAGAAGTGGTAGAGGCAGGTTCAATATTGTCATTTAAAGCAAAATTGGATAGGTATGTGGACAGGAAAGGAATGGAGGGTTATGGGCTGAGTGTGGGCCAGTGGGAGTAGGTGAGAGTAAGCGTTCAGTACAGACTGGAAGGGCCAAGATGGCCTGTTTCCGTACTGTAACGGTTATAAGCACCTTAAAACTATGCCCTCTAATGTTAGCCAATTTCAGCCCTGGGGAAAAAGCCTCTGGCTATCCACACAATCAATGCCTTCTTCCCAGAGAAAGAAATCAAACTCTTTTCCATAGATGCTGCCTGGCCTGCTGAATTCCTCCAGCATTTTGTGAGTGTTGCTCGGATTCCCAGCATCTGCAGATTCTCTCTTGTTTGAGATTTTCTCTTGTTTGCATTTCATTATGAGGTCATTCTCCTATCTACTTAGATGCCAGCTCTGTGTCAGAAAACCTATTGCTACAAGCCCAAAACCAAGAAAATCTGCTGATGCTGGAAATCCAGAGGAACACTTGCAAAATGCTGGAGGATCACAGCAGGGCATCTATGGAAATGAGCAGACAAGACGAACTCACTTCAGGATGGGAATTTTGACTTTTAAAATCACTTTGAATCTTGTCTCTGTTTCGGTCAAACGGTTTTGAGTCCTGGTGAAGGGTCTCGGCCCAAAATGTCGACTGTTTCCTCTGTTCCACAGATGCTGCCTGGCCTGCTGAGTTCCTCCAGCATTTTGCGTGTCTTGCTGTGGATTTCCAAAATCAGCAGGTCTTCTTGTGTTTGATGTAGTTCGAATCCACCTTAGACTGTTGACTTACTCTTACTCTCTTTCCTTTTGGTTAGTCCTGACGAAGGGTCTCAGCCCGAAACGTCGACAGTGCTTCTTTCTATAGATGCTGCCTGGCCTGCTGCGTTCCACCAGCATTTTGTGTGTGTTGTTGTAGACTGTTGACTACTGTGCTCAGTTCTGGCTGCCTCACTACAGGAAGGATGTGGAGGCCATAGAAAGGGTGCAGAGGGGATTTACAAGGATGTTGCCTGGGTTGGGGAGCAGGCCTGATGAGAACAGGTTGAGTGAACTTGGCCTTTTCTGCTTGGAGCAAAGGAGGATGAGAGGTGACCTGATAGAGGTGTACAAGATGATGAGAGGCATTGATCAAGATAGTCAGAGGCTTTTTCCCAGGGCTGAAATGGTTGCCACAAGAGGACACAGGTTTAAGGTGCTGGGGGGTAGGTACAGAGGAGATGTCAGGGGTAAGTTTTTTTACTCAGAGAGTAAAAATGGGCTGCCAGCAACGGCGGTGGAGGCAGATGCGATAGGGTCTTTTAAGAGACTTTTAGATAGTATGGAGCTTAGTAAAATAGAGGACTATAGGTAAGACTAGTAACTTCTAAGGTAGGGACATGTTTAGCACAGCTTTGAGGGCCGAAGGGCCTGTATTGTGCTGTAGGTTTTCTATGTTTCTATGTTGAAGGAAAGAGAGTGACTGTCATTAGTTGCAGAAACTTTATTTACAAGGAGTCTAACATGAGGTAGTGTGGCATTGTTGGAGCTGTCATTTTGCAGAATCAGAATCAGGTTTAATATCACCGGCATGCGTCGTGAAATTTGTTAACTTTGCGGCAGCCGTACAATGCAATATGTAATAATAGAAAAGAAAAGCTGTGAATTGCAGTAAGTGTACGCTGATTAGAAAGGCTGGCTCTAAGATGGACACATTTGGGGCTGTAGTAGAACGAAGGATCCTACAGACAATCCTGGCAATTCTAGACAATGTTTCCCACCCTCTGCACGCCACCTCGGCTGTACAGAGGAGCCTTTCAGTAACAGACTTAGACCGCTATGCTGCTCCAAAGAGCGCTATATGAGGCTATTCTTACCCTCAGACACTAGGCTCTTTAATGAGTCAACCTATAGCTGGGGAAGTGATGGTCCCCTCTTTGTGGTAACCTTGACCTTTCCCACCCACCTGGCTTCACCTATCACTTTCCAGCTTTCCCCTTCTCCCCGCCACTTTATTCTGGCATCTCCCCCCCCACCCCACCCCGTCCTTCTCAGTCCTGAAGAAGGGTCTCGGCCCAACTCGTTGACTGCTTTCTCTTTTCCATGGATGCTGCCTGACCGGTTGAGTTCCTCCAGCAGTTTGTTTGTGCCGTTTAGGAGTTTGTACCTTGTCTCCCAGACCGCGTGGATTTCCTCCAGGTGCTTGGCTTTTCCTCCCACAGTCCAAAGATTTACCAGTCGGCAGGTTAATTGCCATTGCAAATTGTCCCGTGGTAAGACTGGGATTAAATCAGGGGATTGCCGAAGGTGCAGCTCGAAGGGCTGGAAGGGGCTAGTCTGCGCTGTATCTCAGTAAATAAAAATAAATAAACAAACAAACCAGGGGTTCTGTACCTATTTCGATGCCATGGTTCCTTACTGATAACCGAGGGTTCCATGGACCCCAGATTGGGAATCCCTATCCTAAACATGTGTCCATATGCTGATCAGCCCCATCATGTCAAGGGAAGCTATGTTCCTTAAAAACTGTTCTTAAAGACCTTTCTTGTCTGAGCTGACTGCACACATCCTTCCCTGGACGTTATCTTAACCCTTGCCTTGCAGCAACTTCCATACTAGACACACGCAATGCTTTCGATTGTATTTGGATCACTTACTTACCTGCTACCCGTTACACCGCTGGCGTTTAGGGCAGCGATGAAGGTCCTCCATCTCTGGCGGTGTTCAGGGCTTCCTTCATCGTGTCAGTAACTTCTCCGTTTTCACTACGGTCTGTCATGAAAGTCCCGGGTGGAGACTCAGGAATACCGTCACACTCAGATGTAGAAGGATTCTTCATTGCTGTTTCTGTAACAGTTTTGTTTTACCAGTCAGAGTTGTTAGCCCTGAGCTGAATCCCTGAACCTGGAGGGCCGCTGGTCCACTCTTAGCCTGGCCTCTACCCTTTGACCCGTTTGGCATGGGCGACCCTACCAAGATCCAAAGCATAAAGCCCTGACTCCAGCCAGCATAGCTCTCCGGGTCACTGAGGCTCGCAAGCCTCCAGACCACGACAAGGTTGTGTTCCTTTCAGAGGAAATGAATTTGGATGCCTGAGATTAACGTTGGTCAGGTCAGATCCCAGGATGTTTGGCATCACGGAGTTTCACAGGCAATCTCCTCTGGAAGCCTTGAATGAATATTTCAAACAAGAGAAAATCTGTGGGGCGACACTTCACCTGTGAGTCTGTTCGGGGTCATATACTGTGTCCGGTGCTCCCAGTGTGGCCTCCTGTATATCAGTGAGACCCGATCTAGATTGCGAGACCCGACGTAGACTGGGAGACGGCTTCTCCGTCCACCAGAGGAAGCAGGATCTCCCAGTGCCCACCCATTTTAATTCCACTTTCCATTCCCATTCCCATTCCAATATGTCAAGCCATTGCCTCCTCTACTGCCGTGATGAGGCCACACTCAGGTTGAAGGAACAACACCTTATATTCCGTCTGGGTAGCCTCCAACCTGATGTCGATTTTTCGTACTTCCGATATTGCCCCACCTCTCCTTCACCATTCATCCTCTTTCTCACCTTATCTCCTTGCCTGCCATTGCCTCCCTCTGATGCTCCTCCGCCTTTACTTTCTTCCATAGCCTTCTGCCCTCTCCTATCGGCCTCCCCCTCCTCCAGCCGTGTCTCTTTCACCAATCAACTTCCCAGCTCTTTACTTCATCCCTCCCCCTCCCGGATTCACCTATCACCTTGTGCTTCTCTCTCCCCTCATCCTCATCTGCCTTTCTCCAGTTCTGCCTCAGGGTCTCAGCCTGAAATGCTGACTATACTCTTCTCCACAGAGGCTGACCGGCCGCGGTAGCATTTTGAGTGTGTTGCTTGACAGAGTATTTGCTGGCTCTCTCCTGACACCTGGTGGTCACTTCACACTGGTTAAACAGAACTGGGCAGATTATCCTTTAGCTCGTGCTTGCAAGCTCTGCAAACGTTGTTCATTTGCTTCCTGGTACAGTCATTCGTCTGTCCATGATGTGCCGTGTTGTATGACGGCGACGATCATGGCCTTTCCATGATTGCCCCTGGCAAATTTTTCTGCAGAAGTGGTTTGCCATTGGCTTCGTCTGGGCGGTGTCATTAGAAAGACAGGCGACCCCAGCCAGTATCAATACTCCAGAGATTGTCTGCCTGGGTGATGGGGGTCCTTAATGATGGATGTTCATTCAGAATAAACTGAGCCTACAGAGGCCAGAACAGTCTGACCAGATTTCTGCTTCTGGAACATAGCGACTGTGCTAATGGACCCTTCACATGTACTGCAAACTTATTGATTACTGTCTGGCACTACACAGCTGAGGAAAATGTTCCTGCCATGGCTGCTCTAAATCTTCTTATCACCTTATGTTTACACCATAACTGCAGCTGGTGTATACATCAGCCATTGTCTCCTTGATGGAGCAGTCTTTAAGCAATACTTGGCGGGTTTACTCAAAGTTTATGTGCAAGTGAAATAGAAAATATCCAAGAGGGCCACAACCTTGTCGTAGTTTGGAGGCTTGAATGCCCCAATGACTTGCAGAACTATGTTGACTGGAGTTAGGGCTTTATGCTTTGGGTCTTGATAGGGTCGCCCATGACAGACAGGTCAAAGGGTAAAGGTCAGACTAAGAGTTGTCCACCGGTCCTCCAGGCTCAGGGGTTCAACTCTGGGTCAACAATCCTAACTGGTCAAACAAAGTTGTCATGGAAACAGCAATGAAGAATCCTTCTACATCTGAGTGTGACGGTATTCCTGAGTCTCCACCGGGACTTGTGTGACTGACAGGAGTGAAAATCGAGAGGAAGTTACTGACACGATGAAGGAAGCCCTGAACACCGCCAGAGATGGAGGACCTTCATCGCTGCCCCAAACACCAGCGGCGTAACGGGCAGTAAGTAAAACAGAAAAATTAGATTTTGTTAATAAAACTGCCAGACTGACTTAATCATCCATCGGGTTCACCAAATGTCTTATAGGGATGGTGATAGGTTGTCCTTGCACAGGGTGGGTCTAAGTGTGATTGCAGTCTGCCAGCAGATTGTAAGAGACATAGGAACAGGATTAGGCCATTCAGCCCATCAAGCCTGCTCCACCATTTAATCACAGCTGATTTATTATCCCCCTCAACACCACTCTCCTGCCTTCTCACTGTAACCTTTGACTACCTCACTATTCAAGAGCCTCCATTTTAAATACACCCAATGACTTGGCTCCACAGCAGTCAAAGTTACAGGGTTAGATCCCGACTGCCCTTTGAATGGACTTGGCAGGCCTGTCTGTCTCTCAGCTGGTAGTCCACCACACCTTCCCAGTGCATCCAGCCCAAGATCGTCAATTCCACTCCCACCCCATCCCCAGGAGGGCCACATCTGAGGATAACTAATTCTGTGGTGGAAACACAGGTCTCAAAGGGAACTGGAAAGGCACTGGAGACCCCTAGAAGAGCAATCCCATCAGTCCCATTACCCTCCTCTTTCCCAAAACCCAATTCAGATCTCAAACGTTCCCCCCCCCCCCCCCACTTCCCTTTCCAGTGCTCTAACTGTTTCGGTTAGAGTCATAGAGCACTACAGCACAGAAACAGGCCCTTTGGCCCATCTAGTCTGTGCCAAACAATTACTCTGCCTAGTGCTGCCGAGTCACACACAGTCACACACCCCGTACCCTTCCCATTCATGTATCTCTCCAGACTTCTCGTTTCCAATGGGTAGAAAAGGCTCTGGGACCATACGTCATCCCAGGGTAAGTCCTCAGAGTGTGCGCGGCACAACGGGCAGCTGTGTTTACAGATGTTTTTAATCTCTCCCTCTCCCAGCCCTCCTGCTTCAAAACATCCTGCTAAAAATGCCAAGATAACATGTCTGAACGACTGACATCCTGTCGCACTCACCTCAATAATAAGCAAACGCTTTGGGAGGCTGGTCATCTGCAGCTGCTACCACCCACACTGGACCCACTACAATTCGCCTACTGACACAACCGATCGACAGATGACGCAATAGCCACATCTCTACACACTGTCCTTACACATATGGAGAAGGGTGCTTATATGAGAATGCTGTTCTTGTACTAAAAAGTTCAACATTCAACACCATAATTCCCTCCAGACTTGACAAGAATCTTAGAGACCTCGGCCTTCACCCTGCCTTGTGCAGCTGGATCCGGGACTTCCTGTCAGATTGCTGGATGGTGGTAAGAGTGGGCTCCCTCACCTCTGCCCTTCTGACCCTCAATACAGGAGCCCCTCAGGGCTGTGTACTAAGCCTCCTCCTTTACTCCCTGTATACCCATGACTGTGTCACCACCCACAGCTCCAATTTGCTGACAACACTACACTGATCGGCCTAATCTCAAATAATGATGAGGCTGCCTACAGGGAAGAAGTCATCACCCTGACACAGTGGTGTCAAGAAAACAACCCCTCCCTCAATGTCGCAAAAACAAAGGAGCTGGCTGTGGACTACAGGAGAAATGGAGACAGGCTCATCCCTATTGACAATGGATCTGGGGTTGAGAGGGTGAACAGCTTTAAATTGCTCAGCATAAACATCACCAAGGACCTCATGTGGTCTGCACACATCAGCTGTGTGGTGAAAAAGGCACAACAGCACCTCTTTTACCTCAGGTTTGATATTTGTTTGGCATGGGCCCCCCAAATCCCAAGAACTTTCTACAGTGGCACGATTGAGAGCATCCTGACTGGCTGCATCACTGCCTGGTATGGGAACTGTACTTCCCTCAATCGCAGGACTCTGCAGAGGCTGCCAGTACTGGAATCTGATGCGAGTAACAGCCTGGAGGAATTTAGAAAGGGATTGATGCTTCCAGCTGAAACCCAGCATCAGGACTGAGAGCGGAGAGGGAAGATGGAGGAACATCAGAAGTGAGAGGTGGTTTGAGAAGGGGTGGTGGATGACGGGCAGATGGAATCAGGGGAGGGGTAGGGACAGAGTTGGAATATCTATCAGGAAGAATCATCTTCAGTTTGTAAGGATGACTTACTTCAGGGGTAGCTGTCTGATTCACTTTTTATTTTGGCATCTTCCCCCTTCCTTTTCAGTCCTGAAAAAGGGCCTCAGCCTGAAATGTCAGAATTAGGACATTTGGCCTATTAAGTCTTCTCCACCATTTCATCATGGCTGATCTATTTTCCCCCTCTGCCCCAATCTCCTGCCTTCTCCCCATATCCCTCTATGCCCTGAATCATCAAGAATTTATCAACCTCTGCCTTAAATGTACATAAAGGCTTGGCCTCGACAGCCACCTGTGGCAATGAATTCCACAGATTCACCACTCTCTGGTTAAATAAATTCTTCCTCATCTCCATTTTAAAAGGAATGTGTGAGTGTGCGAGGGATTTCCAGCATCAGCAGAATCTCATGTTTATGATTCACTGTGGGGTGTGTAACTAGGAAATTGTTCTTACCACACTTCACTCTGGAAAAATCAATTTTATATTATGTAACAGTGTTAAAAAAGAGCTCCTTTCTTTGTCTGGGTTTCAAGGCCTACTCTTGGGCTCTGAGATCTACAGATGTGAATGGTCCCTTTGCTATTTTTAAGTCATGGCAGAGATGAATACATCATAGCATTGTAACAAATATCTTTTATTGACAAGGGAAAGATAAGCTACTTGTTTGACCAAGGCATAGGCAGTAAACTCCTAACAAGGTTTATACAACAGTAAACAGACAAGACAAGCAATAATGAGAATAAACAAAACGTTTATTATGATGACACACTTATCTCAGCAAGGTGAAGAAAACATTAAAACATCTTTATCGATAATTCCTTCAGGCTGTAATGGGGATAAGCTCCATTAAATAAGCTCTATTAAATATTCTCAATGGTGTGTGCCTCAAATAGCCTCTGACGACCAAGTCCAGATCCTGGTCTTCATGTGTAGCTTGACCTTTAAACCTGGCGGGATTATTTCTACTGAAAGAGAAGGGGCAAAGGTGGCTTACTGGCACCTTAAAACCAGTCACTTTGGGGCAGGTGGGGGCGCCGTGGTTGGCAGCTCATCTAGGAGAAGGAAAACTCTGATCTCAAACCTCTGCTGCCTTGCGGCTGCGCACATTCATTGGGAAGGCTGCGGGAGTAAAACTAGAGGGAAAAATCCTTTTGTTGGGGTCCCTGAGGGAGTCTTATGTGGAGTTCAATGCCGACTGGCGACTCCTGTGGTGTTGCTGGTCCCAAAATGTTTAGGTCTCTGCCATTCCTTTGGGTTCATTGGATGCGTGGAGAGATGGAGCTTGCTACATGGGCAACAGCTTGCTCTCCATCTCGAACTTCCCTGGCTTGCGCATCTAGACAGCTAGGATGTAATATCCATGGTTGACCCTGACTAACGGAGGCCTCAGAATCTTCATGAATAACAAACTAGAGCATATAGTGCTCTAGTGCAAATTGACTGTGGTTTACTGCGTGAGATTCTGGCAGTGCCCCCTAACTCCTGCAAAGGGCCCTTCCATTTGGCCTCTCTTTAAAAGAACACTAAAGTGAGAGCAGTAGAATATCAGGAACCTGTGCAATTGAAGTCAAGTCAAGCTGAAGAAATTTGGCCTGTCCCCTAAAACCCTCACTAATTTTTATAGGTGCACCATAGAAAGCATTCTTCTAGGGTGCATCACAACCTGGTATGGAGTTGTCCTGTCCAAGACCGGAAGAAGCTGCAGAAGATCGAGAACACAGCCCAGCACATCACAAAAACCAATCTTCCATCCTTGGACTCACTTTACACCACACGCTGTTGGAGCAGTGCTGCCAGGATAATCAAGGACACAACCCACCCAGCCGACACACTTTTTGTCCCTCTTCCCTCCGGGAGAAGGTTCAGGAGCTTGAAGATTCGTACGGCCATATTTGGGAACAGCTTCTTTCCAACTGTGATAAGACTGCTGAACGGATCCTGACCCAGATCTGGGCCGTACCTTCCAAATATCCGGACCTGACTTGCACTACCTTACTTTCCCTTTTCTATTTTCTAATTATGATTTAATTTTTATTTAATTCGATTTGTACTTCAGGGAGCATAAAGCGCAGAATCAAATATCGCTGTGATGATTGTACGCTCTAGTATCAATTGTTTGGTAACAATAAAGTAAAGTCACTTTTATTGTCATTTCGACCATAACAGCTAGCACAGTACATAGTAAAAATGAGACGTTTTTCAGGACTGTGGTGTTACACGACAGTACAAAAACTAGACTGAACTACGTAAAAAAAAAAAACTACACTAGACAACAGACCTACCCAGGACTGCATAAAGTGCACAAAACAGTGCAGGCATTACAATAAATAATAAACAGGACAATAGGGCAAGGTGTTCAGTCCAGGTTTTGGGTATTGAGGAGTCTGATGGCTTGAGGGAAGAAACTCTTACATAATCTGGTCGTGAGAGCCCGAATGCTTCGGTGCCTTTTCTCAGACAGCAGGAGGGAGAAGAGTTTGTATGCGGGGTGCGTGGTGTCCTTCATAATGCTCAGAAGTAGGCTTAATATCACCGGCCTATGTTGTGTTGTGAATTTTGTTCTTATACAGCAGCAGTACATAACAGTAAAGGAAAATTGCAGTAAGTACATATATAAACAAAATTAAATTAAAATCAGTAGTGTAATAATAACAACTGAATTGCAGTAAAAGGTACATGGCATGTTTTGTAGATGTATTGTTACATGCCATATCATATCACATGGGTGATCATGGTCTTTGATCACGATTGTTCTTGTCAAATCTTTCAACAGAAGTGTCTTACTTCTGGGCAGTGACTTTACAAGACGGGTGACCCCAGCCATTATCAATACTCTTCAGAGATTGTCTGCCTGGGGTCAGTGGTCACATAACTAGGACTTGTGATCTGCACCGGCTGCTCATACGACCGTCCACCACCTGCTCCCATGACTTCACGTGACCCTGATCGGGGGCTAAGCAGGTGCCACGCCTTGCCCAAGGGTGACCTGCAGGCTAGCGGAGGGAAGGAGTGCTTCCCTTACTCTTGGTCTTCTCCAACAATAAAGTGTAAATCAAAGACTTCTGACCTTTTTCTTTGCAGTCATATTCAGAATAACCACTGCTGATCTTCGTTTTTGGTAGGACAGCAAATTCAGAGAGTAGTAAAATTACTTATTTACTGCCCATTATGCCGCTGGTGTTTAGGGGCAGCAATGAAGGTCCTCTATCTCTGTTTGTCCTTGGCCATCTTCTCTAATGTGTTCCAGGTATGTTTCAGCTTCCTCAATTGCACACTGATCTAGAAGGATTCTTCAGTGCTGCTTCTGTGACAATTTTGCTTGACCAGTCCGAGTTGTTTGCCCTGAGCTGAACCCCCGAACCTGGAGGACTGGTGGACCACTCTTCATCTGTCCTCTACCCCGTTTGCCATGGGTGACCCTACCAAGAGCCAAAGCACAAGGCTCTGACTCCAGCCAACATAGCTCTCCGGGTCATTGAGGCACGCGAGCCTCCAAACCCTACGACAAGGTTGAGGTCCTCTTGGAGGAGAGAGCAGTTCTTGGTTAACCACATTACTGTGGGTCACATGAAGGACAGATGAGGCAAGGGCAACAGATTTCCTTCTCCAAAGGACTTTTGAGAACTGGCTAGGGTTTTTATGAACAACTGGCAGTTTGATGGTCACCAGTTTTCTTGCAATGACTGGTATAACATAATAATTGCATTTCAGCTCCTTAGTTGGTGAGGCAGAATTTTGAATTTCTATCTCCAGATTGATAGTGAAAGGCCTCGAAGTTTAAACAGTACCCCACCATTTCAGTGTGGTGGGGTGGAGATATGTCTCTGCCAAAGGAGGTGCAAGATGCTCCTTCCTTCGGGTAGCCTGCGGGTCACCCTTGGGCAAGGGGTAACACCTGCTTAGCCCCACCTCCCCCCTCACCAGTGAAGCCATGAGAGCAGGTGGTGGATGGTTGTATGAGCAGCCGGTGCTTGTCAAAAGTCTTGGTTATGCCACCGCTGGTGCCACGCAGACTATCTCTGAGGAGTATTGATAATGGCTGGGTGGGGGGAGAGTGGTCATCTTGGAAAGAAACACAGACACCGTAGAGTGTACTGTCGACGTTATGGACAGGTCTCGGCCTGGCTTGCCGAGTTCCTCCAGCGTCTTGCATGTGTGTTGCTCTGGATTTCCAATACCTGCCGGTTCTCTCTTGTTGGAAAGTCGAAGAATGCACATGTCACCATAAACTACCTTTTCATCCTGTAAAGACACTGCTCAGAAGAAGGCAATGGCAAACCACTTCCATAGACAAGTTTACCCAGAACAGTCATGGTCATGCGGCCATGTCATATGACACAGCACATGGTGATGACGAAACCACCATTTCTGTACTGCCTTTTGGATCGGATTGTCCAGAAAATTCTTGTGAAGTCAAGGAGGAGGCAAAAATGATAGCTGTTTTGTTAGGTGTTTCTAACAAAGAAATAACAGAATCGAACTCACTCTACTGCAAGATAGAATAAAGAAAGAAATGAAGAAAGACAAAGAAGTCGTGGTTGGCTTTATACTGAAAACCAGCTCAAACTAGACAAGGACAGCCTCTGAAGTAAGTTGGTTTATGCTGGCGTGACACAGGCTCCAGACAAAGAAACTACGGGAAAAAGTAGAATCAGCTACTTGCTCTAAATGTATTGAAAATTTACAGGACAACAGGCGACTGTCGAGATATGCAAGCAAGAATAAAGAAAGTTAAACTACAAGGAAAGTGACAATTTAGACCAACATGTCAGCCCAAGCCCAATCCCCTTTGAAGGCCTTCTCTGCACCGGTGAGACCCGCTGTGAATTGGGGGGACTGCCTCATCGAGCACCTCCACTCCATCTGCCGAAAGCGGGAATTCCCCGTGTCCAAACATTGTAATTCCAATTCCCATTCCTATTCCGGCATGTTGGTCCTCTTGTGCCAAAATGAGGCCACCCTTGTGGTGGAGGAGAACCTTATAATCTGTTTGGGTAGCCTGTAACCTGATGGTATGAATATACATATCTGCTTCCGGTTAAAAAAGTGTCCCTCCCTCTTTCACCTTCCTCTATTCCCCACTCTTGACCTTTTACCTCTTCTCACCTGCCTATCACTTCCTCCTAGTGTCCCCTCATCCTTCCCTTTCTATGGTCCACTGTCCTATCAGATTCCTCCCTCTCCAGCCCTTTGCCTTTCCGACCCACCTGGCTTCACCCATCACCTTCCAGCTATCCTCCTTCCACTCCCCCCCCGCCATCTTTCTCTTCTGGCGTCTTCCCCCTTCCTTCTCAGTCCTGAGGAAGGGTCTTGGCCAGAAATGTCGGCTGTTTATTTGTTTCATAGATGCTGCCTGATCTGCCGAGTCCCTCCAGCATTTTTGTGTGTGACCCTTCTGAAGATCTATGGGCTGAAAGGAGCATTCCACTGAGGCTACTATCAGACTTTTTAGCTGGATTGTGGGCTGAATGTGCTATGCTGGTCCATCAGTCTATCATGTCTTATGGCCTAAAAATAGATTGCAACCTACAAAACAAAATCTTTTTGGACAAACATGCATCTCCACCCTACTTCCTTTGACGTTCACAGACAAATGTGCATCTTATTTTACAATTTAACAATATTTACCGTGTATGTGTGTTCCTCCGCAATATAAACACTTCATTGAATGTGATCTAAATGAATGAGACACGTCATAAGCAGCTCCATCATATTTCGCAATGTTTGCAAAAACAGCTACTTCCCTTCGACCAGTCAGGTCCTGATCCAACCAGTACAACCCTAATCACTGCAGTTTAGCAACACTATGTGCACATTGAGAAATTTACCCCAAGATAGACTTCCATTATTTATTGTTCTAATTGTGCTTTCTTGTAAAAATTGCACTTGACTCATATTTAATGTGAGCTTTTTCATGCGATTGCCACTTAAGTGATGCTACATTGCCAGTGATGCTGCCGCAAGTAAGTTTTTCATTGCACCTTTGCACGCATGCAGCACTTGTGCAAGAGGCGAAAGATACGATTTTGACCATTGAATATGTCCTTGGCTATTCTTGGCCTCAACTCACTGGAGTTCAGAAGAATGGGGGGGGGGGGGGGAGAATCTCTTTGAAACCTATCAAATGTTGCAAGGCCTTGATAGAGGATGGTGGTGTCTAAAAGAAGAGGACACAGCCTCAGAATAGAGGGGTGACCTTTTAGAACGGGGCGAGGAGGAATTTCTTTAGCCAGTGAGTGGTGAATCTGTGGAATTTGTTTCCACAGGCAGCTGTGGAGGCCAAGTCATTGAGTATATTTAAGGGAGAGGTTGATAGATTCTTGATTGGTCAGGGCATGAAGGGATACACGGAGGAGATAGGTGATTGGGGCTGAGGGGGAAGATGGATCAACCATCGATGAAATGGCGGAGCAGTCTCAATGGGCCAAATAGCCTAATTCTGCTCCTATATCTTATGATTTTTATGGTCTTCTGTCCCAGTTCCACATTGCTCACAATTCCCTGATTGAATGTGTAGCCATCTCTTCTCAAGTTCAAGTTTGTTATTCAACCATACACATGCACACCGCCAAACGAAACAACGCTCCTCTGGGCCAAGGTGCACAACACAATGGATATAACTCACACACAACACATTAGGTAATAGAACTTCAAATAACTTGGCAAATACCGAGGTCCATTTATGACGCAAGTTAAAAAGTAAACATGCATAATACTGGTGACTCTTCATAGACTATGAGACCTGGGTGAAGGCAGGGTGTTCAGAAGTCTCACGGCCTGAGGGGAAAAAACTGATTCCTCCCTGTCCTCATGCTATGGTACATCCTGCCTGATGATAGATTGTTGGATAGACGGGAGAAATTGTCATCAGGTTCGAATATGGCCCAATTGTGGAGTGTGAGACTCCGAAGCAGGTCGATAGTTCACAGACTTTAATGCAAACAGAGTTTGAGGGAAAAGAAATCAATAAACACTAGGCCAAACAGGGCCATTAACTATGACTCTCAAATGGAACCTGAAGCCTACACGGCAGCTGAAGGGAATAACTAAATAAAAAATGATTACCTCTAGTCCTCAGAGCCAGTTGACTCGACAGTCCAGTTTTCTCAGGTGAGGCTGAATGCAAGCAGGCAGCGAAGCTTTGCTGTGCTGGATTCAAGTCTGAACAAGTGCTATGACAGAAAGAATGGAGTTAAATACTATCACAATGAAATAATAATTAGCTGACACGTGCACATTCACAAGCGCAATTGCCGCATCTGCTGTGCTGCCGAATCCGTGGTTGTGACAGAAATCATTGACAATGCTAAGGGCCCTGCGTACAAAAGCGCTTCTGGTAAACGTCATGGATGGGTGGAAGAGAGACCCTGATGGACCTCTCAGCGTTCCTTGGAAGGGCCTTACGGTCAGAGGCCTTGCAATTTCTGCACCAGATGGGGATGCAGCTGGGTCAGGGCACTCTCAATGGCGCTCCTCTGGAACGTTGGTTGAGCAATCAGGTGAGATCGTCTGCCATGTGCACTCCGAGAAACTTGGTGCTCCCAACACTCTCCCCGGAGGAGCCGTGTACGTGTAGTGAGGAGTGGTTAGCATGCACCTTCCTAAAGTGCACAATCAGCTCTTCAGCCTTGTCCGCATTGAGACTGAAGCTGTAGTTGCATCACTTTACCAGCCGCTCAACCTCCTGCTGTACGCCCACCTCACCATCGCTGTTGAGGCCAACCACCATTGTGTCATCAGCAAGCTTGATGTCTCATTTGAACTGGATTTATAAATAACTCACAAGCCTTTGGGGTGGAGATCTCCAGATATCAGTGCTGTCCAATGAATCATAGTTTCAAATGACTGCTTCCTTGCCCTGTATACAAATCTTTTTATCAGCAAGACTCTCCCAAATGTCAACATCTCCAGTCATGTTCCTTATATTTCAATAAGATTATCTCTCATCCTTCCAAACTGCAAAAAGCACAGATGGAGTCTTTCTAGCCACTCACAACTGGATAATACAAGTTAATCCAGTACAGGGCAAGCATTCCCAATCTGGGGTCCACAGACCCCTTGCTTAATGGTATTGGTCTGTGCCATAAAAAACATTGGGAACCCCTGATCAAGTGGTTCACTTCAGGATGATTAGTATATCCTCTGTTAAATAATGAGAACAAAACTGCACCCAGGTCACCAGGTGTGGTGTCCTTGTATAATAGTAAAATTACTTCTTTTAACCCCCCATCCCTTAGCAAGGAAGACTAATACACAGAGTGCCTTCCTCATAACTTACTGCACCTACCTGCTATCCTCTTTGTGCTCCATCTGTTACACAAGTGTGGCAGCAGACAAACCCAAGTGTAGAACACAGGCGTGGAGGCAGAGTCAGGAGGCATTATTAACATAGCGAGCATGGAGTCAGTATCCAGGAGTGATGCTGGACCTGGAACTGGTAGTCCTAAGAACCTTGAAACAAGGTTACTCACAGCAGAGACAACCAACAAACTGGCAGCTCCTTGTTGAGATCACAGGGTTTTTATACTGCATTTGCTGATGGAAAGCAGGTGTTTAGTTAGTGAAACCTGGGAATGATTGGAAACTAAATGAGGTGATTGAGGCCCAATTCCTGAGGTAAATAGCCAGGTGGGTGATTGCCAGAAGGGACCATGACACCATCTTAATATGCACCAATTGCATTGAGATTGAGAGACCATAAGATAGATAGACACTTTATTAATCCCACAGTAGCATTACAGGTGCATAGATATGCAAATATTAAAAGTAAGAAAGAATAAAAAAAGTTACCTTAAAAATAAGATGTAGCAAGCCAAAGACAACAAGATTTACAAGATTTGCAAGTTCACACCGATAAAATGATAATGCAGGAATTCGCACCAACCAGATAAGAAGTGATGGCAGTATTTCACAGATTGTCCGCGATATCAGGGTGTGGTAATCGGAGCTAAACAGAGCATAAACAGAGGTTAACAAAATGAGAGAGCCATCACTTCCCCAGCTATAGATTGACTCTTTATAGAGCCTGATGGCCAAGGGTAAGAATGACCTCATAGAGCGCTCTTTGGAGAAGCGCAGTTGTCTTAGTCGATTACTAAAAGTGCTCCTCTGTTCAGCCAAGGTGGCATGCAGAAGGTGAGAAACATTGTTCACAACAGCTAAGGTTTTCCAGAGGTTCCCAAGACCATAAGGTAGCGGAGCAAACCCATTTGGCCTATTGAGTCTTTTCCACAATTTCATCATAGCTGGTTCACTTCCCTCTTAGCCCCAATCTCCTGCCTTCTCCCCATATCTCTTCATGCCATGACTAATCAATAGTCCATCAACCCCTGCCTTAAATATACCCAATGACTTGGCTACCTCAACCACCCGTGGTCACATATTCTACGGATTCACCACTGCTGGCAAAAGAAATTTCTCCTCCTCTCCAGGATTGCCAGGATCCGAGAACAGCTCAACCCAAACAGATTCATCACGTTTCTCACAGTTATTTCAAACTATGAGCAGGACCGTTAGTTTTACTTTTTACACTCAGTGGCCATTTTATTAGCTAGACAAGGAAAGAGAGATGCAGTTTAGAGCATAAGATTCAAGATTCAAGATTCAAAAACTTTATTGTCATTCTAACCGTACTTCAGCTCTGCAGGGCAGAATGAGACAGCGTTTCCCAGGAGCAGTGCAATCATAACATAACAAACGCAACACTAAATAATAAACATAACAATAAATAGTAAAGCACAACAGCCACATGTCAGTTAAAAGCAAGTTATAAATGTCCAGTGCAAGTTAAAAGTGTCCAAAGCAGAGTCAGGTAGAGCAGCTATTTAGCAGTCTGACTGCCTGTGGGAGGAAGCTGTTTAGTAGCCTTGTGGTTTTAGTTTTGATGCTCCTGTAACATTTACCTGATGGCAGAAGAACAAACAGTTCATGGAGAGGGTGTGAGGGGTCTTTAATGATGTACTGTGTCTTCTGGAGGCATCAACTCTGAAAGAAGTCTTGGACAGAAGGTAAGGAGACCCCAATAACCTTCTCTGCTCCCCTAACCACCCTCTGCAAGGCTTTTTTGTCAGCAGCACTGCAGCTGAAGTACCAGGTTGTGATGCAAAAGGTCAGCACACTCTCAACCACGCCTCTGTAGAATGTAGTTAAGATGTTAGTGGGGAGTGATGCTTGTTTAAGCTTCCTCAGAAAATGCAATCTCTGCTGGGCCCGTTTCACAATCCCAGTGGTGTTCCTGGACCAGGTGAGATTGTCTGAGATCTGCACCCCAAGGAACTTGATGTTTTCCACTCTCTCCACTGTGGAGCCACTGATGCTGAGGGGTGTGTGCTCAGGCTGAGACCGTCTGAAATCGACAATCATCTCCTTGGTTTTGGTGACATTAAGCATCAAGTTGTTGTCACTGCACCAGCTCTCTAGGTGTTTGACCTCCTCCCTGTACATTGTTTCATCATTTTTGCTGATGAGCCCCACCACTGTGGTATCATCAGCAAATTTAATGATCAGGTTCTCCTTGAATCTGGCTGCACAGTCATGTGTTAGCAGTGTAAGATATAGGAGCAGAATTAGGCTGTTTATCCCATTGAATCTGCTCTGCCATTTCATCATGGCTGATCCATTTTTCCTCTCAGCCCCAATCTCCTGCTTTCTCCCCGTATCCCTTCATGCCCTGACCAATTACACATCAATCAACTCTCTGCTATGGTCTCCACAGCAGCCTGTGGCAAAGAATTCCACAGATTCACCACTCTCTGGCTAAAGAAATTCTTCCTCATCTCCACTCTAAAAGGGCGCCCCTCGATTCTGAGGCTGTGTCCTCTGGTCTTAGACTCTCCCATGATAGGAAACAGCCTCTCCACATCCACTCTATCCAGCCTTTTCAACATTTGATAGGTTTCGATGAGATCCCCACCACCCTCCTCATTCCAGTGAATACAGGCCTAGAGCCTTCCTTGTATGACAACCCTTTCAATCCTGGGATCATTTTTGCCAACCTCTTTTGAACCTTCTCCAAGGGCAGCACATCCTTCCTTTGAGAGTTTCAAATGCCAAGGAGAAAACATCACCAGTAGTCTGTCCTGGTCACACCACCACAGAGAAAGCTTACCTATGCCTCTAATTCTTTAGAAGGCTAAAGGAATTTGACACGTCCCCATTGACCCTTACTAATTTTTAATCAATATGAATCATAGAAAGCATCCTATCTGGATGCATAAACACTAGAAAGGGGGAGGGAGCAGAAAGCACCAGAGAGACATTCTGTAATGATCAATAAACAAAACTGATAGGCACATCAACCCCTAAATCCCTCTTCCCGCACAAAACGAAAAACTGAGCAAAACAGAACAGGCACATCGAGCCCCGCCCAATCCCTCGTCCAGCACAAAAAAAAACAAACAAAAATGGAACAGGTTCATTGACACCCAAATCCACCCCCCCCCACACACAAAAAAATGAATTAAACAGATCAGGCACATCAACCCCCAAATCCCTCTTCCCACACAAAACGAAAAACTGAGCAAGACAGAACAGGCACATCGACGCTCAAACCCCTCCTCCCGCACAAAAAAACCCAAACAAAAATGGAACAAGTACATTGACCCCCAAATCCCCCCTCCTGCACAAAAAAATGAACAAAATGGATCAGGCACATTGACCCCCCAAATCCTTCCTCCCGCACAAAAAAATGAGAAAATTGAGCGAGAAAATGCAGAATATATAAATTATAAGACTGAAAAAAAGTTTATAGTCCAAAGTCCATATCCAAAATGCAGAAAAAACCTGAACAACACTCTCCAGTGCAGTGGCAGGCTCTTTCCTCCCTGGTACAAAGTAACCAATCAAAAGATAGGCAGCCGGCGCTCCCTCTGCACTCGCTTTGATGCTTCAATTGCCCTCGTCACTATAGTCGGCGAATAATGGAAGTTTAATGGTCTCTATTCATTGGAGCGTAGAAGGTTGAGGGGGGATTTGATCGAGGTATTTAAAATTTTGAGAGGGATAGATAGAGTTGATGTGTATAGGCTGTTTCCATTGAGAGTAGGGGAGATTCAAACGAGAGGACATGATTTGAGAGTTAGGGGGCAAAAGTTTAAGGGAAACACAAGGGGGTATTTCTTTACTCAGAGAGTGATAGCTGTGTGGAATGAGCTTCCTGTAGAAGTAGTAGAGGCCAGTTCAGTTGTGTCATTTAAGGTAAAATTGGATAGGTATATGGACAGGAAAGGAGTGGAGGGTTATGGGCTGAGTGCGGGTAGGTGGGACTAGGTGAGATTAAGAGTTCGGCATGGACTAGGAGGGCCGGGATGGCCTGTTTCCGTGCTGTGATTGTTATATGGTTATATGGAAACGGGACCAAACATCAGCTTGTGCCCCATCTTGCAGCCTGGCCGCTACGAGGTCCACTCATGCTGTCTCAGCCTCCCGAATCCTCTCGGAGAGTGCTGGAACACCCAAACGATCTTCGAACGTCTGCACTCACCTCGAATCAGAATCAGGTTTATTATCACTGGCTTGCGACGTGAGATTTGTCCACTTAGCAGCAGCGGTTCAATGCAATACATAATCGAGCAGAGAGAGAAAATAATAAATAAAATAAAAATAATAATAAATAAACAAGTAAATCAATTATGTATATTTAATAGATTTAAAAATAAATGTGCAAAATACAGAAAATACTGTATATTTTAAAAAAGTGAGATAGTTTCCAAAGATTCAATGTCCATTTAGGAATCGGATGGCAGAGGGGAAGAAGCTGTTCCTGAATCGCTGAGAGTGTGCCTTCAGGCTTCTGTACCTCCTCCCTGATGGTAACAGTGAGAAAAGGGCATGCCCTGGGTGCTGGAGGTCCTTAATAATGGACGCTGCCTTTCTGAGACAGGCAGATCTCCCCTCAGCCTCCGCCGCCACTCCAGAGAAAGAACCCAAGTTTGTCCAATCTCTCGTTATGGTACATACCCTCTAATCCAGGCAACATCCCAGTAAACCTCTTCTGTACCCTCTTCAAACGTTAACGTCCTTCCTATGACGGGGTAATCAGAACCACATGCAATACTCCAGAAATGTATTCAAATACTCCCAGAGTGCTTATAAATATAAATAATAGAGTATATTTATTGCCAGTTTTTATTGAAAAACAGCACAGAATAGGCCATTTGGCCCTTTGAGCCATGCTGCCCAGCAATCCCCTGATTTAATACCCGCCTAATCATGGGACAATTTACCATGAACAATTAGCTTACCAACTGGTGGGTCTTTGGTTTGTGGCACCTGGAGGAAACCCACTCAGTCATGGAGAGAACGTGCAAACTTCTCACGGGCAGCGGTGGGTCGCCCGTACTGTAAAGCGGCGTGCTGACCATTACGCTACCGTGCCACCCTCGTGTATCTCATTGTAAATGCGAAGACGGCATAAAGTAGTCCAGTGAGACTTAGGGTGTAATCCCAGAGGGCAATCAGTTAACTTCATCAGCTGGTCATTACTGTCATTTCGGGATCAAAGATTCCAGTGTATGTTGTCTGTAATTCTGGCCTTTTCCAGCAGGGGGCATTCGCTGTCATTTTCCTCACAAGCATCATTAGTTGCTATGGGCAACGTCTCCAATGTGTTGACCCAAATTTAGCACAATTTAACATTGTAATATTTAGCATGCTTCATCTAAAACAGGAAAGCATTGAAACCTCCTGATATTATTTATTCCAGTCTCTGCTAGACTCATTAAATAAAATGTATTACACTCATATAAGCCAAATGGATCGTATTATATCAAAGTTCATAGTACATTTATTATCAAAGTACGTATGCCATATACAACTGTGAGATTTGTCTCCTTACAGACAGCCACAGAACAAATAAAACTCAATAGAACCTATTTTAAAAAAGGAAGCTTGTCAAACACCCAATGTGCAAGGGGGGAAAAATCGTGCAAACAATAAAAGTAGGTAAATAACATAGTGACATTCAGAACTGTAGTTCACAAAGGTGAGTCTACAGCTGTGAAGCCAGCCACTGCTGATTCTGGGGCAGGCCACTTCCTCAGTTCAATGCAGCATCGAGTAAGTCCCCTGGAGGGATGAACTGGCCCATTCCTCGCCTCCAGCTCGGACACACTGACCTTTTTAATCTGGCCTGGCATTTAAATCATCCAAACCTCGGGTCATTCCTTGCTTTTGGACCTGGGCCCTCCTGCTTCAGTACAGTCCCTGGCCCAGGCCCCCTAGGTTCTGCTGCATCGAATCGCCTCCCAAGTCCGCTCCAGGCCTGGACTCTACTGCCTTGATTTGGCCTTAAGTGCCAGGCTGCGACCATCCTCCATCTTCATGTCTTCAGTTCACAGTGCAAAAATGTCAGGTCATACAGGCAGTTCAAAAGCTCAGCTCTGAAAGGGAAGTTACAGGCTATCGATTGCAGTGATCATATCTGAGGCAAAAGTGTGATGAACAAACCAGCTGGCAATTTTCTTAGTTTAGTTTGCCCCTGGCAAATAGTCACTGAGTTTCAACAGCGCCATCTTAAACTGAAATGATTTAAAAATAAGAGCTTACCTTCATTTGGCACCTTTACAGTGAAACATCAAAACATACAGTGAAATGTTTCATTTGCATAAGTGGTTCTGAGAGTGTGGAACGAGCTGCTAGAGCCAAGTGGCACACACGAGCTTGATTTTAAGGCTGAAGAGAAGTTTGGTTAGGTACATGGAGGGCTATGGTCTGGGTGAAGGGTGATGGAACTAGGCAGCTTAAACAGTTCAGCATGGACTAGATGGGCCAAAGGGCCTGTTTCTGTGCTGTACTTCCCCGAAACTCTATGACTCTATTAAAGAAGGGTGTTTATTTATAAAGGTAAAGATGATCTTTATTTGTTACATGTGCATCGAAACCGCCTTACACAATGAAGCAACACACAAAGGAGTTGGAGGAACTTGGTTAGTCAGGCAGCATCTGTGGAGGAAAATGGACTGTAGGCGGCGCGGCACACGGCAGCAGTGGCCTTTCAGATCTGGTGCTACTTTAATCTAGATTTTTAACTTAATTTTAAGGCGTAATTAGGGTTTAGGGCAATGGATAACAGAGCGACTATCTACCATCTCCAGATACTGCTACCATACAGAAATCGCCCAAAAACAAACCTTCATGAAAATCTGCTGGTTAGATTGCACGACCTCGGCTTGCTGAGGGAATCGGGCCTGCAGTCCTCGGAGTCGCCTGATGCCGGTGGCCAGAGGTGGGGACGTCGTAAGCGGTGTGCGAGGAAGCGGAAGTGAGGCGAGCGTGCCAGGAAAAAAGCAAGCCCTAGCCGGCCGGCTCTCCCATCCATTCTGCTCTCCAATGGACATTAAATTGGACTACACCTGTGGCAACGATATACTCGGCGTGAGTATACAGAAATGGATGGAATCCTGGACGGCGCCATTCAGCTGATTATTTATGTGACAGATTTTCCCCCAAGCCATCGGACTACCAACCTACTGACCTCTGCTGTGTCTATTGTCTTGTTTATTATTTATTGTAACGCCTGCACTGTTCTGTGTACTTTATGCAGTCCCGGGTAGGTTTGTAGTCTAGTGTAGTTTTTGTGTTGATTTACGTAGTTCAGTGTAGTTTTTGTACTGTTTCATGCAGCACCATGGTCCTGAAAAACGTCGCGTTTTTACTGTGTACTGTACCAGCAGCTACGGTTGAAATGACAGTAAAAAGTGACCTGACCTGACTGTTGGGTTGGTTCAGCAGGCAGATGGGGTCATAAAAAGAGTTTTTGGCACATCGCCCTTCCCTAAGTCATGGCATTAAGTACAGGAACTGGATGTTATGTCAAAGTTGTATTTGACGAGGGAGAGAAAAAATCAATAATAAAACAGGCAGGGACATGTCAGGATGTGTATGGACAACCTTGGCTGAGCCACACTGCAAGATGTAGCATTCTGAAAACCAGGACCCCGCGATCAGCAATGCTATCGATGCAATGCTCCTCAGACAGGATGAAGAGGTCAATACTCCCCAATGCCATTAGGCTTTACAATTCTACCTCCAGGACTTAAGAACTTTTTAAAAGCTATTAATGCTTTTTGAGATGGTGATTTAGATGCATATCATATTTTTTACTGAGTTAAGTATTGTATGTAATTAGCTTTGCTACAGCAAGTGTATGGGACATTGGAAAAAAAAGTTGAATTTCCCCATGGGGATGAATAAAGTATCTATCTATCTATCTATCTATCTATCTATCTAATCAATCAGGCGTTTGCTGAAATAACATGCCTGACATGGAATCCCTGAACCAATGGAAATTAACTTGACAGATTTAAACAGAAAGCACAAAGAAACTTTGAAAGCATTACAAAGAGCGAGTCGCTCGAGAAAAACACAAGGAGCTCCAAACGATTAATGACTGTCATTAAACAACCATTAACCTATTTGGGTGCTCTAAGAACCTCGGAGCCCAACGCTCGCCAGCTTCCCTGCGTGGGCCCACAGAGCTCATGTAAAAACTGTGGCATAGAGATCTGCAGGGAATGTCTGGAAGGTCAGGTTGTTCTGATAAAGAGAGAAAAAATGAGGTAATATTACTGTTATTGCTGCAGTGGATTTTATATTGTTTTTTAAAAATTGAGATACAGTGTGGAACAGGCCCTTTGAGCCACAGCACTCAGCAAACCCCCGATTTAACCCTAGCCTAATCACGGGACAGTTTACAATGACTCGTACGTGTTTGTGGGAGAAATCCGGAGCCCCTGGGGGAAACCCTCTCAGTCACGAGAAGGATGTAAGGATGTACTAACTCCTTCTGGTGGGAACTGAACCCAGGTCGCTGGTACTGTAAACCGATGTGCTAACCACTGCACTACTGTGTCACCCGTATACGACCTGGCCAGTTGTGATATATGCAGGTGAAACACCCTGGTTTCCTTGGCTGCCTAAGTCCAGGGAAGACAAACTCATGAGATTGAGGCACGCTGATCCCACCCCAAGTGTGGATGCTGTGTAATTCGCTACCCTGTTACAAATCAATGCCACAAAATTACAGACGGTACACCGTGTACGATTAAAGGAATTACATTTACGAATCTTAACTAAAGGGCTAGTAAAGAATAATGAAAAGAAAAGGGCCCATTCTAAAGGAAGCAGGAAATGTTTCCTGCTTTATTGATAACATAAATAAAGCATGATAACATTTTCAACTTTATTGGCTGGGAGAGTTATTTTGTTGTGTTGGAAAGATCCTAATCCGCCTACTGTTTTTTTCTGACACTCCTTCATCACGTCGCGTTTAAGTTTGGAGAAAATTAGAAGTCAGATGTTTGATACACCTTTTAAATTTGAGCGAACCTGGCGACCTTTCATTCAATATTTTCGTATGATCTAATTTTTCTGTTTTTTTTACTTTTTTAGGTAATCTTTTTTTTTTCTCTCCGCGAAGTTTTAGATTTGACCAAAAGGGATTTTCCTTTTTTTAAATTATATCCTCAAAATGGACTGCCCAGTCCCCCCTTTTTTTGTTTTAGGTTAGTTTAGTGGGGGTTTTTTTTTCTTTCTCAATAATAGAAATTTTGAGTCATTTTTTTCTATGAATTGTTAAGAGGAGTTGTGGTTCCTTTTTTATATTAGCTCAATATTTACTATACATGATTCTGACAGTGTATATTCTTTGTTTGTACTTTTATTGAAATATGTATTTGAGATAACTTCTCCTTTGACTTGTATCTATCCTTATTTTTTAAAAATCAATTAAAAAAAATTGAAAATGAAAAGTACCCATTCCAATGAAACAGTCGAATGTGCACAAGTTGGAGCTTATTTTGAACTTCTCTGAACTCACGCACCAGGCCCTCGGTCAATGTGAAAGCACACACTGTCTTCCGAAAGTCGCTCCCAATCCATCTCGAACAAATGGGTCTCCCATCAGATTGCATGCTACAACCGGTTCTCCCCAGCATCTTCTCTTCATCTCCTCTTGAGCAAAAGCCCCAAGCCCAACTGGATGGCACACATTCCTCATCATCCCTCATCTTCAGCAATAACCCAAACAGGCTGAAAGCAGAACAACAGCTCTTAAAGAGCTGCTAAATGAAATACCTACAGCGTAACAATAAAGATGTGAACCAGGGCGTTACACAAAAGAAAGCAGATTACCTGGGATTGCTGATTTCAACCTGCTCAAATGGAAGATGAACGCTTTTTTTTCCAAGTTTACGTTGGGTCTCGTTATAATAGTGCAGTGGATGACAGATGGGTGGATGAGGGGTTGGAACGGGTTTCCAAATTCAAGTGACAGGTAACTGAAAACTCATAGTTACACCCATGAGCTGAACCCGATTCTCTGGGCAAAATGAACAACCATGCCCAGAGTACTGAGACCACAATGTGGATACTGAAGGCAGTACAACAGGTGAGATGAGGTGGAGGTGAATCACTACTTCATGTGGGAACACTCTTTGGCTCGCTTGGATGGTGGGGACCAACCTACTCCCCATAACGTCGTTGGCGTTTAGGGCAGCCATGAATGTCCTTCGTCTCTGGCAGTGTTCAGAGCTTCCCCCGCCATGCCAGTTGCTCAGTTTCACTGCTGTCAGTCATGCAAGTCCCAGGACGAGACTCAGGAATACCATCACACTCAGATCTGGAAGGATTCTTCATTGCTGTTTCTGTTAGAGCACATTCTAGACCTAGAGTGTGTAGCAAAGCAATAGCTCCAGCAACTAACTTCAGCCACTAATCCTTTGATTTGAATATGGACTGTAGATGACCCCATGAATGCATGTTCTGTTGGATTAGAAATTAAAACCATGGAGACAGGGAGAATGAAAATTTCAAGTGGTGATGAGATACTAATCTGGCAAATGGTGAGAAACTGTGGTGATTGGCTCAAAGTTCAAAGTAAACTTTATTATCAGGTTGCATGTCACCGCATACAACCCTGAGATTTGTTTTCCTGTGGGAATACTTGGCAAGTCTATAGAATAGTAACTATAACAGGATCGATGAAAGATCAACCAGAGAGCAGAAGACAACAAATTGTGCGACTGCAAATATAAATAAATAGCAATAAACGATGAAAGCATCAAATAGCGCGACAAAGAGTCCTTAAAGTGAGACCAGTGGTTATGGAAACATCTCAATGGACGGGAGTTGTTACTGAGGGGTAGTAACTGTTCTCAAACCCGGTGGTGAGAGTCTTGTACCTGCTACCGGATGGCAGCAGCAAGAAGAGAGGATGGCCCGGGTGGTGAGGATCACACCATGATGGATGCAGTTGCTCACCCGACCTCTGAAAGCCTTTCTATTCCTCTACTATCTTAGAAGTTTGCACAGATCATGCACGCAATATAAAACTCTGATAAACTTCTATAGATGCATGGTGTGGAAACACTAATGCCCTGGAAAGGAAAAGCCCAAAAGAAGTAGAGGATGCAGCCAGTCAGTCAATCATGGGAAACCCTCCCTCTCAAGATTGAGCACATTGACAAGGAGTACTGATACAAGAAAGCAGCATCTATTATCAAAGACTCCTGCCATCTGGAAAGGAAGTACAGGAGCTTTACAATCCACACCACCAGGTTCTGGAACAGTCATTATCCCTAAACCATCAGGCTCCTGAACCAGCATTATATTCAATTAAGAGCCTTGTATACAATTAACAGTATTTTTAAAATAATCCTAAAGGACACAGGCAGGTCAGTGTAAAGATGCCAAAATTGGTGAAATGTGCTCAGATTTTCTTTTTTTTTTGGTCAAGATTCTTGCCGATGTATTTTGAGCAATTCATATCCATATCCACGAGGGGTGACTGATAAGTTCGTGGCCTAAAGTAGAAGAAGTCAATTTTAGAAAACCTAGCACATTTATTTTTCAACATAGTCCCCCAGCGGTTGTGGAGAATATGAATCTTGGACCTCCAGAAACTGTCCAAGATGCGTGGTTGATAAGTTTGTGGCCAAAGGTAGAAGGAGATGAGTTATACAGCTCTCATTACATGCACATGCAGTTCAACTCTTTGAGTGATTATGCAGAAAGTTTGAAGTTAATAACTCATCTCCTTCTAGCTTAGGCCACAAACTTATCAATCACCCACTGAGTTATTAACTGATCAGTTATTAACTTCAAACTGTCCCGGCTGTGGACAGTCACCCCTCGTATCTTAGGCAGCAGATTCATATCTTCCTTAGTCCTGAAAAGAGTGCGTTACGGCAGTTGAATTGGTTAAAAACAAAAGTGTGTATCAATTCTTTTTCTTCATTTTGAGTTGTTATAAGAAATCAAACCCTTGAAATGTTCCTTAAGTGAAAATAACTTAGTCTTAGTAATATGGTTAGTATGTGATTTGGAACTCAACTCAGAGTCAGTAATAACTCATAAATTTCTTACCTCTGGCTTGATTTGTAAGGCCAGATGATCAAGTTCCGTTCTGAGATTCACACTTCTTTATTGCTATCAATAAGCAAAAATTCAGTTTGCTCCTTATTTAGTTTAGGGAAATTCAAGCCCATCTATTCTGTAATGCTAGTAAGACACCAGACCAGAGGGCTTTGAGCCTCAGAAACATCAGGGATAATAGACAAGTACAGATGTGTGTCGTCCGCGTAGCTGCGGCAATTCACCTTGTGATTTGCAACAAATTGACTTAATGGGAGCACACGCAGAGTGAGAACAACAACTGGCCAGGAATTGATCCTTGCGGCACTCCAAACACAAGGTCATAGATTTGGGACGCACAATCACCACAGCTAACGAAGAACTTTCCTCCTGTTATATAAGATTGAAACAAGCTTAAGATAGTACCAGAAGGATTCACCTATTGACTACGACAGTTTATGAGAATGCTGTAATCTAATGTTTCACTCAAATCTAAGAGAACGAGAACTGATATGTTACCTGTGACAGCATTAAGCCGCAAGTAATTAACTACTTTAAGCAATGCAGTTTCTGTACTACAAATTGATCTAAAACCTGATGGATAATTGTCAAGGATAGAATTTTTATTCAGATAATTACTTAGTTGTCAAAAAACTAATTTGGTTATTATATGCTGTGTCGTATGATGATGGTGATCACGGTTTTCCATCACCATGGCTGTTTTTGGCAAAGTTTTCTACAGAAGTGGTTTGCCATTGCCTTCTTCAGGGCAGTGTCTTTACAAGACGGGTAACCCCAGCCATTATCTCTTCAGAGATTGTCTGTGCTGCACCATCAATAACTCTCGGAGACGGGAGGCGAACAATAGGCTTTTATTAGCTGCAAGAGACCACCACACAACATCCTGGAGACTGAGGGAGGAGCAGTGCCTCCAATCGCCTTTATACCAGGGTCTGTGGGAGGAGCCACAGGAGCAGTCAGCAGGGGGGAGCGTGTCCAGACGGGTATATGTAGTTCACCACAGTCTGCCTGATGTTAGTGGTCGAAAAACTACTTTTTCTAAAATTTTACATAGAGGAGGCAATTTGAAAATAGGTCTAAGCTTGTCTAGAAAAGAGCAGTCTAAATTATTTTTCTAAAACAGGGGTTAACTACGGCAGTTTTTAAGTTTTCACAGATAAAAGTTCACAAATAAAAATTCTCAGTTAAATTGATCAAAATCACTTAGATAGATAGATAGATAGATAGATACTTTATTCATCCCCATGGGGAAATTCAACTTTTTTCCAATGTCCCATACACTTGTTGTAGCAAAACTAATTACATACAATACTTAACTCAGTAAAAAAAATATGATATGCATCTAAATCACTATCTCAAAAAGCATTAATAATAGCTTTTAAAAAGTTCTTAAGTCCTGGCGGTAGAATTGTAAAGCCTAATGGCATTGGGGAGTATTGACCTCTTCATTCTTCATTCTTGTTGTAATGCTCAACTATGTGAACAAAGGGTTGGGGACGAATACTTTTACAAGGCACTCTAAGTCTAAAATTGTCCAAAACAGAGCAGTCTCCATTATTTTTTCAAAAGCAGGGGTTTAACTACTGCACTTTTTAAGGAATCTGGAAAAATGCTAGAAACTAGTGAGCAATTAATTACGTTGAGCATACTGTCGATTAGTGCATTAGAAGTTTCTTTAAAAATGCTGGTGTGAATCGGATCAAAGATACAAATGGATGTTTTAGCTGAGTAACTACGGGGGGGTGATTGATAAATTCATGGCCTAAGGTAGAAGGAGTCAATATTTAGGAGATCTAGGCCTCATATGGAGCCAGTGATCATTAATGGAGAATGTGTGGAGCAGGTTAAGACCTACAAGTATCTGGGAGTACAGTTGGACGAGAAGCTAGACTGGACTGCCAACACAGATGCCTTGTGCAGGAAGGCACAGAGTCGACTGTACTTCCTTAGAAGGTTGGCGTCATTCAATGTCTGCAGTGAGATGCTGAAGATGTTCTATAGGTCAGTTGTTGAGAGCGCCCTCTTCTTTGTGGTGGCGTGTTGGGGAGGAAGCATTAAGAAGAAGGACGCCTCACGTCTTAATAAGCTGATAAGGAAGGCGGGCTCTGTCGTGGGCAAAGTACTGGAGAGTTTAACATCGGTAGCTGAGCGAAGGGCGCTGAGTAGGCTACGGTCAATTATGGAAAACCCTGAACATCCTCTACATAGCACCATCCAGAGACAGAGAAGCAGTTTCAGCGACAGGTTACTGTCGATACAATGCTCCTCAGACAGGATGAAGAGGTCAATACTCCCCAATGCCATTAGGCTTTACAATTCAACTGCCAGGACTTAAGAACTTTTTTTTTTAAAGCTATTATTAATGCTTTTTGAGTTAGTGATTTAGATGCATATCATATTATTACTGAGTTAAGTATTGTATGTAATGAGTTTTTGCTACAACAAGTGTATGGGACATTGGAAAAAATGTTGAATTTCCCCATGGGGATGAATAAAGTATCTATCTATCTATCTATCTATCGATTAGAAAACCTAGCACATTTATTTTTCAACATAATCCCCTCCTACATTTACACACTTAGTTCAGCTGTCATGGAGCATATGGATCTTGGACCTCCAGAAAGTGTCCACAGAAGGAGATGAGTTATTAACTTCAAACTTTCTGCATAATCACTCAAAGAGTTGACCTGCATGTGCATGTAATGAGAGCTGTATAACTCATCTCCTTCTACCTTAGGCCACGAACTTATCAATCACCCCGTGCTGTGGACACTTTCTGGAGGTCCAAGATCCATATGCCCCATGACCGCTGGATTAAGTGTGTAAATGTAGGAGGGGACTATGTTGAAAAATAAATGTGCTGGGTTTTCTAAAATTGACTCCTTCTACCTTAGGCCACAAACTTATCAATCACCCCTCGTATTTCTCAAAGTTCAGATAAACTTATTTTAGTAAAGGAGTTTATTTCAGTGTTGAACTCATTGAGGTTTATTCTTGAGGTCGGTTTTATATTACAACTTATAGTAACTCCACACATCTCAACTCTGACCAGATTCCACAAACTACAGACTCACTTTCAAGGACTCTACAACTCATGTTCTCATTATTTATTTAGTTATTTATTTTTAATTGCTCAGTTTGATTTCGTTTGCACATTGGTCATTTGTCAACCTTTGTGTGTGGCTTTCCATTAATTCTATTGTATTTCTTTGTTTAGAGTTTAGAAGAAAGAGGAGAGATCTGATTGAAACCTATCGAATATTGAAAGGACTGGATAAAGTGGATGTGGTGAGAATGTTTCCTATAGTGGGGAGTCTAGGTCCAGATGTTAGCCATGGTGGATTTAAAATATGGAAGAAAACATTGAACTCGAATGGGTCAAGGACAGTAGAAACAGACAGATCAATTGTCTTTGTTCCTGCCATGTGTTTGGGGAGGGAGGCTACCATTTCATGGATGGTTTTACATCCTTCATTTTGTGAGACGAAGCTGCTGGCTTTCAATGTTTTAAAGAAGACTCAATGATACTTCAGCTAATCTGCTGGGCTAGAGATCATTTTGAATTAAGAAGTTATTTGTAAGATGTTCTTTGGTTGGCCATAATGTGCAGGCTTGTCAATGTTGGAGTTGGTGCCTTCCTGGAGTGATTTGAGCTGATTACTGAAGAGAACAATGAGTCATAAATTACTGATTGTCACTTCCTGGGAAGGTGGCAATAAATGGATGCTGGCCTGGAGCAGAGCCAATAAAAAGGCATTAAGGGTCAGTCAGATGCCCTACAGCCAATGACGTTGGAATACATTTGAATTGGTAAGGAATAAAAGTGGACACTTTGAGTGTGCTATCAGTGATAACCCTCTCAAGAGATCCGCCATTGCAAGGAAGAACCCTCATGCCAGGGGCTGGGTGAAGGGAGGATTGACCATCTGGCCAATGGAGATCCCCTATTTTGGCATTATAAATTGGACAAGCTGTCTGAGTGAGTATTGGTTCAGAGGGAACAGTAGAATTCATGTTCTAGGTCAGTGGTTCCCAACCTTTTCTATGCCCCACACCCCTAGGAAATGTTTGATTAATGTTCGCACCCCCTACAAAAGAAATATCACATTTGAAGATGAAGAAGTCTAATTTCTAATTTTTGAACCACAGATTGAACCACATACAATACTGCGGGTGAACAAATTGAACTTAAAAAATAAGCTTTTAATTCAGTGCATAAAATGCAAATATAAACTGAGCAATTAGATTCTAATTTATTCAGAAAAAATTGTAAACAGTAAAATCAATCCCAATTGTGAACATAAAATTCAATGACTTCTTTGCTCCTGCTTCTCATTCATGATTTTGTCAAAACGTGTAACTTTCTTGCTGACTGCGATCCGCAGGTCTGCCTGTGGATTCAGGCGATTCCTAGATTTTGTCTTGATTGACAAAAGAGAACTGAATCCAGATTCACACAAGTATGTTGTTGAAAATGGAATGAGGACACGGAGTGCTTTTCCAACAAGTCTTGGGAACATATCCAGTGCTGCACACCAAAACTCCTTCAAAGTCTTGCTTTCAAATTGTATTTCAAGAGCTCGATTTGTCCACAAATCAATAAGATCTTCCTTCAGCTCTTCATCATCTGACATTTTCTCCAAATTGTAGGAATATGGATTCATGATCCATTCTTCTGAAATCTTCAGGTCTCCAGCAGCAAAATATCCATCAAACGATTCTGACAGCATTTCCAAATGAGCCACAATTTCTTCACGCACAGTCGGAGTTATGGATCCAGCATCATCAACCATCTCTTCTAGTGAAGGAAAATTTGAGAGACTGCCTCTTTCCATCCTTCGATGCCAAAGGGGTAACTTTTCTTTGAAGGCATTCAACTTTTCACAAGCCTTCAATATGTTTATCCCTTTTCCTTGAAAAGAAACACTCAGGTCATTCATACGAGTGAAAATGTCAGCTAAGTAAGCCAGCATTTGGGCGAATTCCTGTGATTCCATTGCCCCAACCAGATCACATTCACGCTCCTCCAGAAAAACTTTGGTTTCTTCCCGCAGTTCAAAGAAGCGGGTTAAAGCTTGTCCTCGTGACAACCAATGGACAAAGTGTGGAAAAGCAAAACTGAATACTCACTTCTCAGATCCTCACAAAATGATCTGAAGATGCGATGGTTCAAAGCACGCCCCCTGATCCAGTTGATGATCTTCACACAAGTATCAACGACTTTCTTCAAATTTGGAGGCAATGTTTTTGATGCCAAAGCATGCCGATGAAGAAAACAATGGGTAACTTGCAAGTCTGGAATCTCCTTTTTCATCAATGAAGAAAAGCCAGATTTATTTCCAAGCATTGCAGGTGCCCCATCAGTGCACACAGAACCAATGTTTTGGGCCGAAACGTCGTTATTACTTCCTCCCACAGATGCTGTCTGGCCTGCTGAGTTCTGCCAGCATTTTGTGTTTTTTATTTATTTCCAGCATCTGCAGATTCACTTGTGTTGACTTTGATCTCTAAATCATGTTTGGCAAAGACGTCTTTCACCAGCTGCATCACATCCTTTGTAGTTGTGTTTGTTTTCAGATTTTTACAAAACAGGAAATCTTCCTTCACAGCACCATCATTGACATATCTCACTAATGTGATGAGTTGACTACAACTGGAGACATCAGTTGACTCATCCAACTGAATAGAGATTTTAAGAGGACTAGCTCTGACATCTGAGATGACTTAGTCCAAAATACCTTCATTCAAATCACCGATTCGGTTGTGAATGACATTATTTGATAGGGGCAACTGTTCAAATTTTTTTCTTGCTTCTTTGCCCAGGATAATTGTTGCCATTTCCAGTGCACATGGCTTGATATCTTCCACAATTGTATGGGGCTTCTTGGATTTGGCCACTTTATATGCCACTTGGTATGAAGCAAGTAGTAGTGGTTTTCCAACAGAAACAAAACTTAATTTTGGAAGAGTTCCTTGTGAATCAAAATGAGCTCTTTTGATTTTCAGTGACCCAACATCATGTCCTTCAACATTAGCTTCGCCATGCTTGTTCTTGAAGTGCTCTTGAAGCTTGGATGACTTCAGATTTGAGTTGGAAAACACAATGCTACAAAGAATGCACTGGGTTTTTGCAAGCCATTATTTCCTGTTGTGCAAGTGAAACCAAAGCACACATAGTCATCATTCCATTTCCTTCTTTTTGACATGATGAAGGGTTAATGAAGGGAAAAGTATGAGCTAATATGAGGAAAACTATCTGACTAAGTCAGGGATGACCGCTTTACTCAACCAGACACGCCTATAGCAAAGTATCACGAGAAATATGCTTTTGAATATTATATTACGATATTATCTGCGGTTAAGCCAAGATAAATCGTCAGGTGGAAATGCTATGGGGATGCAACGTGAATTATTAGGCTACTCTCTATTGAATTTACACACCTATTTCCAATGATTACTGGAGATATGCACTCCCACCACATGATTCAAAATCCTCGGTGCTAACCATGATACCTCCTCAACTAACATAATTCAAAATTATCAATGATTCAAGAAAAAAACCTTTTAAGAGAAAAAAACCTTTGAAATTCAAAAACTTCTTTAATGCATTGAGACAAATACGAATGAATGACTTCAGCTGCTTTTTATTAAAATGTGGCTTTTAAAAATTTTATAATTGAATAATTTACCTCCTGTCTGCGGGTTTGGTTTTAATGCGAAGTCGTTACTTGATGGTTGATTCGGGATATATAAAGATTTTGGCATTATGAGATGATTTTTAACTCTGAGATGTAACGTTCTAGCTAACAATGATGAGACTCCTCGACTCTGAGGTGTAACTTCCCAGGTAACACTGATGAGAATCCTCAACACTGACTCGGGCAGCGGGAGACTGGAGTGAGTTTACATCTCTCTCGACTCGGGCAGTGGGAGATTGGAGCGTGCGTGGGACAAACGTTACTACCACTTCTCAAGGCACACTGGCAGCTGGCTGAGTGATGACTCGCGACTCGTCACTCAAGGACACAAGCCACTCTTTGTCGCACCCCCTGAAATTCCATCTCGCCAAGGTGGAAGGTTGTTGTTCATACCAAGGTTGTTGGCCCAGGGTCAACACAGTTACATTGTTGTTTGTACAGAGACAATAAAGTACGAGCTTCAATTAATTATGAGTTACATAGTGAATTCCCTAACCTTGTTCTGTTGACAAACGGTCAACACAGAGGTCACAGTTCAGACTAGAGGAATGCCCATTTATAACAGAGATGAGGATGAATTTCCATAGCCAGAGGGTAGTGAATCTGTGGAATTCATTGCCACAAACGGCTGTGGATGATAAGTCATTGAGTATATTTAAAGTGGAGGATGATAGCTTCTTGATCAGTCAGGGTGTCAAAGTTTTTGGGGAGAAGGCAGAAGAATGGGATTGTGATGGACAATGAGTCAGCCATGATGGCCTAATTCTTCTCCTAGGTCTTATGGTCTAATTTCACTTGCAAATATTTCCTTGTTCTTTCCTGGTCACCAGGACAATGGAAACGTTTCAGGTTGATATCCTTCTACAGGACTGGAAAGGAAGGGGGAAGATGCCAGAATAAAAAGGTGGGGTAGGGGAAGGAGGTTAGCTAGATAGCTATAATACTGGGCCTTTATAAAACACTAGTCAGGCCACACTTGGAGTATTGTCAACAGTTTTGGGCCCATATCTCAGAAAGGATGTTTCCATTGGGGAGAGTCGAGAGGATGATTCCAGGAATGAAGGGGTTAACATATGAGGAGCGTTTGGCAGCCTTGGGCCTGTACTCACTGGAATTTAGAAGAGTGCAGGGAGATTGCAATGAAACCTACCGAATGTTGAAAGTTCTAGATAGGGTGGATGTAGAGAGGATGTTTCCTGTGGTGGGGGTCTTCAGAACTAGAGGGAACAGCCTCAGAATTGAAGGGAGACCCTTTAGAACGGACGTAAGGTGGACATTTTTTAGCTAGAGGGTAGTAAATAGACTGCAGTGGAGGTCAAGTCTGTGGGTATGTTTAAGGTGGAAGTTGATAGTGTCCTGATCGGCGTCAAAGGATATGACAAGAAGGCAGGTGTATGGGGTTGAGTGGGATCTGGGATCAGCCATGATAGAATGGCAGAGCAGACTTGATGGACTGAATGGCCTAATTCTGCTCCTATGTCTTATGGTCTAGGGTGATTGGTGAAGCTAGGTGGGTGGGAATGGTAAGGGGCCAGAGAGGAAGGAATCTTTTAGGAGAAGAGAATGGACCATGGGAGAAAGGGAAAGAGGAGGGGACCCAGGGAGAAGCGATAAGCAGGTGAGAAGATGCAAGAGGTCAGAGTGGGGAATAGAGGAAGGGCGGGGGGGTATTTTTTTTTTGGAAAGGAGAGATGGGCATTCATGCCATCAGGTTGGAGATAATACTCCTGAGGGTGGCAAGAGTAGGCTGTAGTCTGGACAGAGACCATAGACTACAGACTGTAGAGCAGTTTACAGGGAATGAGAATTGGAATTAAAATACTTTGCCCACTGGGAAGCTCCACTTGTTGTGGATGGAGTGGAGGTATTCGATGAAGTGGTCCCTAGTTTGTGACGGGTCTCACCAATGTAGCAGAGGCTACCTTGGGTGCAGGGGACACAATAGACAACCCCGGCAGATTTGCAGGTGAAGTGTTGCCTGCAAGGACTGTTTGGGGGCCCTGTCGTAGGACCGAAATCTCTCTTCTTTAAGGAGGTGTGAAATTGGCACAACACAAGTACCTTGTTTAGGACCAGTAAGGAGAAACTGGTAGGAGACCTGAGAAGTAAATGGCCAAAGTTTCGGTGGTAACTAATTGATTTACCAAGAACGTTGTTAGCTGGGAAGAACTGCTTGAAAACACACAGACTCAGATTCAGTAAAAGATTTTAAAAAAGATTCGAAGTACACCTATCATCGAAGAGTGTATACAGAATACAACTCTGAGATTCATCCTCCCACAGGCAGCCACGGGACAAAGAAACACCATAGAACACTTTCAAAGAAAACATCAAACACCCAAAGTGCAAAAAACAGTGAACAAATTACGTAAATGCAAAAGGTGGGCAAACAACACGGAGGATATCAAGCGGGTAGTGTTCAGTTTAGTTCAGCTCGGTTTAGGGCTGTGTTGTCACCTGACTGCAGGTCGTGAGCCAGTCTTCACCAAAGCTTGTCCCGATCAAACCGAGTAACCAGAATTCAGAAACACATAGAACATAGAATAGTACAGCACAGTACAGGCCCTTCGGCCCACAATATTGTGCTGACCCTTAAACCCTGCCTCCCATATATACCCGACCTTAACTTCCTCCATATACCTGTCTAGTAGTCTCTTAAACTTCACTGGTGTATCTGCCTCCACCACTGACTCAGGCAGTGCATTCCACGTACCAACCACTCTCTGAGTGAAAAACCTTCCTCTAATATCCCCCTTGAACTTCCCACCCCTTACCTTAAAGCCATGTCCTCTTGTATTGAGCAGTGGTGCCCTGGGGAAGAGGCGCTGACTGTCCACTCTATCTATTCCTTTTAATATCTTGATAACCTCTATCATATCTCCTCTCATCCTCCTTCTCTCCAGAGAGTAAAGCCCTAGCTCCCTTTAATCTCTGATCATAATGTATACTCTCTAAACCAGGCAGCATCTTGGTAAATCTCCTCTGTACCCTTGCATGTGCAATACAAACTTCAAAGTCTGCTGAAGGAGTCGACTGCCACGTGCCACATTGATCAATCCTTGCAACGTGGAACCCAGGACTTCTGCACTTTCCTCCGAGAGCAAGCAGAGGAAGACCGTCGAAACGCAGGCTGATGGTGCGGAACCCCCTACCCGCCCTCCGCCCTGGCAACTTCGTCCTTGCTCAATGCCTCAATCGGAGGGAAGCAATCTCCCCGAACTCTCTCGGAGACGGCAAAGCACCAGGTCGCTCAGTCGGTCCAAAAACACACCGTCGAAAGGATAATCACGAGCTCCAGTTGCATGCTGCTTAGTAGTAGAATCATATTTGAAAGATTGAGAAGTACAAGTACCGGTAGTAGTTTTGTAGGTCGTCTGCAGGACGTCGCCATGTCATGTTGGTGGCTGGTGCCATCTTCTCATATTCAATAATCTACAGAATTTATAGAATATGCAAATAAATAGGGGTTCTGGGTTATGGAAATAAATGGGGTGGAATAAGATCTCTCAAAGCACTGGTACAGGGCTGAATGTCCACTTCCCGTTTTTTTATGACTATCCAAGCGATTGCACTTCAGCCTACTTGTACTATAAACTAGCTGTCACCCACTGATGTAGAGTTGTTCTTAGAAAGAAGACCATTCATAGTGTATTGTCAGCTTATCCCAGTTCTCAGAAGTGATTATGATCTTCAGGGAATCTAATCTCCACTCACATCAGTGGCTGAAACCAAGTGACACAGCAAAAATGCTTCACAAATTTTCCACACTTGATCATTCATCGAGAGAAGGTCAGCTGTACTTTTTTTAGGCAGAGTTCCAGCAGTCGTAGGTGCAGACGAGAAGTGTGTGTGTGTGTGTGTGTGTGTGTGTGTGTGTGTGTGTGTGTGTGTGTGTGTGTGTGTGTGTGTGTGTGTGTGTGTGTGTGTGTGTGTGTGTGTGTGTGTGTGTGTGCGTGTGCGTGTGCATGTGTGTGAGCTCACCATGGCTAAGAGAATACTTCTATAACTATCTAATGCACCTCCTCCCCTCCTCCTGTCCGAAGTAAAAGGTTAGCGAGTAGCTGGAACAAGCCACCAGAGGAAGTGGTGGAGGTGGGTATAATTGCCTTGCTTAAAGATATACATGGTACAAGCCCAGCATGTAAAAACAATTATGAAGAAAGCATGGCAGCACCTCTACTTCCTTAAGGACTTGCGAAGACTCGACATGACATCTAAAACTTTGACAAACTCCTATGGATGTGTGCTGGAGAGTGCATTGGCTGGCTGCATCTCCACCCGGTATGGAAACACCAACGTCCTTGAGCGAAAAACTCTACTGAAAGCAGTGGATATGGCCCAGTCCATTGTGGGTAAATCCCTCCCCACCATTGAACACATCTACATGAAATGCCATGTAGGAAAGCAGCATCCATCATCACTGACCCCACCCCCCCCACCACCACCCAGAACATGCTCTCTCTCCTCACTGCTGACATCAAGAATAAGATACAGGAATTTTAGGACCCACACTGCCAGTAGATTATTCATAGCCACTCAAAGGATTTGAGTATTGTACCTAAACTGGGGGTTTTTGACCTGGGGCCCTTGGGCCCTTCGGGAGGTCTCTGAATAGGTTCCAGGGTGTCCACGAACTTGGATGGGAAGAAATACACATCTTGATTTTCATTAATCTCGAACTGAAAGTTAGCATTTCCTTCAATTGTGAACATAGGCAACAATTCACAGTAGTATTAGCAGTAGCTGTGACTTTGTCACCGAAAGCAATCACAGATATTTTTGTATCACATTACAGTTGTTACAAATACCTCAAAATATTGTTTACAACACGTTCATCTGGACTTCGAAATTACAGTAATTATTAATGTTCTTGTTCAAGCTAAGCAATGACAGCCTGCACACAGATATGTTCTTACAAATAAAATTTAATTTTAACTTGCCCGTATTTTCAATGCATAATCTTGTTACTTAACGGTTTAATAAAGCACATACATCGCTAAATCACAATTATTTTAATAATTAGATAACTATATTTCAATATAATTGATTTCTTTTGTAAACCTGTGTATTTTAATTTATGTATTTAAATACGGTTATTCTGAGAAGGGCTTCACCGGACTGCTAAAGGGGTCTATGTCATTAAAAGAAAAGGTTCACAACCCTTTATCTGAACTGATACTGAGGACTTTAATGGGACATTGTAGAACAAAGCTTCAATCAAGTCCAAACTGTTGAGTGTGTAATTTTTCAGCTATATTGGAGTAATCTTGCATATGCATTGGTTGATTAAGTTTTCCTGTTTGTTTAAATAAGTAATTACCTGTATGTATATAAATACGTGATTGCATACGTCATCACGCTACCGTGTGATAGGGGCGCGCCTTGCTTAAAAGACGAGGATACACCTGCGTTCTCGGACTCCCGTGTCTCTCATTTGAATTAATCTCATGCTTTGGAGTTACAGAAGGTAACATTGACGACGACGTATTTTTAACACAAACCCGACGTGGCTTGCTGAAGCGGGACGGTTGAAATAAAATAAAACGCTGCGAAGAATGGCGGAACAGAGTAGCACATGCAGAGACATCGAGTAACAAGGCTGTAAACGGGAATTCAGGGTTCAGCCTTTCAACCAGCGCTAGAAAGGATATTGCAGCCTGTGAAAGCTTTTGTATGCAGACTGGCTGGAGGTCTACTCTGTTGTGTTATAGACTATATTTCAAATTAGACATGACGCAATTCAGGATGGAAGATACCTCGGTGGCCACTTTATTAGGTCGACCTGTACATCTGGTCATTAATGCAAATAGCTAATCACACGGCAGCAACTCGATGCATAAAAGCAGACAAGAGGTTCAGTTGTTGTTCAGACCAAATGTCAGGATGGAGAAGAAATGTGATTTAAATCTCTTTGAAGGTGAAATGATTGCCGGTGCCAGATGGGGTGGTTTGAGTATCTCAGAAACGGCTGATCTCCAGGGAATTTCACGCACAGCAGTCTCTAGAGTTTGCGGAGAACAGTGCAAGAACAAAAAAAAAACAAGTGAACATCCAGTTCTGTGGGCAAAAACACCTTGTTAAAGAGAGAGGTCAGAGGAGAATGGCCAGACTGATTCAAGCTGACAGGAAAAAATAAACACAAGTTACAACAGTGGGGTGTGGAGGAACATCTCTGAAGGCACAACACGTCAAATCTTGAGGTCGATAGGCAGAAGAGCACAAGCCTACACTGAGTGGCCACTTCATTAGGTACAGGAGGTTCCTAATATAGTGGACACTGAGTGTAGACAGTGGCTGTTTGCCCTGTGACGGCACTGCTGTGCTTTTAGGTAGGGCTTTACCCTCTGGTGATAGAAAATTATATCTACTTTGTATGCTTTGGTACAGATATTACAATTTGGGAGAACACATACCAGGCCTCATCACGGGGTAGGTAGTAAACAGGGGGAGCAGCTTTAAGTTCCGAGGAGTCAGCATCTCCAATCTCTCCTGGGCACATTTTGATGTAATTACCAAAACGGGACACCAGCAGCTGTGGCTCTTTAGGGGTTTCAGGAGATTTGGTATCACCTAAAGCTCTCGAATGTTTCTATAAAAATATACCAGAGAGGGCATTCTGACTCCTTGCATCACTGTCTGAGATGGGGGCACCAATGCACAGGGTGAGGAAAAACCTCCAGAGGACTGTGAACTCAGCCAGCTCCATCATGGGCACTAGCCACCCCACTCTATCGAGGACATCTTCAAAAGGCGATGCCTCAAGAAGGAGGCATCCATCATAAAGGATCCTCACCATCCAGGACATGCCCTCTTCAATTCAATTCAAGTTTAATTGCCAGTCAACCATACATGAATACAGCGAAACAACATCAAGGGACAAAACATGGCACCAACAGTCACAAGGCACAGGTTGCACATGGATGATAGAGAGATGCAGCCGCTCAATAAAGGAGCACAAACTTGAGCCATCCAGCGCTGCAGAGATCTGTAGATGACTGCGGCAGAGTTTGTCTTCTGCCGAGCAAACACTGGAGGGCAGCACCGACTTCAGCCTGGACACCGCACCACACTGCCCCCTATTGGAGCGCAGTGGCTCCAACACCTCTCCCTGGCAGCTGTAAACAGGTGACACTGCGGCTTGAGGCCTAATCCTCACACACACACAAGATAGCAAGCACCAATAGGATGTCAGTAAAATATTTATATATTTAGTCCAGACCCTGAGTTCATTATTCTGCTGTGAACTTTTCATTGCTACCATCAAGGAGGAAGTATAGGAGTCTGAAGACACACACTCAAAGTTTTAGGAATAACATCTTCCCCTCTGCCATTAGATTTCTGAATAGTCCATGAACCCATGAACACTACCTCACTATTTTGCTCACTTTTTGAACTAATTATTTATTTAGGACATAGAACATAGAAATCTACAGCACATCACAAGCCCTTCAGCCCATAATGTTGTGCCGACCATGTAATCTAGTCTAGAAACTGCCTAGAATTTCTAAGGTCCATGTACCTATTTAAGAGGCTCTTAAAAGACCCTATTGAATCCGCCTCCCACCACCACCACCAGCAGTGCATTTCACGCACCCATCACTTTCTGTGTGAAAAACTTACCCCTGACATCCCCTTGGTACCTATTTCCAAGCACCTTAAAACTATGCCCCCTCATGTTAGCCATTCTAGCCCTGGGAAAAAGCCTCTGGCTATCCACACGATCAATGCCCCTCATCATCTTATACACCTCTATCAGGCCACCTCTCATTCTCCGTCGCTCCAAGGAGAAAAGGCCAAGTTCACTCAACCTATTGTCATTAGGCACGCCCTCCAATCAAGGCAACATCCTTGTAAATCTCCTCTGCACTGTCTCTATTGTATCCATATCTTTCCTGTAGTGAGGTGACCAGAACTGAACACAGTACTCCAAGTGAGGTCTGACTAAGGTCTTACATAGCTGTAACATGACCGCACGGGTCTTGAACTCAATCCCACAGTTGATGAATAGCAACACACCAAATGCCTTCTTAACAACACTGTCAACCTGCACAGCAGCTTTGAGTGGCCTTTGGACATGGACCCCAAGATCTCTCAGATCCTCCATGCTGCCAAGAGTCTTACTATTAATGTTATATTCAGTCTTCATGAAGACAGAATACACGAGGGGGTATAATTTTAAGGTGCTTGGAAGTAGGTACATGGGGAATGTCAGAGGTAAGCATTTCACACAGAGAGTGGTGGGTGTGTGACAACGGACAATAGGTGCAGGAGTAGGCCATTCGGCCCTTTGAGCCAGCACCACCATTCAATGTGATCATGGCTGATCACCCACAATCAGTACCCCATTCCTGCCTTCTCCCCATATCCCTTGACTCCGCTATTTTTAAGAGCTCTATCTAATTCTTTCTTGAAAGCATCCAGAGAATTGGCCTCCACTGCCTTCTGAGGCAGAGCATACCATAGATCCACAACTCTGGTGTGGAATGCACTGCCAGTGACGGTGTTAGAGGCGAATACTTTAGGGTCTTTTAAGAGATGCTTAGATAGGTACATGGAGCTTAGAAACATAGAGGGTTAGGCAGTAGGGAAATTCTAGGCAGTTTCTGGAGTAGGTTACATGGTTGGCACAACATTGTGGGCCAAAGGGCTTGTGATGTGCTGTAGATTTCTATGTTCAACGTTCTATAATGGATATATTCTTGTAACTCTGCAATTTTAATGTCTCGTACTGTACTACTGCCACAAAACAACAGATGTTATAACACATATCAGTGATAATAAACCTGATTTTGATTCTGATTTAATCCCTCAGCAAACCTATCTGTCTATATCTGTACTCAACACTGTAAATCTCAACAAGAGGGTTTAGAGATGGAATTTCCTATTAAGATTCACGAGGTATTAAAACAGGCAATCAAGAGCTTGGCCGGACAAGTGATCTCACCACAAGCTTTAAAGGAGGCAGTGAACCAAAAGGGAGGGAATGCGAGATCTAAGGGTATTGACGGCTGGAAGAATCCCAGAGTAATTAAAACCAAGCCAGAGTTGAGGGAAGGCAGAGGTCATGTTGGTTTGGAGGGCTGGTGGGGAGCACACAGGCACGACTGCCAGATATTTCTGGACAGAGAGTGGATGTCTGATGTTTCCCCTGCCCCGTCATTTCACCAGCTGCCAATACTCTTAGATCTTAAATTCCCGTCCTAAATGTTTCTGCTTCACTGCCTCCTTGAAAACATCTCTTGAAATCGCTTATTCCTGTTTCTCCTCAGGAACTCAATTTCCATGTGCATTAAGTCTGATCGACAGCATCTGTTCCCACTTCGGTAAAATGCTTCAGAGCAGTTTACGATGTTAAAAGCTCAAGATAAATCCAGTTAAGAAGCATATGACAGAGGAACAGTTTCCGCTTGACTGTCACTGAAGTCAATGACATCCATCATTAAGGACCCATATCACCCAGGACATCCCTTCTTCTCTTTGAATCCATTAAAGAAGAGTCATGTTCCCCGCAGGCCTCTGCAGCCTGGGCTTCTGAGTTTCTCCGGAGCCTGTGCTAGAGCCGTTAAGCCCAGATGCTTTCGTATTTTTCTTGTTGGGTTGATTGTGACCTGCGCTTGTTTCCCGCGCTCTATGATTACTTAAAGCGGACTCCCGTTGTGCTCTGTAAGCCGAGTCCAGCAGTGCGTTGGAGAATGATTAGCCTTGCCGTGTCGCTCGGTAGGGCCTCCGGTGCTCTGTCGGTCTTCCTTCTGTCTCTTCACGGGAGTCTGTCGGCCGCCACTCCTGAATCGAGTTGCCAGTGCTTACCGTGACAGAGTCTGCCAAGTCAAGTCAAGTCACTTTTATTGTCATTTTGACCATAACTGCTATGTACAGTACATAGTAAAAATGAGACAACGTTTTTCAGGACCATGGTGTTGCATGACACAGTACAAAAACTAGACTGAACCACATAAAAAAACAACACAGAGGAAAAAACTAGACTAGACTACAGACCTACCCAGAGTCATCCTCAGATTTCGGAAGACACGGGGAGAGGGACACACACACACACACACACACACACACACACACACACACACACACGGGGAGAGAGAAATACACACACTGGGATATATATACACACACATACACGGGGAAAGGGACACACACACACACACACACACACACCTGGGGAGAGAGAAATACACACACTGGGATATATATACACACACATACACGGGGAGAGGGACACACACACACACACACACACCCGGGGAGAGAGAAATACACACACTGGGATATATATACACACACATACATGGGGAGAGGGACCCACACACACACACACACACACCCGGGGAGAGAGAAATACACACACTGGGATATATATACACACACATACACGGGGAGAGGGACACACACACACACACGCACACCCGGGGAGAGAGAAACAGACACACACACACACACACCCCCCGGGGAGAGAGAAATACACACACTGGGATATATACACACACACATACACGGGGAGAGGGACACACACACACACACACACACACACACACACACACACACACACACACACACACACACACACACACACACACACCCGGGGAGAGAGAAATACACACACTGGGATATATATACACACACATACACGGGGAGACAGACAGACAGACACAGGGGAGGACACATAAACACACGGGGCCGAGAAGAGAGACAAGAGAGAGATAAAGAGAGAGACACACACTCAGGGAGGGAGAGAGAGACAGAGAAAGAGGAAGACAGGGTAAGAGACACCCAGGGGGAGAGACATGAACAGACATTGTAGTTCATAGTTTTTTTTATGTACCGCTGTCATAACAACTTTCACAACCTATGCCAAAGATATACTTGATTCTGATACTAAGTTACAAACTACCAACCTGTACTAAAGGAGGCTTTTAAAATATATAAGTGCACATTTTATCAGCGCTGTAGCCCCATCGCAGTGGAAGGATAATCCGTAATTAAGTCTGGGGACAGGACGTGGGTCTGACCACGTAAATAACAGGGAGAGAGGCATACACTGAGGCGGAGAGAGAGAGACAGGTTCGTGGAGCCTATGGGTTAATAGCTTTGTACACTGACACTTCTAATGATGGAGGGACTCAGCAGGTCTTTCAGCATCTATGGAAAAGGGTGATCAATCGACGTTTTGGGCCGAGACCCGAAGTCAAAACTGCAGCGTTTCGCGTGCGTTGCTTTGGATTTCCAGCATCTGCAGATTTTCTTGTGTTTGGGTCTCTGTACACTTCAGTCCTTTATTGCTCCTGGGACCCATAAGGGCGTTATTGTTTTCTAAAAAAGAGAGAAAAAAAACTTGCCTCCCTCTTAAGGTTAAAAAAATATAAGCCGATTAAGCACGCACTTGGAATAGAATGATATATGCGGCAGTTCTTGTTCCTGTATACCTTGCTGATAGCTCCATCGGACACGTCGTGATTTACGTAATGTGCCTCTATTAGAAAAGTTGCTGGCTCTACTTAAAGCAAAAACTTGCTTAATCTTATCTTGCAATGAGGCAGCTTCAGCCTTGTGATGAATACTGCAATTCCTCCTTTTCCCCAGTTTGACAAAATTATTCTCTGTGTCAGCCCGATGTCCGCCGGTAGGTCGACGGCCTTCTTACCACCCCCGCGCCCCATTTGAGCTTTAACTTCCCAAGTTTCTCTGCAGCTACTTAGTGACTCTACGTCTTGTCACGACAAATTACCTGCTTCAGTGTGCACACTGCCTGAGTTTAGAAATGCCATATATCAAGAGCCGTGCTATGATTATTATTTTCCAGGCTGCGCTGTGAGGGCTGCAGGGGGCAGTGCAATTGTTTCATTGCCGTCTGTAATAATCCCCAGCAACTCAATTTGGGCAATTCTTCATGGTCTTTGCACTCACTGAGGTGGATTGTTTTAACAGGTTATTCAGCTGGGGGCCAGTTTTTAAACTTTGCATCTTGCATTTGCTCTGTGTGCTTTCCAACTTTTTAAACTTCTAGCGCAATTAACCGAGTGCTCGCTGCTGTGGCGGATCTCCTGCTGCCGCCCGCGGAAGGAGTCAGTGCGGCGGCCGAGCGCTCGCTGTTGCGGGAGGGAAGGCTTGCACGTTCGATCTCTCTCTGTCTCCCTGTCTGTCTGTCTCACTCCCCCTCTCTCTCTGTCTGTCTCTCCCTCCCTCTCTGTCTGTCTATTTGTCACTCTCTCTGTGTCTGTCTGTCTCTCCCTCTCTCTCTGTCTGTCTGTCTCACTCCCTCTCTGTCTATTTGTCACCCTCTCTCTGTTTCTGCCTGACTCCCTCCCTCTCTGTCTGTCTATTTGTCACCCTCTCTGTGTCTGTCTGTCTGTCTGTCTCTGTATCTCTGTCTGTCTATTTATTACCATCTCTGTCTGTCTCTCTCTCTCTCTGTCTATTTGTCACCCTCTCTGTGTCTGTCTGTCTCTCCCTCTCTCTCTGTCTGTCTGTCTCCTTCCCTCTCTGTCTGTCTGTCTCTCTCTGTATCTCTGTCTCGTTGTTGTTGGAAGATGCTACCAAACTACTACAATTTATGGATTAGGTTGTAGACTGCGGGCCCTTTTAGTATATTCTATTCTGTGTTTATGCCTGTTTTTTTCTGGTTGCTGTTAAGTTTGTTAGTTTTTATGTGTGAAGGAGGGAGTTGGAGGGGTTCTTGTTGCAGTTTGGTGCATTTTGTTCATTTTCTTGGTGCTGGGAGGGGAGAGTTTAGGGGTTGCTTTCTCTTTTGTGTGGGAGTGTGGGTTTAATGTTGTTCTTGAATGACTTCCATGTTTTTTTTCAGTTTCGTGGCTATCTGGAGAAGATGAATCTCAGAGTTGTATACTGTATATGTATTTTGATAAGAAATGAACCTTTAAATGCTCTAGGTGTGCAGTGCACAGTCTCCTGACGTGCTTCGGCTGTAGAATTTTAAGTTGCTGCACAGTTCAGATGTGCAAGATGGGTGTTGGGCTTTGCAGATAATTGAGTGTGTGGGGAAAACATTACTGTGTTTTATGTAAGGAATAAGTTTTTGATTTTGCTAATGGCCCTTCTCCTTTGGTCTCTCCCTTCTTTCGCTCTTTCCCTCCTGTTCCTTTCTCTCTTCTTCAAGATTCACTCTTCTATTAGTTTAAAGATCCAAGTACATTTATTGTCAAAGCATGCATACATTATACAACTTTGAGATTCGGCTCCAAACAGGGAGTCACAAAGCAACCTTTTTTTAAAAAAAAAAGGCCATCAAACACCCAGCGCACAGTGAGAAAATAAAAACCGTGGAAGCAATGCAAGTTAGCAAATAGTGCTCAGAACTGAAGTTTTACGAAAGATGTGAAGGTGGCCATCACAGCAGCCGGAGCAGGCCACAGCCTCAGTTCATCGCAAAACTGAGCAAACGTCGCAGGACCCTAAACACTAAGCCAGACATCACTGCAGGTGGAGCAGGCCACAGCCTCAGTTCATCACAGAGCTGAGTGAACGTCACAGAGCAGCGAGCAGAACCGACTTGTGCCTCGCCTCTGGTCCCGACACCCTGACCTTTTCAATCTGGCCTGGCACTTAAATCGACCAAACACAGCTTGTTCCTCGCTCTCAGGCTGTTCTGGGGCCTGAATCCCGTTACCACGATTTGGCCTGTACCCGACCTTTCCAACTTGGCCTGACACCGAAATCGATCAGACTTCGGGACTTTCCTCCTCCTGCCTCTGCCGTGCCTGGCCTGCACCACCCTCCCTCCACCTAGTCTCACCTTCACCACCCTCTCTCCGCCTAGTCTCACCTTCACCACCCTCCCTCCACCTAGTCTCACCTTCACCACCCTCTCTCCGCCGTGCCTCACCTTCACCACCCTCTCTCCGCCGTGCCTCACCTTCACCACCCTCCCTCCACTGTGCCTCAACTTCACCACCCTCTCTCCGCCGTGCCTCACCTTCACCACCCTCCCTCCACTGTGCCTCACCTTCGCCACCCTCTCTCTGCCTAGCCTCACCTTCACCACCCTTCCTCCGCCTAGCCTCACCTTCACCACCCTCCCTCCACTGTGCCTCACCTTCACCACCCTTCCTCCGCCTAGCCTCACCTTCACCACCCTCTCTCCGCCGTGCCTGGCCTGCACCACCCTCTCTCCGCCGTGCCTCACCTTCACCACCCTCCCTCCACTGTGCCTCAACTTCACCACCCTCTCTCCGCCGTGCCTCACCTTCACCACCCTCCCTCCACTGTGCCTCACCTTCGCCACCCTCTCTCTGCCTAGCCTCACCTTCACCACCCTTCCTCCGCCTAGCCTCACCTTCACCACCCTCCCTCCACTGTGCCTCACCTTCACCACCCTTCCTCCGCCTAGCCTCACCTTCACCACCCTCTCTCCGCCGTGCCTCGCCTTCACCACCCTCACTCTGCCTAGCCTCACCTTCACCACCCTCCCTCCACTGTGCCTCACCTTCACCACCCTCTCTCTGCCTAGACTCACCTTCACCACCCTCTCTCCGCCGTGCCTCACCTTCACCACCCTCCCTCCGCTGTGCCTCACCTTCACCACCCTCTCTCCGCCGTGCCTCACCTTCACCACCCTCCCTCCACTGTGCCTCACCTTCAGCACCCTCCCTCCGCTGTGCCTCACCTTCACCACCCTCCCTCCGCCTAGCCTCACCTTCAGCACCCTCCCTCTGCTGTGCCTCACCTTCACCACCCTCGCTCTGCCTAGCCTCGCCTTCACCACCCTCCCTCCGCCGTGCCTCACCTTCACCACCCTCGATCTGCCTAGCCTCGCCTCTCCTTTGCGAGCGGTGATTGTTTATGAACAAAGCGTTATTAATAAAGTGTTCAGTAGTTTTCTTCAGTTTGTATTTTGCCGTTGGGCAGTACCAGGTCAGAACTTTACGTTGAGAATAGGGCCCTTGTTTGATGCTGCTTGTCTCCTGTGCTGTTCAGGATTCAAGATTCGAGTTGTTTATCGTGGGTACATTGAAAGATCCTGTGAAATGTGTCATTTGCATTAACCATCAGAGGGGGTGCTGGGGGCAGTTGTCAAATGTTGCCACACATTCCTGCGCCAACATAGAACCCCCACACCACAGAACACAGCAAGCAACCGAACAACGGGAAAAGCAACCCTGTTCCTGCCTCCCGCCCACACACATGCACATTCCTCTAACCCCAGGGCAGGCCATCTTCTTCGGTCCCAAACCCCCAGCTGGACTTGGGGTCGCAGACTTAAGAACACAAGATATAGGAGCCCGAACTAGGCCATTTGGCCCATTGAGTCTGCTCTGCTATTTCATCATGGCTGATCCATTTTCCCTCAGCCCCAGTCTCTTGCCTTCTCCTTGTATCCCTTCATGCCCTGACTAATCAAATATCTATCAACCTCCACCTTAAGTACACTCAATGACTTGGCCTCCACAGGTGCCTGTGGCAACGAATTCCAAAGATTCACCACTCTCTGGTTAAAGAAATTCCTCCTCATCTCCATCCTAAAAGGATGCCCCTCTATTCTGAGGCTGTGTCCTCTGGTTTTAGACTCCACCACCGTAGGAAACATCCTCTCCACACCCACTCTATTAAGGCCTTTCCGCATTCGATAGGTTTCAATGAGATCTCCCCCTCATCCTTCTGAATTCCAGTGAGCAGAAGCCCATAGCTATCAAATGCACCTTATATTACAAACCTTTCAATCCTGGAATCATTTTTGTGAAATTCCTTTCAACCCTCTACAAGGTTAAGCATATCCTTTCTTAGCTAAGGGGACCAAAACTGCTCACGATACTCCAAGTGAGGCCTCACCAGTGCCTTACAAAGCCTCAACGTTACATCTTTCCCAGACTCAGAGATCCGCAGACATATGAGATTGACGGCAATCCCGGGAAGAAGGGGCAATGCCTGAAGGCCAAGAATGCAAATGAGGCGATCTCAGTTAGACGGCTTGGTCAGCATTGAGAAGTTGGGCTGAAGGGCCTAATTTTCATTTTGTATAGATCTCTGACACAAATTGAGCTGCTCTAGGTCAGGCCATGGCATTAAATGAAGTTCTACACCAGAGACTGAAGCCCAAAATCTAGGGTAAAAGTGAGTGAGGTAAAAGAGCTGTAAGCGCTGATTAGTGTGAGGTAAGCGGTAAGCCTTTCATCTCGAGATTTCTCTCATGGTAGATCCTGGCTAACTTCACCATGGACAGTCCCAAACTCGGCTGTGAAAGGAGGAGAGTTGGGCATGGGGCTAGCAACCCCCATCCCATAAAAACCAGAGCTTCAGAAATGCCAACAGAAGTTCCTCCCTGGATGAGGAAGGGTTCTTGCACGAGGATGGTCTATACGTGGGGACAACTTGAAAGACTGGCACGGGACCGAGGGCTCAGGAGAGTTGCTGTTGGCAGCCTATGCCCCAGTTTGGAAGCAGAATTTCCTGGCGGCCAACCATTTCAATTCCCATTCCAACATTTTGCTCCATGGCCTCCTCTTCTGCTATGATGAGGCCACTCTCAGGGTGGAGGAGCAACACCTCATATTCCATCTAGGTAGCTTCCAACCTGATGGTATGAACATTGATTTTACCTTCAGGCCATTTTCTTCATTTTTCCTCCCTCCCTCTTTTTCTATTCCCCACTCTGGCCTCTTACCTCTGCTCCTCACCTGCCTATCACTTCCCCCTGGTGCCCTTCCTCCTTCTCTTTCTCCTATGGTCCACTCTCCCCTCCTTTCAGATTCTTTCCTCTCTAGCCCTTTACCTTTTCCACCCAATCTGCTTTACCTACCACCTTTTAACCCATCCTCTTCCACTCCCCACCTCATCCTATTTATTTTGGCATCTTTCCTCTTCATTTCCAGTCCAGATGAAGGGTCTTGGTCCAGTTTATTAATTAAAGCTAGCAGTTTATTAATTTTCACAGATGCTGCCTGACCTACTAAGTTCCCCCAGCTTTTTATCTATGTTGCTTTGTATTTCCAGCATCTGCAGAAACTCTTGTGCTTATGATATCTTCTTTCTTATCCTCTTCTAGGTTGCTTGTTATAGCCATGGGTGGTAATAGGGAGGAGCTCTCACCAACTATTAAATGCTCCCAATGGTGGGCTTTTGAAATAGCCTCTGACGACTAAATCCAGCTGCTGGCCTTCATGTGTGGCCTAGCTACTAAGCCTGGAGGAACCATTTCTACTGACAAGAGAAGGGGCAAAGGAGGGTTACTGGTGCCTTAAAACCAGTCACTTTGGGCAGAAGGTGTTCATCAGCCGTGGTTGGCAGCTAATCTAGCAGAAGGAAAACTCTGACCTCAAACCTCCACTGCCTCATGAGGAAGGCTTTGGGAGTAAACCCTGAGGAAAAATCTGGAGCTGGAGTCCCTAAGGCAGTCCTATGTTGAGTTCAATACTGACTGGCAACTCCTGCAGTGCCGCTGGTGCCAAATTGCATCGGTCTTGGCCGTTCCTTTGGGTTCATCAGCTGCGTGGAGAGGGGGAGCTTGCTACACGGGCAATGGCTTGTTCTCCATATCGTACTGCCCTGGCTTGCATATCACGTAGGCAGCTAGGACACAAAATCCATGACCTACCCTGAGTGGCAGAGGGCCTCATTTCTTTCTGTCCTCCCCATTCACTCCCTCACCTGAAAGCAATATGGTGCCTGGGCAACCTTGGGCACCTGGCATCTCCTTTCTCTCTTCACCTTTCCCCTTCTCAGCAGTTAAAAATACATGTACATATTTCTTCAATCCTGATGAAGGGCCATTGAACTGAAACCAGTTCAGTGCCTCTCCCCACAGACTCTCCAGTATTTACTGTTTCTGGATCAGAAATTGAGTCGCTGTGTTATTTTATTTTATTTTTCACCCCGGTGCAGTCCTGTTTTATGTTTGAAGTATTTTATTGTCCTTTCTTTGTTTGCTGAGCACCCACGCACTGGAAAAATGCCGTTTCCATTCTGTCACCTGTTTATGCAGCTGGACTTCCAGCCCGGAGCCGACGGCCGACTCCTTTTTCTCGCCGACCCTGCCGAGGAACGTTGAAATCAGCGAGGAAAGGCCGGTAGGTTTTCAGCGCCGCCTTCCTGCGTGTGAACGGTCTCGCTCTCCGCTGACGGTGGAAGGTGCCTGCGTGTGACAGTCTGTCTCTCCCTCTTGGCCACTGCTTCTGGAGGAAAGTGCCAGCGTCCATGGGTCTTGGGCAAAGTTTAATCAACACGGTTGTGGTTTGGGCTCTGTAATTCACGTTATGATGTGCTTTTGATTTCTGGTTGTTCCTCTTTCTGTTGCTATTTTTGCGCACTTTTGATGAAGGCAGATTGGCCCCTGCAGCCTGCAGACTATGAAGACAAAGTATTGGGTTAGATGAAAACTGAGCTGGACTGAATATGCCCAGACTCTTTTGATAACTCTGTGGTTTGATGCTTTCTGTGTTTTTTTTGTCCATTTTATTTGCCATATATGCATTTTTTCCTTTGTTTTGCGTGTTGGGGTTTGATGTTTTACTTTGAACGGGTTTTCTTTGTTTCGTGGCTGTCTGCGGTGAAGACGAATCTCAGGGTTGTGTACTGCATACATATTCTGATAATAAATGTGCTTGAATCTCTGAATCACTGCTCCGTCTGTCATCTTTAACCACCCAGCTGCTCTTACGTTCCACCTCCCTCACATTAAGCCCACGGAGTGATATGAATGGGCATCCAGGACTAATGACTAACTATGCTTTGGGATATCGACCATCTTTGGGAAGGGTTCAATAAGAATAAGCGCAAGGGATTCTGCAGATGCTGGAAATCCAGAGAAACTGAATGCTGGAGGATCTCAGCAGGTCAGGCCGCGTCGATGGAGAGGAATAAACAGTCCATGTTATGGGCCGAGACCCTTCATCAGGACTGGAAAGAGAGAGGGAAGAATCCTAAATAAGAAGGTCTGGGAGGCTGGGAGGGATAAAGTAAGAAGTTGGGAGGTGATAGGTGGAAAAGGTAAAAGGCTGAAGAAGAAGGAATCTGATAGGAGATGAGAATTTTTATTTCTTTATCTCCTTTTAAGACACCCCCTGAATTCAATGAGGTGCGTTATGTAATGTGAAAAACTGTGTTGCTTACTCTGAGCAGAGCAGCTTCAATAAACATAGACCCAGAACATAGAACAGTACAGCACAGGAACAAGCCATTCAGCCCACAACGTTGTGGTAAACCAATTAAAAAGCAAATCAAAATTACCCAAACCTACACCACATCCATATCCCTCCATCTTCCTTACACCCGTGCGCCTATCCAAGCGTCGCTTAAGAGCCTCTAATGCATTTGCCTCTACCACCATACCAGGCAAACACATTCTAGACCTCCACCACTCTCTAAGTAAAAGACTTACTCCTTGTATCCCCTCTCACCTTCAATGTATGCCCTCTGGTATTAGACATTACAACCCTAGGTAAAAGATACTCCCTGTCCACTCTATCTCTGCCTCTCGTAATCTTATAAACCTCTATCAGATCTCCCCTCAACCTCTGATGCTCCAGAGGAAATAATCCAAGTTTATCCAGCCTCTTATGGTAGCACAAGCCCTCTAAACCAGGCAGCATCCTGGTAAACCTCTTTTGCACCCTCTCCATAGCCTTAACATCCTTCCTATAGTAGGGCAACCAGAACTGTATACAATAATGCAGATGTGCCCTAGCCAGAGTTTTATAAAGTTGCAACATGACCTCTTGACTTTTGAACTCAATGCCTTGCCTAATAAAAGCAAGCATTCCATAGGCCTTCCTAACCACCTTATCGACCTGTGTAGCCACTTTCATGGAACCACGAACTTGGATCCCCAAATCTTGGCTCAGCAACACTGTTAAGGATCTTGTACTGTCTTCTTGCCCAACTAAGATGCGAAGCCTCACCTTTATCTGGTTAACCTCCAACTGCCATTATCTGCCCATATCTGTAATGATCTATATTGCACTGTGTTCTTTGCCAGTCTTCTACACCATCCACAACTCCACTAATCTTGATATTATCTGCAAACTTAACAACCCACCCATCGACATTTTCATCTAGGTTATTTATATACATCACAAATGGCAGAGGACCCAGCGCCCATTATCTGTCAATCTGGAAGAGCTATTTCCCTTCAACAATTTGGTTCTTGAAACAACTAGCAAAAACTGCAGTTTAGCAACACTATGAGCACATTGATCAGTTCAAAATAAAACTTTTTTTTTACCCTAATTGTGTTCTTTCTAGTGAACATTGTGCATAATTTCAGCTTGTGATTTGCTTGCGAACGCTGCCCATCTGATGATCTGCACCTGTGATGCTCCTGTAAGTTTTTCATTGCACCTGTGCGGACATAGACTTGTGCAGATGACAATAAACTTGACCCTGACTTTGACTTTCATGGTATATTCTGGACAGAACACTGGGGATAACACCTCTGCTCTTCGGATTGGTGAGTAGGATCTTTCCCATCCACTTGAAGGGCCTTGTAGAGGGCGATGCCCTCTCAGTATTGTACTGAAAACGTTGCAGGGTGTGTTTCACAGGTTCATTACTGTGAAAATAACTGCCTCTTAATCTGCCACAGGATCTTGCAGTTTTGATAAATATAACCTCCCATCCTTCAGTAATTAATAAATACAGACACAATCTGCTCCACCTTTCCTCTGAGAATCTGTCCCAGAAATCTTCCCCATCTTGCTTTTACCTCCTTAATTGGGCCTTAATCCCCTCGTCTGATTTCCAATCATTCCCAGTTCCACTAATTACAGTACACCTGGTTCCCATTAGCGAACATAGGATAAAACTCGGGCGTCACAGCCATGCTTTGCTAGTTCTTTGGTTGATTCTAGTGTGAGTAAACTGTGTTTTTTGATTCCTTAGGACTGTCAGGTCTCTCTGCATCATTTCCTGGATATTCTATGTAAATCTTGTCTCCATGTAAAGACTCTCCTGAATACTGGTTCTCTGTTTGCAATGGTGCTAATGCCTCATGACTATGCCTCTGTACTTGGGTTTGTCCTCAGTGTTGTCTTTGCAACAAAAGATCCACAACCATGTTGTGGTTTGGAGGCCAAACAAGTCAGAGGGTAGAGGCCAGACTAAGAGTTGTCCACCAGGTTTGGGGGTTCTTTGATAACAAATGTACTTTGAGCTTTTGAATCTTTGAAAAAGGTACCAACTAGAGAAGGGGCAGTGTTGGATCTCCTGTTAGGGAATGAGATAGGTCAGGTGATGGAGGTATGTGATGGGGAGCACTTTGGGTCTAGTGATCACAATGCCATTAGTTTCAATATAATTATGGAGGAGGATAGGACTGGGCCTAGGGTTGAGATTTTTGATTGGAGAAAGGCTAACTTTGAGGAGATGTGAAAGGATTTAGAAGGAGTGGATTGGGACAATTTGTTTTATGGGAAGGATGTAATAGAGAAATGGAGGTCATTTAAAGGTGAAATTTTGAGGGTACAGAATCTTTATGTTCCTGTTAGGTTGAAAGGAAAGGTTAAGAGTTTGAGACAGCTGTGGTTTTCAAGGGCTTTGGAAACTTGGTTTGGAAAAAGAGAGATATCTATAATAAATCTAGGCAGCATGGAGTAAATGAGGTGCTTGAGGAATATAAAGAATGTAAAAAGAACCTTAAAGAAATTAGAAAAGCTAAAAGATGAGGTTGCTTTGGCAAGTAAGGTGAAAATAAATCCAAAGGGTTTCTACAGTTATATTAATAGCAAAAGGATAGTGAGGGATAAAATTGGTCCCTTGGAGAATCAGACTGGACAACTATGTGTGGAGCCAAAAGAGATGGGGGAGATTTTGAACAATTTCTTTTCTTCGGTATTCACTAAGGAGAAGGATATTGAATTATGTAAGGTAAGGGAAACAAGTAGGGAAGTTATGGAAACTATGATGATTAAAGAGGAGGAAGTACTGGTGTTTTTAAGGAATATAAAAGTGAATAAATCACTGGATCCTGACAGGATATTCCCTAGGACCTTGAGGGAAGTTAGTGTAGAAATAGCAGGGGCTCTGACAAATATTTCAAATCTCATTAGAAACGGGGATGGTGCCGGAGGATTGGTGTGTTGCTCATGTTGTTCCATTGTTTAAAAAGGGTTCTAAGAGTAAATCTAGCAACTATAGGCCTGTAATTTTCATGTCAGTGATGCATAAATTAATGGAAAGTATTCTTAGAGATTGTATATATAACTATCTGGATAGACAGGGTCTGATTAGAAACAGTCAATGTGGATTTGTGCGTGGAAGGTCATGTTTGACAAATCTTATTGAATTTTTTGAAGAGGTTACTAGGAAAGTTGAGAGTAAATCAATGGATGTCTATATGGACTTCAGTAAGCCTTTTGACAAGGTTCCATATGGAAGGTTAGTTAGGAAGGTTCAATCGTTGGGTATTAATATTGAAGTAGTAAAATGGATTCAACAGTGGCTGGATGGGAGATGCCAGAGAGTAGTGGTGGATAACTGTTTATCAAGTTGGAGGTCAGTAACTAGTGGTGTGCCTTGGGGATCTGTACTGGGTCCAGTGTTATTTGTCATATACATTAATGACCTGGATGATGGGGTGGTTAATTGGATTAGTAAGTATGCAGATGATACTAAGATAGGTGGCATTGTGGATAATGAAGTAGGTTTTCAAAGCTTGCAGAGAGATTTAGGCCAGTTAGAAGAGTGGGCTGAAAGATGGCAGATGGAGTTTAATGAGTGTGAGGTGCTACATTTTGGTAGGACTAATCAAAATAGGACATACATGGCAAATGGTAGGGCATTAAAGAATGCAGTAGAACAGAGTTATCTAGGAATAATGGTGTATAGTTCCCTGAAGGTGGAATCTCATGTGGATAGGGTGGTGAAGAAAGCTTTTGGTATGCTGGCCTTTATAAATCAGAGCATTGAGTATAGGAGTTGGGATGTAATGTTAAAATTGTACAAGGCATTGGAAAGGCCGAATTTGGAGTATTGTGTACAGTCCTGGTCATCGAATTACAGGAAAGATGTCAACAAAATAGAGAGTACAGAGGAGATTTACTAGAATGTTACCTGGGTTTCAGCATCTAAGTTACAGAGAAAGGTTGAACAAGTTAGATCTTTATTCTTTGGAGCATAGAAGGTTGAGGGGGGGACTTGATAGAGGTGTTTAAAATTGAGGGGGGTAGATAGAGATGATGTGGATAGGCTTTTTCCATTGAAAGCAGGGGAGATTCAAACAAGAGTATACGAATTGAGAGGGGCAAAAGTTTAGGGGTAACATGAGGGGGATCTTCTTTACTCAGAGTGGTAGCTGTGTGGAATGAGCTTCCAGTAGAAGTGGTAGAGGCATGTTCAATATTGTCATTTAAAGTAAAATTGGATAGTTATATGGACAGGAAAGGAATGGAGGGTTATGGACTGAGTGCAGGTCGGTGGGACTAGGTGAGAGTAAGTGTTCAGCATGGACTAGAAGGGCCGAGATGGCCTATTTCTGTGCTGTAATTGTTATATGGTTAAATATGAGAGCTACAATAGAATCAATGAAAGGCTGCACCCTACAGGATGGGCAATCAATGTTCAAAAGACAACAGATCACAAATAGAAAAAAGAAAAAAAAATTAATACAATAATAATAATCAAACTGATGGCCTACACAGGCACATTTAAGTGGCAAACATCATTCACCGAAATCTTGCTTTTAAACTAATAAAAGACACCATATGTTACTATAAATACAATCCTGAACCAGTTTTGGAGCTAGAGTCCCAAGTTTGAAGTTAATAACTCATCTCCTTCTACCTTAGGCCATAGACTTATCAATCACCCTTGCTGTGGACATGTTCTGGAGGTCCAAGATCTGTATACTCCATGACCGTTGGACTGAGTGTGTAAATGTAGGAGGGGACTATGTTGAAGAATAAATGTGCTAGGTTTTCTAAAATTGACTCCTTCTACCTTGGGCCTGAATTTATCAATCACCTCTTGTAAAAGTCTTTTTTTTTTTTGTCCTAATTGTGTTCTTTCTAGTGAACATTGTGTATAATTTTGGCTTGTGTTTCTCTTGCGAATGCAGCCCATTTGATGATCTGAGCCTCTGATGCTGCTGTAAGTTTTTCATTGCACCTGTGCAGACGACAATAAACTTGACCCTGGCTTTGACTTTCATGGTATATTCTGGACAGGTGCTGGGGATAATATCTCTGCTCTTCGGAATGGTGAATAGGATCTTTCCTATCCACTTGAAGGGCCTCGTCGTAGAGGGTGGTGCTCTCTAAGTATTGTACTGAAAATGTTGCAGGGTGTTATCACTGTGTGAAAACAGCTACCCCTTAATCTGCAACAGCATCTTGCGGTTTTGATAAATATTGCCTCTCATCCTTCGGTAAGGAATAAATGTAGACACAATCTGCTCAATCTTTCCTCCTGAGAATCTCTCTCAGAAATCTTGCCTGAATCCCTCCAAGAGAACCACAACTATGTCGTGGTTTGGAGACTTGCGTGCCTCAATGACCCAGAGAGCTATTCCTGCTGGAGTCAGGATCTTCTGCTTTGGGTCTTGGTAGCGTCACCCATGCCGAACAGGTCAAAGGGTAGAGGCCAGGCTAAGAGTGGTCCACCGGTCCTTCAGGTTTGTGGGTTCAGCTCAGGGCTAACAACCCCGATTGGTCAAACAAAACTGTTACGGAGACAGCAGTGAAGAATCCTTCTGCGTCCGAGTGTGACGGTATTCCTTCATTTTCAATCTTTTTTTATTAATTTTCCAACAGAGAACAAAAAATACAAATCAGAGGAGAAGTTTTAGCAAACACATTATACAAAAAAATGTCGAAACAAAAAAAATATATACTATCAAGGTCAATTAAATATAATGTTGAGCTGTTGTATATAGCATATAAACAAGAAACCACAACTCCTCTGACAACTCATCAAGAAAAAAAAAGATTGGAAATTTTATTAATAAAGAGAAAAAAATCCCGCTAAACTAACCTAAAACAAAAAAAAAAGGTTGGGCAGTCCATTTGAGGATAAAATTAGAAAAAAAAGAAAGAAAACATCCTTCCAGTCACCTCCGAACCTTCACGGACAAGGAAAATTTTTCCTTAGAAAAATAAAAAAAGAGAGAAAAAAAATTAAATCATGTGAAAATATTGAATAAAGGGTCGCCAGACTTGCTTAAAGTTAAAAGATGTGTCAAACGTCCAGCTTCTGATTTTCTCCAAACTTAAACAGGACATAATGGAGGAGATCCAGGTGACGGTATTCCTGAGCCTCCACCCGGGACTTGCATGACTGACAGTAGTGAAAACTGAGAGGAAGCTACTAACACGATGAAGGAAGCCCCGAACACCGTCAGAGATGGAGGACCGTCATTGCTGCCCTAAACACCAATATGGTAATGAGCAAAAGGAGAATTGCCTGAATTAGCTTCAATACCATTTTAATAAGAAGATAAAATGTAAGGAGTACTCCAGCTATGATCTCACAAACCCTCCTTACTTTTAAAATCCTCCTTGCAATAAAGGCAAACTTTCCATTTATCTCTTCATTGGCTGTACTTCCATGTGAAACTTTTGTGTCCCATGTTTGAGGTTATCGAGACTTCCACGACCTGCACTGTAACGTTGAACAGTACAGCACAGGAACAGGCCCTCATCTTATGATGTCAAATTAAACTAATCCATTGTCGAAGTTCAAAGTAAGTTTGTCATCAAAGTACCTGTGGTTAGTTGGCATCCATTTGTCTCGAAAGGCAATTGGTGATGATGACCATCATCACAAGCCTGGGCGGAAGGGATGGAGATCCTGAGATGCCCAGTTGTCAAGATCCCCCTCTCGGCCTCACCAGTGTAGTCCAAAGGAAAGCTTATGAAGCAATGCGTTTGGCACCAGCTTGGATGCAGGAGCTGCCAGCAGGATGTTCAATGATATCCAGCTGCCTTAGGGGCTCCATCCAGATTTGCTGTCTGGATTTACTCCCATAGCCTTTGTCTCTCCCGAGGCTGCCCACATTGCAATGGGGCTATTTACCCATAGCTGGGGATCTGGTTCCCGAGGACCAGGGCGTGTCCACACACTGATGGACGAGGCAGGGGCCAGACCTCCTCCCCGTCCTCAGTAGTTCATCCTGAGTCCGAAAGGAGTTCAGTTTCTGTGTGTCACCAGCGAGGAGGCACTACATGAGGCTTGCTGCTGGAGAGGCTGTGTACTGGCAGGGAGGGACTTACGCATTCAGCTCTCCTTCTTGCGAGACTGCTAGCCGGCGGTGGGAGCTGAAAGTGAGAGTGACAAGCGCTACCCACTACAATACCACACCGGACATATGTACTAAAAGTAATCAAATACAACCCTGAGATTCATACTCACAGTAAATACAAGGTACACAATAGGATCAATGAAAGGCCACACCCAACAGAATGAATAGTCAATGTGCAAAAGAAAACAGATTGGAAATGCAAAAAGAAGAAAATACAATAATAATAAACAGTTTGATGTCTTACACAGGCGTTATCAAGTGGGAAACGTCATTCAAAATCTTGTTTTAAAATTATAAGAGTCACCATACCTAATAATAAATGCAAGCCTGAACCAGCTTTGGAGTCAGAGTCTTACAAATTATATTACGACCAATCTGTTATAGGACAGTCTATAATAATCGTCCATATATAATATTACAGGATAAACACGCAAGAACAGTATATTAAGTACCTATTAAGAGACTTAATAGATTTAGGCATTCCAAACAGACATAACATACAGAAATCAGTAAGTGTAAAACACCAGAAATCTGCTGAAATAGGAGAGGAAATTGAAAGACTATGGAAGATGAACAGGGTATACATTGAATAAACTCTTCTCCGGCTTCCAACTGGGTACAGGAATCGGATCAGAGATGAAGGTGGCAGAGTTTGTCATCTAAATGTTGGTTGCAATCGATACCTGTACCCAGCTGGATGCCCGAAAAGAGTTTATTCATCTTACGTGCCGGGAAAGCACTAGATCCTTTTTTCAGAGTATACATCGCCTCAATATTAATATCTACAACTGGTATCATCCCAAAGTCACTACACAATAGCATTAAGCAATTCGGCCTACTGGCAATAGTTATGTAAATCTCCAGAAAGCCACAATATTAAACACCGTGAGAATAGTCTGAAAGTTGCAATTGAGAAATGAGTGTGCTTGGTTATGCCCGTACCTCAGGTTAAGATGAGAATAATTAACAATAATAAATAAATGAGATGAAGAGTCATTGAAACTGAGTCCATTGGTTCTGGGAACAGTTCAATGATGGGGTGAGGGAAGTTGAGTGGTTTATCTCTTCTGGTTCAAGAGCCTGGTGGCTGAGAGGTAATAAGTCAAGTCAACCTTAATTGTCATTTTGACCATAACTGCTGGTACAGTACATAGTAAAAATGAGACAACGTTTTTCAGGACCATGGTTTACATGACACAGTAAGAAAAACTAGACTGAACTACATAATAAAAAAAGACACAGAGAAAGCTATCCTAGACTACAGACCTACACTGGACTGCATAAAGTGCACAAAAACAGTACCGGCATTACAATAAATAATAAACAGGACAGGACAGTAGGGCAAGGTGTCAGTCCAGGTTTCGGATATTGAGGAGTCTGATAGCTTGGAGGAAGAAACTGTTATATAGTCTGGTCGTAAGAGCCCAAATGCTTCGGAGCCTTCTCCCAGACGGCAGGAGGGAGAAGAGTTTGTATGAGGGGTGCATGGGGTCCTTCATAATGCTGTTTGCTTTGCGGATGCAGCGTGTAGTGTAAATGTCCGTGATGGCAGGAAGAGAGACCCCGATAATGTTCTCAGCTGACCTCACTATCCGCTGCAGGGTCTTGCGATCCGAGATGGTGCAATTTCCGAACCCGTCAGTGATGCAGTTGCTCAGGACGCTCTCAATACAACCCCCGTAGAATGTGATGAGGATGGGGGGTGGGAGATGGACTTTCCTCAGCCTTCACAAAAAGTAGAGACGCTGCTGGGCTTTCTTTGCTATGGAGCTGGTGTTGAGGGACCAGGTGAGATTCTCCGTCAGGTGAACACCAAGAAATTTGGTGCTCTTAACGATCTCTACCGAGGAGCCGTCGATGTTCAGCGGGGAGTGGTTGCCACATGCCCTCCTGAAGTCAACACCATTTCTTTTGTTTTGTTCACATAAGAGACAGGTTGTTGGCTCTGCACCAGTCCGTTAGCCGCTGCACCTCCTCTCTGTATGTTGACTCGTTGTTCTTGCTGATGAGACCCACCATGGTGGTGTCATTGGTGAACTTGATGATATGGTTCGAGCTGTGTGTTGCAGCACAGTCGTGGGTCAGCAGAGTGAACAGCTGTGGACTGAGCACGCAACCCTGGGAAGCCCCTGTGCTCAGTGTGATGGTGTTGGAGATGCTGCTCCCAATCCAGACTGACTGAGGTCTCCCAGTCAGGAAGTCTAGGATCCAGTTGCAGAGGGAGGTGTTCAGGCCCAATAGGGTCAGCTTTCCAATCAGTTTCTGAGGGATGATTGTGTTGAATGCTGAACTAAAGTCTATGAACAGCATCCAAACATATGTGTCTTTTTTGTCCAGGTGGGTTAGGGCCAGGTGGAGGGTGGTGGCAATGGCGTCATCTGTTGAGCGGTTGGGATGGTATGCAAACTGCAGGGGGTCCATTGAGGGGGGGCAGCAGGGTCTTGATATGCCTCATGACAAGCCTCTCGAAACACTTCATGATGATGGATGTAAGTGCAACGGGACGGTAGTCATTTAGGCAGGACACTGAAGATGGCACGGGGACGATGGTGGCGGCCTTGAAGCACATTGGAATGGTGGCGCTGCTCAGGGAGATGTTGAAGATGTCAGTGAGAACATCTGCTAGCTGGTCTGCACATCCTCTGAGCACTCTACCAGGGATGTTGTCTGGTCCAACAGCCTTCCGTGGGTTGACCCTGCACAGGGTTCTTCTCACGTCGGCCATGGAGAGACACAGCACCTGGTCATTCGCAGGAGGGGTGGACTTCCTCGCCGTCACGTCATTTTCCGCCTCAAACCGGGCATAGAAGTTATTCAGCGCATTTGGGAGGGAAGCATCACCTGCACAGTCAGGTGATGTTGTCTTGTAATTGGTGATGTCCTGGATGCCCTTCCACATGCGCTGCGTATCACCGCTGTCCTGGAAGTAACTGTGGATTAGCTGGGCATGTGCATGCTTTGCCCCTCTGATGGCTTGGGACAGTTCTGAAGGCGGAGTCGCGGGACATCAGCAGCGCACGCACCTCTGTGGTCATCCACGGCTTCTGGTTGGCACGTATAGTGATGGTCTTGGACAGAGTAACATCATCAATGCACTTGCTGATGTAGCTGGTCACTGATGCCGTGTACTCCTCTAAGTTGGTAGAGTCGCCATCGGTTGCAGCCTCCCTGAACATGTGCCAGTCAGTGTTCTCAAAGCAGTCTTGAAGAGCAGAGATGGCTCCAACTGGCCAGGTTTTCACCTGCTTCTGAACTGGTCTGGAGCACCTGACGAGCGGTCTGTATGCTGGGATTAGCATAACAGAGATGTGGTCTGAGTATCCGAGGTGGGGGCAGGGGCTCTGCACAGTACGCGTAGGGGATGTTCGTGTAAACAAGGTCCAACGCGTTCTCCCCCCTCGATGCAAAGTCCACATACTGATGGAATTTGGGGAGCACTGACTTAAACTTTGCGCGGTTAAAATCACCGGCGACAATAAACAGACCAGTTCGCTAACAGCCCCGTACAGTTCACAGAGCGCCTCCTTAGCATTAGCGCTGGGGGGAATGTAGACACCGAGTATAAGGACCGAGGTGAATTCCCGTGGCAAATAAAATGGTCTGCATCTAACTGCCACAAACTCCACTTGCGATGAGCGGTGTCTGGAAACCAGCACAGAGTTCTTACACCATTCCGTGTCGAGGTAACCACAGACACCGCCACCGCGGACCTTACCGGAGACAGCTGCATCTCTGTCCGAACGAAACAAAGCTAGCCCGTCTAGCTGGATGGCAGCGTCCGAAATCCCATCAGTGAGCCAACGCGGAGCAAACTCTTGTACTCCCGCCGAGTATTACGTTGGAGTCGGATGTAGTCCATTTTATTGTCCAGGGAGCGGACATTGGAGAGCAGAATGGACGGGAGAGCCGGCCGGCTAGGGTTTGCTTTTAGCCTGGCACGGACCCCTGCCCGTTTGCCTCGCTTCTGCTTCCTCGCACATCGCTTTCGACGTCTCCATCTCCGGCTCCCAGCATCAGGCAAGTCCGAGGATTGTAGGCCCGTTCCCCCTCAGCAAGCCGACGTCGCGTAATTCAGCCAGCAGATCTTTGTGGAGGTTTGTTTTTGGGCGATCTCTGTATTGCAGTAGTATCTGGCGATGGTAGATAGCTGCTCTGTTATCCATGTGCCCTAATCGAAAATTGTGTATCTAACTTAAAATAGAAAATTAAATTAAAGTAACACCAGGTCTGAAAGGCTGCTGCTGCCGTGCCGCGCCGCCTCATGGAAAGATCCTAAACCTGGTTGTGTGGGTCCTGAAGCTCCTGTACCTTTGGCCTGATGACAGCAGTGAAAAGAGAGCATGCTTTCTTTCTGCAACAGTGTAGATGTGATTAATGGTGGAGAGAGCTTTACCCGCGATGGACTTGGCCCTACTTTTTGAGGCATTTCTGTTGAAAGGCGTTGGTATTTCCATACCAGGCTGTGATGCAACCATCTGTAGAAGTTTGTCAAAGTTTTAGGTGACACACCAAGTCTGTGTCTGTACTCACTTGAGTTTAGAAGAATGAAGAGGATCTCATTGAAACTTACTGAATACCTCGAGGCCGAGGTAGAGAGGAAAGGATGTGTCCAATAGTGGGAGAGTCTAGGAGCAGAGGGCACAGCCTCAGAATAGATGGACTTCCCTTTAAAACAAAGATGAGGAGGAATTTCTTTAGCCAGTGGGTGGTGAATCTGTGGAACTCATTGCTACAGATGGCTGTGGAGACCATGGTCTTTGGATATATTTGCAGTGGAGGTTGATCAGTTTGTGGTTGGTAAGGGCATGGAAGGTTATGGAAGGAGGCAGGAGAAAGGGTTGAGAGGGAAAATAAATCAGCTATTTATGGAGGATTTGTTGGGATAAATGGTGCTGACATGCTGGACCCTGGCCAGACGCTCTAAAGTGATAACAACAAGGAATTTAAATTTGCTGAACCTCGCAACCTCTGATGTCTCGATGAGGTCAGGCTCATGCCACCAGGTCCAGGAACAATTACTATCCCTCAACCATCAGCTCGTGAACCAGAGTGGATAACTTCACTTGCCCCGTGGATCGCCGGTATTCTGTATACGTACTTTGACAATGAATGTACTTTGAAACTTTGTATCATTCTGTAAGGGACCAACGTTTGGTTTATATAGAGTTAATGCTGACAAAACACTGAAGGAGCTCAGCAGGTCAGGCAACATCTATGGAGAGGAATAAAGAGTTAACATTACAGCCTGAGACCCTTCATTGGTTTATTTTCCCACTTCCTTTACCCTTACTCATAGAGGCTCTGATAGGGTTCTCTTAAAATATATCTCACTGCCTTACACTAATCTATTACCTCCTTTACTAGTCATCCTTTGTTTGCACAAGTTCCCCGATCTGATTTACTACCCCAGTCTTCTCCACATTATACACATCTTCCTTCATTTTGACAGTCAAACTGCCTTTTCTCTCTTCTGCCACACATCTGATACTTCTATTCTCACTAAATAAAACCATTTAATTTTTATTGAAATAATAAATGCTATGTTGAAGTTGTATACGATGTTGGCTGAAAGTACAAAGTTTAAGAATAAATTTTATTATCAGAGTACATTTATGTCACCTCATACAACCCTGAGATTCATTTTCCTGCGGGAATACTCGGCAAACCTATAGAATAGTCACTATAACAGAATCAATGAAAGATCAACCAGAGAGCAGAAGACAACAAACTGTGCAAATGCAAATTTAAGCAACCAGTATATTAGATAACAAGATGACGAGGCCTTAAAGTGCAATCATTGGTTGTGGAAACAATTCAACAGGTGGGCAAGTGAGTGTGGTTATCCCTTTTGTTCAAGACCCTACTGGTTGTGGGGTAGTAATTGTTCCTGACCCTGGTGGCGCTTGTCCTGAGGCTCTTGTACCTTCTTCTTGATGGCAGCAGTGAGGAAGGAACATGGTGATGATCTCTGATGATGGATGCTGCTTTCCTATGGCAGCATTTCATGTAGGTATGCTCAATGTCTGGGAGGGCTTTACCCGTGATAGACTGGGCTGAATCCACTACCTTCTGTAGGATTTTCTGTTCAAAGGCATTGGTGTTTCCATTCCAGGCCGGCCATTCGATACACCCTCCAATTAGAGAGTGCAGTTTTGCACACCTCCCTACAGGAAAGGTGTAAATAAGATTGAAAGAGTACGTAGAAAATTTACAAGGATGTTGCCAGGACTGGAGGACCTGAGTTATAAGGAAATATTGAATAGATTAAGCGTTTATTCCTTGCGATGTAGAAAGTTGAGGGAAGATTTGATAGAAGCTTGCAAAATTATGAGGGGTATAGTACTGTGTGTAGTGTAGGCCTCCGTTAGTCTCGATAGATCATGAATTTGTACCTTGGAAATTTTCCAGGGCACAAGCCTGGGCAGGGTTTTTTTTATGGAAGACCGGCAGTTGCCCAAGCTGCAAGTCTCCCCTCTCCACGCCACTAATGTTGTCCAAGGGAAGGACATTAGGACTCATACAGCTTGGCACCGGTGTTGTCGCAGAGCAATGTGTGGTTAAGTGCCTTGCTCGAGGACACACCCGCAGCCTCAGCCAAGGCTCGAACTAGCGACCTTCAGATAACTAGATGAATGCCTTAACCATTTGGCCACACGCCCACACATGAGGGGTATAGATAAGGTAAATGTAAGCAGGCATTTTCCACAGGTTGGGTGGGACTACAACCAGAGGTCATGGGTTAAGGGTGAAAGGAGAAAAGTTTAAGGGGAACGTGAGGGGAGATATCTTCACTCAGAGGGTTGTGAGAGTGTGGAATGTGCTGCCATTTCAAATTTGATTTGAATGTTTAAGAAAATTATGGATAGGTACATGGATGGTAGGGGTATGGAAGGCTATGGTCCCAGTGCAGATTGATGGGAGTAGGCAGTTTAAATAGTTCAGCATGGACTGGATGGGCAGAAGGGTTTGTTCCTGTGCTGTACTTTTCTATGAGTATGACTCTAAAGGCACTTGATGATTTTTTTTCCACAGATAAATCTGTCATATTGATTAAGTTGGAGTTGTTGGAGATGCCAGAGGAGGTTAGAACGTACACCCTGCCCACCTTTACCCCTCACACTCACAGTCCCACATTCATTCAGCCACGACTCCCATTCAAACCGTGTTCTGCAGTGGATCAAAAAAAAAAAGTAAGGACAGAGACATGTGGCAAAGTGTGTTAAGTCTTGGAGGTGACTGCATCTGTGAGCACCCGAGCCATTAAAGGAAGCAGTTTGGCTCTCTTTAATGTCCTGGGCTGGCCCAAATGCTCAGCATTAAGGCCTTAGTAACTTCTCTAGCAAATCTGTATTCACTGTAAACAAATCTTCATGATTGTTTATACTCCATGTAATCTGTACCACATCATCTCTAAGGATTTAATGTACACTTATTATTTTTACAATGAAGTATTGCCCGGGAGTAAATAACTTCTTCTTCAGCCTCTTGCCTCTTTTCACCTGTCACTTCCCCGCTTCTTACTTCATCACCTCTTTCCCCCACCTGCCCAAGTTCCCCCTCATCTAGTTACACCTACCATCGGCCAGGTTGTAATCCTTTCCCTACCTCCCCCCCCACCCACCTTTCTGTTCTGGCTTCTTCCCCCTTCTCTTCTAGCCCCAGTGAAGGGCAAATGTTCATTCCTCTTCATAGATGCTGCCTGACCTGCAGATTTCCTCCAATGGCAGATGGTGTTCAACCCAGATAAATGTGAAGTGGTTCATTTTGGTAGGTCAGATTTGAAGACAGAATATAATACTAATGGTAAGACTCTTGGCGGTGTGGAGGATCAGCGAGATCTTGGGGTCCATGTCCACAGGACACTCAGGTTGACAGTGCTGTTAAGAAGGCATATAGCGTGTTGGCATTCATCGACTGTAGGATTGAATTCAGGAGCCATGAGGTAATGTTACTGCTATAGTTAGACCTTAGTTAGACCCCACGTGGAGTACTGTGTTCAGTTCTGGTCACCTCACAGGAAGAATGTGGATACTATAGAGAGAGTGCAGAGGAGATTTACAAGGATATTGTCTGGATTGGAGAGCATGCCTTATGAGAATAGGTTGACTGAATTTGGTCTTTTCTCAATGCGTGGAATGCATTGCCAGTGACGGTGGTGGATGTGGATATAACAGGGTCTTTTTAGAGACTCTTAGATGGGTACGTGGAGTTTAGAAACATAGAGGGCTGTGTGGTAGGGAAACTAGGCAGTTTCTAGAGTAGGTTACATGTTTGGCACAACATTGTGGGCCGAAGGGCCTGTAATGTGCTGTAGATTTCTATGTTCTAATTTGTCTGTGTTACTCTGGATTTCCAGCATCTGCAGAATCTCTTGTGTTTATGATTTGCTGGGTATAAATCAGGAGCTCATTGAGTAGAAGCGTGTTATTGAGACTTAAATCATGCCAGCTTTAGATGAACGTGCTCAAGTTAAAGTTGGCGCCAGCAAACAACGTGACCAATGGCAATGCCCGGCTGACGGTTCTCAAAACTATTTCTTTTACTTCTTTCAAATGTGATTCTGCTCCGAAGCTGTGTGCGACTGGAACCTGTGATACATTTCGATGTTGTGTTCTGGGGCCGATTGAATGATCCGGCACTTTGCTGTTTCTGAGGGAGTTCGATTAGGTTTTGTGCGGAGTGCGTGGCCTAGGTGGCCTGGAAACCTGGAGACGTAGAGGACACGAGCCTATGACTGGCTCCATTGCTTCTCTCCAAGTGAGGCGTTGAGCAAGGTTGAAGTCGACGAGAAGGAGAGCAGAGGATGGGTGGTCTGCCTGCTTCTAATCTCTCCCTCTGCATCTTCCTCTCCCTCTCGCTAACTGCTGTTGGAGAAAAGTTCAAGATGCTGGGGACCACTTTAACAGGATCGATTGGTAATGTTGTGAACTCGTTCTTGGGGACTTTGAAGTTCATGGTGCATATGATCCTAGATTCTGGGATTTTTTTTTTGCTGGTTTTGAATGGTTTGACCAATGTGAACTCTGGTGCTTTTGCAAGGAGTGGCCCTGCATTGGCTAGTAGCTGAACTGAGCGGGTTGTATGTTTTGATATTTGATTTGCTGTTCGCTTGCTTTTTGCTGTTTGCACAATTTGTTCTTCTTTTCACGCATTGAGTGTTTGATGTTTTCTTGAACGGGTTCCATGATGTTTCTATTGTGCTGGGGTTGCCTGCAGGAGGGCGAATCTCAGAGTTGTATTCTGCATACATACTTCGAATCTTTGAATGAAGACCCCAGTTTTGGAACACTAATATTTATCTTAGCAACCATTTGTTTATAGGTAGAGTTATTTATTTAGTGATCTAGCACGGGATAGACCAAACCAACGAGGCACACCGCCCAGCAACCCACCGATTTAACCCTAGCCTAACCACGGGACAATTTACAATGACCAATTAACCTACCAACTGGCACACCTTTGGACTTTGGGACACCTGGAGGACCCATGCACTCATGGGAAGGACGAACAAACAGAGGAAGCTGGAATTGAACTCCGAACTCCGACGCCCTGAACTGTGGTAGTGCAGTGCCAACCTCTACACGACAGCGGCGCCCGAGGAAAAGCCCTTGAAACGGGTGACTAACTTGACCATCTTAGTGTTTAGCTAAGAGCAAGTTACATCGCTTGCAGCCAGAATCAGGCTTGACGAGGTGAGGTGATCAGAACCTAGATGGGCTTTAATGATATTTCATTGGTCTCAAGGCTAGCCTTAGTGACAACAGCCTTTCGTTTCGATTTTTAAAATTACCGCATTTGCACTCCCCAAATATCATCCAGTTATGTTATGACAGACAGACAGACATACTTTATTGATCCCGAGGGAAACTAGGTTTCATTACAGTCGCACCAACCAAGAATAGTGTAGAAATATTGCAATATAAAATCATAAATAATTAAATAATAAGTAAATTATGCCAAGTGGAAATAAGTCCAGGACCAGCCTGTTGGCTCAGGGTGTCTGACACTCCTAGGGAGGAGTTGTAAAGTTTGATGGCCACAGGCTGGAATGACTTCCTATGACGCTCAGTGTTACATCTCGGTGGAATGAGTCTCTGGCTGAACGTACCCCTGTGCCTAACCAGTACATTATGGACTGGATGGGAGTCATTGTCCAAGATGGCATGCAACTTGGACAGCATCCTCTTTTCAGACACCACCGTCAGAGAGTCCAGTTCCACCCCCACAACATCACTGGCCTTACGGATGAGTTTATTGGTGTCTGCCACCCTCAGCCTGCTGCCCCAGCACACAACAGCAAACATGATAGCACTGGCCACCACAGCCTCGGAGAACATCCTCAGCATCGTCCGGCAGATGTTCAGTTTAGCTTCTCCGAGGATGGTCACCTTGTTGTGGTGGGGGGGGGGGGGCTTCAGAGTTCCTGAGATTCTGAGAGTGACGCAGTTTGGAGTTTAGCCACTTGGGATTTAGATCTTGGTAGGGCCACCCATCACGGTAAGACAAAGACCAATCCAACCAAGACCTCAATAGTGGATCTGGCTGAAGATCTTGACTCGTCACAATGGTAGTGACGGCAGAGGAAGGCTGCAGCAGTATAGAGTCCCCAGACATCTTGCTCTCCATACCCTGGGCCCTGGCCCCAATTTGTCAAGGATCATACGGTGGCTGCTTGTGCATTAGCCTCCCCACACTAACCGAAGTCACGTACAGTCGTCCTCCCTGAAGGGAATTCAACCTAACATCCCAGTTTATGTGGATCCTGGATCAGCCTAAAAAAGCCACTTGCAGACCCACCGGTAGACAACCCCTCAGGAGACCATCATACTCAACTGGAGCAAACTCACTACTACTGCTGTGTTCAGTTTGGAGAGGTGAAAATGGGGGTAGCGCTGGGTGACTATAAGCTAGACCTCAACATCTTTGGCCAATAACACACGGGCAGCATGTAAGTGTGGAAAATGTTCCTGTCAACCTTCTCTGATGGGAGAAGCTTGTGAATAATGATTCAACTACCTCCAAAAAAAATCTAACTCTGCACACAGTGCACTCAGTGGCCACTTTATTCGGAGCCTCTTGCACCTAATATCCTTTGCCATGTCCATGGTCTGCCGCTGCTGTAGCTCATCCACTTCGTCCCTTCGGAGATGCTCTTCTGCACAGCACTGTTGTGACGTGTGGTTACTTGAGTTACTGTCACCTTCCTGTCAGCTTGAACCAGTCTGGCAATTCCCCTCGTGAACAAGGCATTTTCTCCCACAGAACTGCTGCTCGCTGGATGTTCTTTTTGGGTTCTTTGCGCAGCTCTCTGTGAACTCTAGAGACTGTCGTGCATGAAAATCCCAGGAGATCAGCGGCTTCTGAGATACTCAAACTACCCTGTCTGGCACCAACAATCATTCCACGATCAGAGTCACTTAGATCACATTTCTTCCCCATTCTGACGCTTGGTCTTTTTTCTTTCTCTTTTTTTTTGTTTCAGTTTAGTTAGTGGGGGTTTTTATTTCCCTTTATCAAATAAAATTTCCAATTTTTTTTAATGATTGCTATGTTGTTTTTTTTGACTATTGTATATATAACAGCATAACATTTTACCTATCTGATTTTGACATTATATACTTTCCGTTTGTTAAACTCCTCCTCTGATTTGTATATTCTTTATTTGAAAATCAATAAAAAGATTGAAAATGAAATGGATGAACAGCAACTGAACCTCTTGACCACGCCTGCATGCTTTTATATGTGTGGAGTTGCTGCCCCATAATTGGTCGAGTAGATATTTGCATTAACAATCAGTTAAAGTAGCAGAAAAGTCAGCCTGAACAAAATTCTGCTCCTATATCTTATAGTCTAAACTGCATCTCTCTTTCCTTGTCTAGCTAATAGAATGGCCCACTGAGTGTAAAGAGTAAAACTAACGGTCCTGCTCATAGTTTGAAATAACTGTGAGAAACATGATGAAACTGGTTGGGCCAAGTTGTTCTCTGACCCTGGAGATCCATTTGCAAACGTTTCGTCACTGTATAAGGAGACATGGTCAGTGCACTGTTCAGTTGTAGTGTGCCCTCCGAATTGGAGCGACTGGGCTTGTACACAGTGGAATTTAGAAGGATGAGAGGGGATCTGATTGAAACATATAAGATTATTAAGGGATTGGAAGGGGCAGGAAACATGTTCCCGATGTTGGGGGAGTCCAGTACCAGAGGCCACAGTTTAAGAATAAGGGGTAGACCATTTAGAACAGAGTTGAGGAAAAACTTTTTCACCCGGAGAGTTGTGGATCTATGGAATGCTCTGTCTCAGAAGGCAGTGTAGGCCAGTTCTCTGGATACTTTCAAGAAAGAGGTAGATAGAACTCTTAAAGATAGCAGAGTCAAGGGATATGGGGAGAAGGCAGGAATGGAGTACCGATTGTGGATGATCAGCCATGATCACATCAAATGGCGGTGCTGGCTCGAAGGGCCGAATGGTCCACTCTTGCACATATTGTCTATTGCTTGGCCTTTATATACTGATCAATCAGCTGATTGACCATCACGGAGACTCAATTGTGATGTAGGGGGGGCTTCTTGTTGTCGTGTGCTGTGGTCTGGAATTTTGCCCACATCGGCTTATAAATAGCATCAAAGTCTACGCGTCTGTTTACAGAATTGTTTATGGAAAACCATGCTTGCTTGCTCCATGAGTTTCACTGAAGCCCAGTTGAATTTGTGCCCCTCTCGATCTTCATGGTTAGAGAGTAGGGAGACTTGGTCGTGTGTACTGCTGATTGTCTCCTCGTACGGTGACGAAACATTTACAAACAGATTTCCAAGGTTCGGAGAACAACTCTACCCCAGCCATCAGCCACCTGAGCTGCACATTTTTCCGAGTTACTCCCACGTGACAAGTTATTGAAACCAGACCAAATCATGACTGTTCAGCGTGGGTTTGGAGTATAGCACTTTCAACTCGAGTCAGAAAAGAAACCTCTGTATTCAAAAATAAACACAGGAGAGCTGGCCCCCTCAGCCCGTCAGACACCATCTGTGGAAGGAGAGGCCAGATAATGACTCAGTGCACTTCCCTCAAAACTTGTGGGAAGAATGAACGACTTACAGTTTCAAAAGCAGAACTAGGATGGGGAAGTGAGGTGTGGGACGAGAAAGATAACAGAGGTACCTACAGAGTATACTGCATATGTGCCTAAGACCTTTGCACGGTACTGTAGTAATTTTATAGATTGTACTCTACTGCTGTCACAGAAGAAAACTAATTTCATGTCATAAGTGAGTGATGATAAATCTGATTCTGATATGGGTCTCCATTGTGGGCAAATTATTTTGATCAGTTTGGACAATAAAGTTTAATAAAGAATTGAGGGCTGAAAAATGGAGCAGGGAGTGGCAATAAATCTGGATCTAGGAGGTCGTGGTGAGATGGAAACAATGGTTGTTTCCACGTTGCTACCTGTTACAGGCGCCCAGGGGAGGAGGCACCTGTGGGAGAGAACAGAGGCACGTGGGGGGGGGGGGGAATGTGCTAGAATCTGTGCTGGCTTGGGGGAATCATGGCTGGGAAAAGGGGACGGGAGAGGGAAGGGAGCGGGAAGCACCAGAGAGACATTCTGTGATGATCAATAAACCAATTGTTTGGAATCCAATGGCCTTGCCTGGCATCTCAGGGCTGGGTGTGTTTGCACCCGCCGTACTACCCACTCCCCTCCTGGCCCTTGGCACCCCATCTCTGCCACCTGCCCAACACCCCTCCCTCACACCCCACCCTCGCCATTCCTAACATCCTTTACTTCCGCCAGATTTACAAACTCGCTCTCCGCTCCACCTTCACGAATGCAGTACAGTGCAAAATTCTCAGGTAATCTAGCTATATACAGCGGCATGCAAAAGTTTGTGCACCCGGGTCAAAATTTCTGTTACTGTGAATAGTTAAGTGCGTAGAAGATGAACTGATCTCCAAAAGTCATAAAGTTAAAGATGAAACATTCTTTTCAACCTTTTAAGCAAGATTAGTGTATTATTTTTGTTTTGTACACTTTTAGAGTGAAAAAAAGGAAAGGAGCACCATGCAAAAGTTTGGGCACCCCAAGTGATTTGAGCTCTCAGATAACTTTTACCAAGGTCTCAGACCTTAATTAGTTTGTTAGGGTTATGGCTTGTTCACAATCATCATTAGAAAAGGCCAGGAGATGCAAATTTCAAAGCTTTATAAATACCCTGACTCCTCAAACCTTGTCCCAACAATCAGCAGCCATGGGCTCCTCTAAGCAGCTGCCTAGCACTCTGAAATTAAAATAAATGATGCCCACAAGCAGGAGGAGGCTATAAGAAGATAGCAAAGCATTTTCAGGTAGCCGTTTCCTCAGTTCGTAATGTAATTAAGAAATGGCAGTTAACAGGAACAGAGGAGGTCAAGTTGCTGTCTGGAAGACCAAGAAAACTTTCTGAGAACAGAAAGGCAAACCAAAAGCCCCGGATGACTGTAAAAGACCTTCAGGAAGATTTAGCAGACTCAGGAGTGGTGGTGCACTGTTCTACTGTGCAGCGACACCTGCACAAATATGACCTTCATGGAAGAGTCATCAGAAGAAAACCTTTCCTGCATCCCCACCACAAAATTCAGCACCAGAAGTTTGCAAAGGAACACCTCAACAAGTCTGATGCATTTTGGAAATAAGTCCTGTGGACTGATGAAGTTATAATAGAACTTGTTGGCTGCAATGAGCAAAGGTATGTTTGGAGAAAAAAGGGTGCAGAATTTCATGAATAGAATACCCCACCAACCGTTAAGCACGGGGGTGGATCGATCATGCATTGGGTTTGTGTTGCAGCCAGTGGCACAGGGAATATTTCACTGGTAGAGGGAAAAATGAATTCAATTAAATACCAGCAAATTGTGGGAGCAAACATCACACCATCTGTAAAAAAGCTGAAGATGAAAAGACAACAGGATAATGATCCTAAGCACACCTCAAAATCCACAATGGACTACCTCAAGAGGCGCAACCTGAATGTTTTGTCGTGACCCTCACATTCCCCAGACCTAAACATCATTCTTTGCAAGGAAGAATGGGCGAAAATCCCCCAACCAAGAATTGAAAGACTCTTAGCTGGCTACAGAAAGAGTTTACAAGCTGTGATACTTGCCAAAGTGGGTGTTACTAAGTACTGACCATTCAGGATGCCCAAACTTTTGCTTTGGGCCCTTTTTCTTTTTTGTTATTTTGAAACTGTAAAAGATGGAAATAAAAAAAGTAATCTTGCTTAAAATGTTAAGGAAATGTGTCATCTTTAACTTTATGCCTTTTGGAAATCAGGTCATCTTTTACCCGCTTAGCTATTCACAGTAACAGAAATTTTGACCAGGTGCGCCCAAACTTTTGCATGCCAATGTATGTGTGCCTAAGACTTCTGCATGGTACTGTTGGTTTATAAGACAGCAGTTTGGGAGGGTGATCCATAACATTGCGTTACAGAAGCTGAAGAGATGGTATCAAATTGTAAAGCAATAAATTTCAGGTTTACTCAGGAATGTGGAATTGAAGGTTGAAGAGGATATGAACTTTAAAAACAAGGTGAAACTGTGAGCCAGTGAGGATTATTGAACAAGGCATACCATGCATTAAAGGATAATAAGTTTTTCATTAGCTTGAGGCCACAAAGAGTGGAAGACAGGAATATGCAGAAGTAGTCTGGAATGCAAGATTCAAGATTAAACGATTCAAGGATTTACTATCAAAGAATATATAAATGACACAACCTTGAGATTTGTTTGCTAACAGGTAGTCCCAAAGCAAGAAACCCATAGAACCCAATTTAAAAAAAATTAAAAGACCAACACCCGATGCGCAAGAGAAAGACAAAAAAAAATCACGCAAACAATTGAAGCGAACAACGACATTCCGAGCCAAAATTGCGTCCTCAGATCCGAACCGCAGAGTGACCCAGAGTAGGCCCAAAGCCTTGCTTATCAGTTTATCACAGCACGGAGCACAGCAGCCGGGGCAGTCTACGGAGCCTCAGCGCCATGGAGAGAGGAGTGACCGTCGTGGAGAGAGAGTGAGATCGGCTCTCGCCCTGGATCCCAACACCCTGGCTTTTTGGTCTGTCTGGGCCGGCATTTAAATTGACATTGACCAAACAACAGATCGTACCTCAGATTGTACCCAGGAACCACTGCAATGAAAGGCGCCCTGGAGCGAGGAGTGAACATTGCAGAGAGCGAGCGAAGTCGGCTATCACCTCCGATCTGGGCCGCTGTTTGAACTGTCTGAACAGTGGATCATTCCTCGCACTAGGACCTGGCCGCAGTGTAGGACTCAGGGCCTGGACCATGCCACCCAGCGATTCGCTCCGGGTCCAGATTTTTCCACCCAGCTGGAAGCCACTCTGAAGCTCTTCAAATCAGCTCTGCACCCAGAACGACCCAACCTTGCAACCGGGCCATTTGTATGGGTGTCAAATTTTCTTGGCCACATTATCCAAACTAAAAGTGTATTTAGTATTAAAGTATGTATGCAGTATACAGCCCTGAAATTCATCTTCTCACAGACAGCCACAAAACAAAGAAACACTATGGAACCTGTTCAAAGAAAACATCAAACACCCAATGTTCAAAAGAAGAAAAAGTTGCACAAATGGCAAAAAAAGAGCGAAAAACACAGAAAATAAAATATCAAACCACGGGGTCCTTGAAACGGCCTAGGAATGGTCAGCTTAGTTCAGTTCAGTTCAATTTAGGACTGAATGCAGGCTCTGAGCTAGTCCACCCTGATCAAAATCGCATAAAAATATCAATAAATCAATATTTATCAAAGTAGCAATAAAAAATGAGTAGCCGGAAACCAGAAATACACCGTAACGAACCGCAGAGTTCTCTAAAAACAAGTCCAATCCACAAACTGCACAGATCAGACTTTGCCCAAGTCCCGAGACTCCTGCAACTTCCCCCAGCAGCGGCGAGCGAGGGGGAGAGGGAGACTGGTCGAGCACAGGCAGATGGCACTGAACACCCGCTCGCCTTCCACTCTCGTCATCGCTGATTTCAATCTTGCTCGATGCTTTAATCGGCGAGTTGGTCACGAATTGGGAGAAAAATGAAGAGGTGAAAAAATATGTGTGGAGGGTGGACTATTTGAGAGTGCTTGTGCAGGATTCCCTAAAGGTTAACTTGCAGGCTGAGTTGGTGGTGAGGAAGGCAAATGCAATTTTAGCATTAATTTCGAGAGGATTCGAATATAAATGCAAGGACATAATGCTGAGGCTTTAAAAGGCATTGGTCAGACTGCATTTGGAATATTGTGAGCAGTTTTGGTCTACATATTTAAGAAAGGATGTATTACAATTGGAGAGGGTCTTGAGGAGGTTTACAAGAATGAAGAGTTAACGTATGAGAAGAGTTTGATGGCTCTGGGTCTGTCCTCACCAGAGTTTAGAAGCATTCCACTGAATATTGAAAGGCCTGGACAGAACGGATGAAGACAGGATGTTTCCCCTGGTCAGGCAATCTAGAACCAGAGGGCACTGCCTCAGAATAGAAGGAAGTCCATTTAGAACAGAGATGAGGAGGCATTTCTTAGCCAGAGGGTGGTGAAACTGTGGAATTCATTGCCACGGATGGCTGTGGGTACATTTGTAGTGGACGTTGATAGTCTCTTAATTAGTAAGGGTCTCAAAGGTTATGGGGAGAAGGCAGGAGAATGGTGTTGAGAGGGAAAATAAATCAGGCATCATCAAATGGTAGAGGAGACTCGATGGGCCAAATGGCCTAATTCTGCTCCTATGACTTTTGGCTTATGGGTGGGGTGAGGATTTCAATTTGGGAATTAAATAATCCAACTGGTAATTCTTCTTAGACCCATTGTAAATTGCAGGACCACTTCGTTGAGCACCTCTGCTCCATTCGCCACAAGCGGGACCTCCCGGTAGCCAAATTTTTTTATTCTGATTCCCATTCCCTTTCCGACATGTTGGTCCATGGCCTCCTCTTGTGCCATGATGAGGCCACTCTCAGGGTGGAGGAGCAACACCTGATATTCTGTCTGAGTAGCCTCTAACACGATGGCATGAATATCGATTTCTCCTTCCAGTAAACAAATCACGCCCCCCTGCCCTTTATTCCCCACTCTAACCTTTAACCTCTTCTCACATGCCTATTACTTCCCCTTGGGTCTGCATCTTTTCCTTTTCTCCTACGGTCCACTCTCCTCTCCTGTCAGATTCCTCCTTCTCCAGCCCTTGACCTTTCCCTCCCACAATGCTTCGCTGACCACCTTCCAACTCGCCTCCTTCCCTCACCCTTTCCTTCTGGTATCTTCCCTCCTTCCTTCTCAGTCCTGAAGAAGGATCTCAGCCCCAAACATTGAATGTTTATTAATTTCTGTAGATGCTGCCTGACCTGCAGAGTTCCTCCAGCATTTTGTGTGTGGTTTTTAGCATGGAGACTGTCACAGAAGACGATCTGTATCAGCAGGGAGAGCGATAGAGTCGGTATAACTTACAACACAGAAGCAGGTCTTTGAGCCCACTAGGAGGACTTCATAGAATGCATCTGTGATAGCTTTCTTGAACAGCATATTACTGAACCTACAAGGGACTGTGCTTTCTTAGATCTGGTCCTGTGCAATCGGACAGGTAAAATTAGTGATCTTATAGTTAGGGATCCTTTTGGAAAGAGAGATCTCTGTATGATTGAGTTTCTCATACAAATGGAGGGTGCAACAGTTTGATCAAAATCCAGTGTATTATGCCTAAACATTGGAGACTACAATGAAACTACGCATGACCAAGTGGTTAAGGCGTTCGTCTAGTTATCTGAAGGTCGCTAGTTCGAGCCATGGCTGAGGTTTGCGAGTGTGTCCTTGAGCAAGGCACTTAACCACACATTTATTCTGATTCCCATTCCCATTCTGCAACGACACCGGTGCCAAGCTGCCAAGTCCTAATGCCCTTCCCTTGGACAACATCAGTGGCGTGGAGAGGGGAGACTTGCAGCTTGGGCAACTGCCGGTTTTCCATTAAAAAAAAACCCTGCCCAGGCTTGCGCCCTGGAAACTTTCCAAGGTGCAAATCCATGGTCTATTGAGACTAACGGAGGCCTAATGAGGTGAGGGAGGATTTGGCTAGTGTAAACTGGGAACACAGGCTTATATGTTGGGATGGTTCAAGAACAGTGGATAACTTCCAAAGTGGTTTTTCACCATGCTCAACAAAGGTATATTCCAGTTAAAAGCAAGGGCAGTAAGGTAAGCAGAGCCATGCTTGGATAACTAAGGAAATAAAAGAGGGTATCAAACTAAAAGCTCGTGCATATGAAGTCGCCAAGAGTAGTGGGAAACTGGAAGTTTGGATAAACTTTAAAAAGCAATAAAGTACCACTAAGAGAGCAATAAAGAAAGGGAGGCTAGATTATGAAAATAAACTAGCACAAAATATAAAAATGAATAGTAGAAGTTTTTATAACGATATAAACCGGAAAACGGTGGCTGAAGTAAAGTTCCCTAGGAGGATGAGAAGGGGGAATTAATACTGGGTAATGAGAAAATTGCAGAGGCTTTGAATAACTGTTTTGTGTTGGACCTTATGGTGGAGGATACGTCTAACATGCTACGGGAGAGATGTTACGGATGCGATGGGAGGTGAAGACCTCGATTCAATAGCTATCACTAAAGAAATAGTGCTGAACAAACTTGTGGGGCTGAAGATAGATACGTCCCTTGGTTCTGATGGAATGTATCCCAGGGTACTGAAAGAATTGGCAGAAGTTATAGTAGATGCTTTGGTGATGATTTACCAAAATTCTCTGGACTCTGGGTAGGTCCTGGCGGATTGGAAGACGGTGAATTGTTCAAAAAAGGATGTAGGCAAAAGGCAGGTAACTATAGTCCAGTTAGTTTATCATCTGTAATTGGGAAAACGCTTGAAGCTATCAATAAAGAAGAAATAGCAAGGCATTTGGAAAGAAATGGATCCATCAGGCAGACGTAGCATAGATTCAGCAAAGGCAGGTCCTGTTTGACAAACTTACTGGAGTTCTTTGAGGATATAATGAGTGCAGTGGATGGAGGGGAACAGGTGGATGTCATATACTTGGATTTCCAGAAGGCGTTCGATAAGGTGTTGCATAAAAGATTTATCCATAAGATAAGGATGCATTGAGTTGGGGTTGGTGTATTAGCATGGGTTGAGGATTATAAAAAGCAGAGAGTGGGGATACATGGGTGTTACTCTGGTTGGCAATCTGTGGTGATTGTTCATGATATACATGAACAATCTGGAAGAGGGGACCGAGTGTAGTGTATCTAAGTTTGCTGAGGGTATTAAATTGAGTGGAAAAGCAAATTGTGCAGAAGATACGGAGAGTCTGCAGAGAGATATAGATAGGTTAAGTGAGTGGGCAAGGGTCTGGCAGCTGGAGTAGATGCTGGTAAATGCGAGGTCATCCACTTTGGAAGGAAAAATGAAAGAGCAAACTATTATTTAACTGGTAAAAAAATTTGCTACATGCTGCTGGGCAGAGGGACCTGGGAGTGCTTGTGCATGAATCACAAAAGGTTGGTTTGCAGGTGCAAGAGGCTATCAAGAAGGCAAATGGCCTTCATTGCTAGAGGGGTTGAATTTAAAAGTAGGGGTGTTATGCTGCATCTGTACAGGGTACTAATCAGGCCACACCTGGAGTACTGCGTACAGTTCTGGTCTCCTTACTTGAGGAAGGATATACTGGCTTCGGAGACAGTGGAGAGGAGATTCATGAGGTTGATTCCAGAGATGAGGGGTTTAGACTATGAAGAGAGATTGAGTCATCCAGGACTGAACTCACTGGAATTCAGAAGAATGAGAGGAGATCTTATAGAAACATAAAATAATGAAAGGAATAGATAAGATAGGGGCAGGAAAGTCATTTCCACTGGTAGGTGAGACTAGAACTAAGGGACATAACCTCAAGGTTCGGGGGAGTAGATTTATGACCGAGATGAGGAGGAACAGCTTTTCCCAGAGAGTGGTGAATCTGTGGATTTCTGTCTAATAAAGCAGTGGAGGCTACCTCAGTAAATATATTTAAGACAAGATTAAAAAGATTTTTGCATAGTAGGGGTATTAAGGCTTATGGGGGAAAGGAAGGTAGGTAGATAGATAGATAGATACTTTATTCATCCCCATGGGGAAATTCAACATTTTTTCCAATGTCCCATACACTTGTTGTAGCAAAAACTCATTACATACAATACTTAACTCAGTAATAATATGATATGCATCTAAATCACTAACTCAAAAAAAGCATTAATAATAGCTTTAAAAAAGTTCTTAAGTCCTGGCAGTTGAATTGTAAAGCCTAATGGCATTGGGGAGTATTGACCTCTTCATCCTGTCTGAGGAGCATTGCATCGACAGTAACCTGTCACTGAAACTGCTTCTCTGTCTCTGGATGGTGCTATGTAGAGGATGTTCAGGGTTTTCCATAATTGACCGTAGCCTACTCAGCGCCCTTCGCTCAGCTACCGATGTTAAACTCTCCAGTACTTTGCCCACGACAGAGCCCGCCCTCCTTACCAGCTTATTAAGACGTGAGGCGTCCTTCTTCTTAATGCTTCCTCCCCAACACGCCACCACAAAGAAGAGGGCGCTCTCAACAACTGACCTATAGAACATCTTCAGCACCTCACTGCAGACATTGAATGACGCAATGGTAGATGAGTCCATGGTAGATCAGCCATGATCTTATTGAATGGCACAGCGGGCTTGACGGGACAAATGGCCGACTCCTGCTCTTATTTCTTATGCTCTTATGATTCCTAGTGGTGTTTAAACTTCACACATTGCTTCTCCTCACCTTTCCTAGCCCCATTAACAAATCCCTCCACAATTCGCTCCCTTGTGTTTATCCTGCCTCACTTTATTTGAGCAGCCTGTTTATTACATGTCAGAGAGAGGAAGAAAGAGAGAATCATGGGCTTAGAGAAAGGAAGGAGAAAGATTTAGATGAGAAACAAGGAGAAGCAGAGACACAAAGGGCAACACAGTCCAACTGTACAGAGCAATTGCTTCGTACATTATGTACAAATCCTGTCTATATTAAGGAATTCCCATACACGGCTGAAAGATTCCTGTAAATGATAGAAACCTCCGGCATTTATTATGACAGGGCACAGACTGTCCTTCATGTGATATAAAGCACTCCTCCGTAAATTATACATTACTGAGGGTACTGGGAATTTCTACATCTATCATATGCAATACTTGTGCACTTATCATAGAACACTGCTTTACAGGGTAGAAACTCTCCTTTGTAATATATTCTGATGCAAGGTAATGAAGTATTGTTTAACAAGTCTCTGACAGCTGTATGAGTGGTGTTGGAATCTGGCCGCGCCAGAATATTTCCTTCTGGTGCATTTTCCGTTGTCAACAATTCGGCACAAAATACTCAGGCTTTTAAAGTTGTTTGAAGATGCTTGTTTGATGGCAGGATACTTGGCAGTGTGGAGGAGCAGAGGGATCTGGGGGTACGTGTCCACAGATCCCTGAAAGTTGCCTCACAGGTAGATAGGGTAGTTAAGAAAGCTTATGGGGTGTTAGCTTTCATAGGTTGAGGGATAGAGTTTAAGAGTCGTGATGTAATGACGCAGCTCTATAAAACTCTGGTTAGGCCACACTTGGAGTACTGTGTCCAGTTCTGGTTGCCTCACTATAGGAAGGATGTGGAAGCATTGGAAAGGGTACAGAGGAGATTTACCAGGATGCTGCCTGGTTTAGAGAGTATGGATTATAATCAGAGATTAAGGAAGCTAGGGCTTTACTCTTTGGAGAGAAGGAGGATGAGTGGAGACATGGTAGAGGTGTACAAGATATTAAGAGGAATAGACAGAGTGGACAGCCAGCGCCTCTTCCCCAGGGCACCGCTGCTCAGTACAAGAGGACATGGCTTTAAGGTAAGGGGAGGGAAGTTCAAGGGGGATATTAGAGGAAGATTTTTCACTCAGAGAGTGGTTGGTGCATGGAATGCACTGCCTGAGTCAGTGGTGGAGGCAGATACACTAGTGAAATTTAAGAGACTACTAGACAGGTAAATGGAGGAATTTAAGGTGGGGGGTATATGGGAGGCAGGGTTTGAGGGTCGGCATATCATTGTGGGCCGAAGGGCCTGTAATGTGCTGTACTATTCTATGTTATATGTTCTATATTCTGGACTTAGGGTGTATAGTAAAATGTTAACTTCAGCCACCAATCTTTAGAACTGAACATGGGCTGTAGATTAAACTTAAAATGCAGTTTGGGACAATAGGTTCCTGGAGTTTCAAAATGCAAATTAATGTTCATTTTGGTTGTCTGGAGTCTGGGTGTGAAGATGGAGGTGTGAAAATTATATGTAATTCAAAGGAAGCATTGTAGATTCATTGTAAATACAGAATTGTCCTTTGACTTTCAGCATATAAGATGTCATGTAATGTTGGGCCGTGCATGTCTCTTCCTCAGAAAAGGTCTCAATATGAGGCCTGCTGTGTCTCATTTTATTGAATAGAAGACTACTTTGTATCTACCATCTAATGTCTCTCCGTTGACGTTGTTCACATTGCAACAAAGTTAGCCTTGACAAGAATCCTCCAAGAGGATTGCAGCCTTGTCGTAGGGTTTGGAGGCTTGTGTGTGCCTCAGTGACCTGGAGAGATATGTTGGCTGGAGTCAGGGCCTTGTGCTTTGGCTCTTGGTAGGGTCACCCATGCCAAAGAGGTCAAAGGGTAGAGGGCAGACTAAGAGTGGTCCACTGGTTCTCGATGTTCGTGGGTTCAGCTCAGGGCTAACAGCCCTGACTGGTCAAAAAAGCAATTGTTACAGAAACAGCAAAGAAAAATCCTCCTATACAAGCAGAGATGGAGCACCTTCATTGCTGCTCTAAACGCTAGTAGCGTAATGGACAGTTGGAAAATAAGTCAACAAGAAAGGTTGTGCGTTTGGTGATGATTAACCAGAGGAGCAGCTAGAAGACGGCAGCATCCATCACAATGGGCCTTCAGCATCCAGACCAGGCTCTCTTCTCACTACTACCATTGGGTGGTGGGGTGGAGATGCATCCTTACCAAAGGAGGTGTAAGACACTCCTTCCCTCTGCTAGCCTGCAGGTCACCCTTGGGCAAGGTGTAGCAGCTGCTTAGCCCCTGATCAGGGTCACGTGAAGCCATGGGAACAGGTGGTGGATGGTCGTATGAGCAGCCGGTGCAGATCACAAGTCCTGGTTATGAGACCACTGACGCCAGGCGGACAATCTCTGAAGAGTATTGATAATGGCTGGGGTCACCTGTCTTGTAAAGACACTGCCCAGAAGAAGGTCTCCCCCTTCCCTTTCTCCTATTTGCATGCGACGACAGCTACGCCCCCGTACACACCGCCTCGACAGGCGGGCTCAACCAGCTGAGGGTACCTCCCTGAAACAGGGACATGCCTGTCCCAGCACGTGGAGTCAGCTCCGGCGGATTGGGCGGTTGAGATCTGCAGTGAGATCCAATGGCCAGGAGTGTGGTTCTGCAACGCTCTGTGTAGAGTGACAGACATGACAAGGCACAGAAGACGTCACGGTCATCCATCGCAACCAAGGGAGACCCCAGTCTGTGACGCTCGCACGAACCACTGGGCCCGGACTTCTGAAGAGTGGATCTGCCCTAGTTTTCCACTGCAGAAACTCTCCTGCATGCGTTTCCTGTTAATGTTGGACACGATGGACAATCACCAATGTATACTATATGAAACCTTGAGGTTCGTCTCCTTACAGGCAGCCAGAAAACAAAGGAAGCCAATGTAGCCCATTAGAAGAAGAAGAAGACCATCCAAGAAGAGCACCCAATGTACAGGAAAAAAATTGTACAAAAACTAAAAGTAGTCAGATGACACTCAGAACTGAAGTTGATGAAAGTGAGTCCACAGCCACAAAGCCAGTCGTCATTACAACTGATTTAGGAGACTATTAGTTGCAGGCCACAGCCTCGGTTCAACACAGAGATGAGTAAACCTCACGGAGCGGTGAAATGAACACCAGCCCACCCCTTGGCTCGGCATTATGTATTACTTTGACATGCCTTTTCTATCCCCCACTGTAATTTGTAGCCCACATCCTGGCTACTATTCGGAGGCCTGTACGTAACTCCCATCAGATTCTTTAAGTTTCACTTATAGTTTCTCAACTCTAACCTCAAGGATTCTACATCTTCTGATCCTACGTCAGCTCTTTCTAAGGATTTGATTTCATTTTTTTTAACCAACAGAGCTTATCCAGCCACTCTGCCTACCTGCCCATCCTTTCCATATAATGTTATGCTCCCCACTATGATTTTATTTCAGCTGCGACTCAGGGACGCCTACATCGCTGCACCTGTCAATCTCTAACTGCGCTACAAGATTATCTACCTTATTTCATACCCAGCGTGCATTCAAATATAACAGCTTCAGTCCTGGATTCCTCACCATTTTTGGCTACATTTGAAGTCATCCAACCACCTGCGATTTTGCCCCATTATCTGCCTGTGCTTCCTCACAGTCTCACGACAATCTTCACGTCTTAATAAGCTGATAAGGAAGGCGGGCTCTGTCGTGGGCAAAGTACTGGAGAGTTTAACATCGGTAGCTGAGCGAAGGGCGCTGAGTAGGCTACGGTCAATTATGGAAAACCCTGAACATCCTCTACATAGCACCATCCAGAGACAGAGAAGCAGTTTCAGCGACAGGTTACTGTCGATGCAATGCTCCTCAGACAGGATGAAGAGGTCAATACTCCCCAATGCCATTAGGCTTTACAATTCAACTGCCAGGACTTAAGAACTTTTTTTAAAGCTATTATTAATGCTTTTTGAGTTAGTGATTTAGATGCATATCATATTATTACTGAGTTAAGTATTGTATGTAATGAGTTTTTGCTACAACAAGTGTATGGGACATTGGAAAAAATGTTGAATTTCCCCATGGGGATGAATAAAGTATCTATCTATCTATCTATCTATCTATCTATCTACAGTATTGTGTGACAGTCTGAGATATATAGGGTTAGGGTATATAAAAGGTACATGTTTGCCACAGGCCTAAAGAGTGCAGGTGGAGCGGAGAGCGAGTTTGTAAATCAGGTGGGAGCAAACGATGTTGGGAATGGCGAGGATAGAAAACCGAGGGAGGACTGGTGGCAGAGAAGGGGTGGGGGTTGGCGTAGGTGTAGACACACCCAGCCCTGAGACACCAGGCAAGGTCATTTGATTCCAAACAATCGATTTATTGATCATTACAGAATGTCTCTCTGGTGCTTCCCCTCCCTCCCCTCTCCCTTCCCCTTTTCTCCACCGTGATTCCCCTCTCCCTGCCCCCTTCCCACTCTCAGTCCACAATAGAGACCCAGATCAGAATCAGGTTTATCATCTCTCACATGTCATGAAATTTGTTTTTTTTAACGGCTTCCGCACAGAGCAGTACGTAAAATTACTACAGTACTGTGCAAGAGTCTTAGGCACTCTGACTATATATATATATATATATATATATATGCCTAAAACTTCTGCACAGTACTGTTACTCAGACACAGCACAAAAAGTGATTTATCACAAATAAATTAACAAATAATAAAACATATTCCAGACGATTAACACTTAGCACAAAGTGCATTTACGACACAAGTTGAAAAGTAAACAGTGTAATGCTACTGGTGTTTCATACGTGGCGAGGCCTGGGGGTGGCAGGGAGTTCGGTCGTCTCATGGCCTGGGGGTGGGGGAATGAGAAGTGGTTTCTCATTCCAATGGCTCTTGTCCTAATGGTACGGTACTTCCTGCCAGGTGGAAGGGAGTCAAAGAGATTGTTGGACAGATGGTGGGGGGGGGGGTGGGGGTAGTGGTCTTTGACAATGCTAAGGATGGTGCTTACATAGCGCTCCTGATAAGTATCTCAGATGGGTACGGGAGATGCCCCAGTGATCCTCTCAGTAGCCCCCACAGTCCGTTGTAAGGTCTTTTGCGGTCAGAGGCCTTGCAATTTCCACACCACAGGTTGATCTGCTGACCAGGACGCTCCCAGTGGTGCTCATTTAAAAAATGTTCAGAGTAGGGTGGTGAGGAGAGGGGTGTGGGGAGCCATTACTGTCTCATTACAATCTGTGGAGAAATATATCACCGGCAACCCAAAGACCTGATGGCTGGGGTTCATCTCGTCGTCAAAGTGGAGAAGCAGACTTCCAGGGAGTCTGATGGCGGATGGCCTGTCAATCAGATCCTGAATTAGCTTGGCGTTAGTTGATACATCTATCTCACCGAAATATAAAGTAATTGTTGGGAGGGATCGACTGAGTAAATATTGGGGAGAATATTTCCCCTGTATGAGAAGTTGTGAATTTAGATACACAGATATACATAAATACACAGAAAACCTACAGCACAATACAGGCCCTTCGGTCCACAATGCTGTGCCGAACATGTACTTAGAAATTACCTAAGGTAATAGCCCTCTATTTCTCTAAGCTCTGTGTACCTATTTAGGAGTCTCTTAAAAGACCCAATCTTCTCTGCCTCCACCACCATCGCCAGCAGCCCATTCCATGCACTCACCACTCTCTGCGTAAAAAACTTACCCCTGACATCAAGTCAAGTCAAGTCAAGCCACTTTTATTGTCATTTTGACCATAACTGCTGGTACAGTACACTGTAAAAATGAGACAACGTTTTTCGGGACCATGGTGTTACATGACACAGTACAAAAACTAGACTGAACTACGTAAAAAAGCAACACAGACTACAGACCTACACAGGACTGCGTAAAGTGCACAAAAACAGTGCAGGCATTACAGTAAATAATAAACAGGACAATAGGGCAAGGTGTTCAGTCCAGGCTCTGGGTATTGAGGAGTCTGATAGCTTGGGACATCTCCTCTACTTCCAGGCACCTTATAACTGTGCCCTCTCGTGTTAGCCATTATAATCTCAAAACGAAGCACAGATCCTTTAGGACTGAAGTAGGGGAGAGTATAATTACTCAAAGAGATGTGAATCTTTCGAACAAGAGTTGTTGAACCTTAAACACTGAGGTGCATCCAATAGAATTCTGGATGTCAGTGGAAATCGAGAGAAATGCATTGTGCAGAAACAGGTTAAGATGGTGCAACAGCTTTGACGTGTTGAGTGATAGAAATGGCTTGAGATGTTGAGAGTACTTTGAAGGTTGGTCATGGATAGAATCTTTTCCTGCCTAAGCTGGAACCACTGCAATTTGCCCATCACTACAATGGGTCTATACTGAATGCAGTCTCACTGGCTGATACAGAAGAGCATACCAGAAGTTATATAAAGAGTAAAAGAGAGATGAGAGTGGATATTGGACCCGCTGAAAACTGATGTTGGTGCAGTAGTAACGGGGGACAAAGAAATGACAGATGAACTTAATAAGTAGTTTTATTCAGTTTTCACTGTAGAAGGTACCAGCAGCGTCAGAAATGTGAGAGTATCAGGGGGCAGAAGTGAGCGTCATTGCTATTATGAAGCAGAAGGTGCTTGGGAAGCTGGAAAGACTGAAGGTAGATAAGTGAATTTAGAATATATTTAAATCTTACATCCATCCCACAACGTGAGAGTAAAAATCTTTGTGTTTGACTCCGTTGCAATGTTACAGACATGTGAATTTAAAAGTCTAGTGGCTTGTAGAAGGAAGCTGTCCTGTAGCCTGTTGGTCCCGGCTTTAATGCTGCGGTACCGTTTGCCAGAGGGAAGCAGCTGTAACAGTTTCTGGTTGGGGTGATCTTCCAGGCCTTCTCTCTGCCCCTGCTGCTGTAAATGTCCTCAGCGGAGGGAAGTTCACATCCACAGGTGCGCTGGGCTGTCCGTACCTCTCTCCGCAGTGCCCAGCCAGTCACCTGGACCAGGTGGACTACACGCCAGTGTTCTGGAAGAGGTGGCGGAAGAGATTGTGGAGGCATTACTAAAGATCTTGCAAGAATCACTATATTCTGGAATTGTTCCAGAGGACTGGAAAATTGTAAATCCAATTCCACTCTTAAGGAGGGCGGGAGGCAGAAGAAAGGAAATTATAGGCCAGTTAGCCTGACTTCAGTGGTTGGAAAGATGCTGGAGTCCATTACAAAGGATGAGGTTTTGGTGTACTTGGAGGCATATGATACAATAGGCGAAAGTCAGCATGGTTTTCTAAAGGAAACATCTTGCCTGACAAATCTCTGGGAATTCTTTGAGGAAATAACAGGCAGGAGAGACAAAGGAGGGTCAGTGAATGTGACTTACTTGGATTTTCAGAAGGCCTTTAACAAGGTGCCACACATGAGGCTGCTTAACAAGATAAGAGGCCATGGTAAGACTGGAAAGGATTGGCTCACTGGCAGGAGGCAAAGAGAGGGATTAAAGGGGACCTTTTCTGGCTGGCTGACGGTGACTAGTGGTGTTCCACAGGGGTCGGTGTTGTGACCGCTTTTTCTCACGTTATACATATGTCAGCGATGTGGAGGAAGAAATTAATGGCTTTGTGGCCAAGACTGTGGATGATACGAAGATAGGTGGAGGGGCAGATAGTGCTGAGGAAGCAGGGTATCGGCAGAAGGAGTTAGAAGTTTTGGGGGAATGGGCGAAGAAGAGGCAGATGGAAAATAGTGTAGGGAAGTGTACTTTGGCGGAAGGAATAATGGTGTAGACTATTTTCTAAATCAGAGGTGCAAAGGGACTTGGGAGTCCTTGTGCAGGATTCCCTGAAGGTTAACCTGCAGATTGAGTCAGTGGTAAGGAAAGCAACAGCAACGTTAGCTTTCATTTCGCGAGGAGTAGAATATAAGAATAAAGATCTAATGGGGAGGCTTTATAAAGCTTTGGCCAGTCTGAACTTGGAGTACTGTGAGCAGTTTTGGGCCCCTCATCCAAGAAAAAACGTGCTAACATTCGAGACGATCCAGAGGAGGTGCATGGGAATGATCCCAGGAATGAAAGGGTTTTCACGTGAGGAGTGTTTGATGGCTCTGGGTCTGTACTCACTGCAGTTTAGAAGAATGAGAGGGGATCTCAATTGAAAGCAATCGAAATATTGTAAGGCCTAGGTAGAATGGACGTGGAGAAGAAATTTCCTATAGTGGGGGAGACTAGAGCCAGAGGCCACAGTGTCAGAATTGAGGGACGCCCATTTGGAACAGCGATGAGGAAAATTTCTTTACCCAGAGGGTGGTGAATCTGTGGTATTTGTTGCTACAGACTGCTGTGCAGGCCAAATCATTGGGTATATTGAAGGCGGAGGCTGCCATGTTCTTGAATAATCAGAGTGTCAAAAGTTACAGGGAGAAGGCAAGAGAATACGGTTGAGAGTGATAATAAATCTTTGCCGTAATTGATTTACTTATTCTGTAAGTTATTTATTTATTTACTTTTTCTTCTTCTATATTATGTATGGTATTGAACTGCTGTTGCTAAGTTAACACATTTCATGACACACGCCGTTGATAATAAACCTGATTCTGAAATCTGTCATGACGGAATGGCGGAACAGGCTCGATGGGCCGAATGGCCTAATTCTGTTCTTATGTGTTATGATCTAACAGAGAAGATCCTTCACTGAGCCTCATGCTCCAGACCTATCGGCGTACTATATCTTTAAATATTGATAGTAAGGCATTGATCGTGTGGATAGTCAGAGGCTTTTTCTCAGGGCTGAAATGGTTGCCACAAGAGGACACAGGTTTAAGGTGCCGGGGAGTAGATACAGAGGAAAATGTCCGGGGTAAGTTTTTTACTCAGAGAGTGGTGAGTGCGTGGAATGGGCTGCCGTCAACGGTGGTGGAGGCGGATACGATAGGGTCTTTTAAGAGACTTTTGGATAGGTACGTGGAGCTCAGAAAAATAGAGGGCTACAGGTAAGCCTAGTAAATGCTAAGGTATGGACATGTTTGGCACAAATTTGTGGGCTGAAGGGCCTGTATTGTGCTGTAGGTTTTCTATGTTTCTATATACGAGGGGTGATTGATAAGTTTGTGGCCTAAGGTAGAAGGAGTCAATTTTAGAAAACCTAGCACATTTATTTTTCAACATAGTTCCCTCCTACATTTACACACTTAGTCCAGCGGTCGTGGAGCATACGGATCTTGGACCTCCAGAAAGAGTCCACAGTAGGGGTGATTGATAAGTTCGTGGCCTAAGGTAGAAGGAGATGAGTTATACAGCTCTCGTTACATGCACATGTAGTTCAGCTCTTTGAGTGATTATGCAGAAAGTTTGAAGTTAATAACTCATCAGGATGATTGATAAGTTTGTGACCTAAGGTAGAAGGAGATGAGTTATTAACTTCAAACTTTGCCACAAAGCCATCAATACTATTATCCAAATCATTGACAAACAATGTGAAAAGTAGCCGTCCCAATACTGACCCCTGAGAAACACCACTGGTCACTGGCAGCCAACCAGAAAAGGTCCCTTTTATTCCCAGTCATTGCCTCCTGCCTGCCAGCTATTCCTCTATCCATGGCCGAATTTTTCCTGTAACTCCAGAGGATTTTATCTTGTTCAGCAGCCTCATGTGTGGCATCATATCAAACGGCTTCTGAAAATCCAAGTAAATGCCTCTCCTTTGACCACCCTGTGTGTTACTTCCTCAAAGAACAGGTTTGTCAGGCGAGCTTTCCCATTACAGAAACCATGCTGCCTTTGTCCTACTTTATCATCAGTCTCCAAGTACCTCGAAGGTAGAGAAAGTGGAAGGTGGAGAAGGTGAAGGAGTTCTTCCTCATCTCAGTTCTGAAAGGACGCCCTTCTATTCTGAGGCTCTGTCCTCTGGTCTTTAGACTCTTCCCACCACAGACTCCTGTAAGCTCCTCTGAAGCACCACACCAACATCATTTCTGATCTCTAGCTCAAAGTGTAACAATGATCAAACCTGACAAGCAAGATCCTATCTCATCCATCTAACAAGCTGCACCCAACAAAAACGGTTGGCCACGGTGCAATATTTCAGCTCCTAATTCTGTCTTTCTGATTGCACTGAACTGAACTGAAATAATGCAAAATCAATTTATTCTTACATGCTTAACATTGCACATATTTTCTCGATTATTTAAGAACTTAGATTTTTTTTTAAAGGCACTTGAAGGCAATGGAAAACAAATAGCTCTTGAACTTGAGTTGTGTTCCAGATTCGCTGGGTTTTATAATGAAAAATAATTACCGGTTTGGGATTTAATTTTCCAATGGAAAGAGACAGTGCAATAAAGAAACGTTTTTCAGTTGTTCCGTTGTAGGTTTGGCGTGGGAATGTTTTGAGTAGGTCTTTATTTAAAGGTGCATCAATTATTCCAATACAACAGAATTCTTTTACAAACATACTTTCTAAGATCTGACTCAGTAATTACAAAGGAGCTGTAGCCAAATATAGGATATTTTATTAGAAGCGCTTATATTCAAAGTCAAATTCAAGTTTATTATCATTCAACCGGTCTAACGAAATAGAGTTCCTCTGGAGCCAAGCTGCAAAACGCACACAGCACATTCAAAATAGGGAGCAAAAAAATATAGTCACGCAAAAAAAAACACACACACAGACACGCACAGACACACACACCCACACACACCCACACACACACACACGCTTACACAGGGAGGAAAATCTCACGCCTTGTGCAGGAAATTGATCTATTTCTGAAGGACTGGGTCTGAATCATCACAGACTGTCTTAGGTCAATCATCAGATTGTGTTTATTAACCTCCGGACAAATAGAAAGCTGTAGCAGTTAAGCAGAATGAAGATGGCAGGTCACAGGTCATTGAAATCTCTAGCACGTTCAAAGACAAATGCCTGAAGTCTCTCTCTCTTCGCCTCTCTCTCATTATCTCTTTTTCATTCTCTCTCTCTCCCATTTCCTCTCTTTCTCCCCCTCTCCCTCTCTTCCTCTCCCTCTCTCCCACTCTCTCTTCCCTCTCTCTTTCTCCCCCTCCCCTCTCTCTTTCTCCCCCTCCCCCTCACCTCTCCCTCTCCCTCACCCTTAACCCCTCCCTTTCTTCTCTCCCCCTCTCTCTCTCCTCTCTTTAAACCCTTCCCCACACCTCTTGTAAACCAGCCAGAAGAGATCCCAAGGCTCCAGAAATCTGAAACCCTGCCTCCTGCACCAATTCCTCAGCCATGTATTTACCTGCCAAATCATCCTATTCTTACCCCCAGTGCCACGGGTCACGGGCAGAAATCTAGAGAATATTACCCCGGAGCACCTGCTCTCAACTTTCTCCTGACTCCATATATTTCTTCTACCTTTTCCTACCTTTGTCGTTGGTACCAATATGTACCATGACTTCCGGCTGTTCGTCCCTTCTCCCTTTAGAATGTCATGATGCCTTGCATGAAACCACTTCCATTTTGAGCTGCTGTTGGGAGAATAAGCCAAACTGTGTTGCAGCAGAAAAAAATGGGGTATATGTAAAACTTTGTTAGGAACACCAGTTCTGTGAGCAAAAACATCTTGTTAATGAGAGACGTCAGAGGAGAATGGGCATAAGAACATAAGAAACAGAAGCAGGAGTCGGCCATCTGGCCTGTCGAGCCTGCTCCGCCATTCAATAAGATCATGGCCGATCTCCACCTACCTGCCTTTTCCCCATAACCCTTAAATCCCCTGGACAAACTGGTTTCTGACAGGAAGGTGGCAGTAACCCAAATAATCAATCATTAGAACAGTGGTTTGTAGAAGCGCATCTCTGAATGCACAACATGTCGAGCAGAATCAGAATCTGGTTTAAGATCACCGGTATATATCAATGGAGTTTGATTTTTTTTTTGCGACAGCAGTATACAACGTAATACATAATTTCTAATTCACAGCATTAATTTTGAGATGACTAGAATATAAAAACAAGGATAGTTAGAAACATAGAAAACCTACAGCACAATAGATGCCCTTTGGCCCTCAAAATTGTGCTGAACATGTCCATACCTTAGAAATTACTAGGCTTACCTATAGCCCTCTATTTTACTAAGCTCCATGTACCTATCTAAACACCTCTTAAAAGACCCTATCGTATCTGCCTCCACTACCGTTGCCGGCAGCACATTCCATGCACACACCACTCTCTGAGTAAAAAACTTACCCCTGACATCTTCTCTGTACATCTCACTTATGTTGAGGCTTTATAAAGCACTGGTGAGGCCTCACGCAGAATTGTGAGCAGTTTTGGTCTCCTTCTCTAAGAAAGGATGTGCTGACATTGGACAGGGTTCAAAAGAGGCTCACGAAAATGATTCCGGGTTTGCATTATGAAGAGCCATTTGATGACGCTGGACTTCTACTCTCTGGAATTCAGAAGAATGAGGAGTGACCTCATCGATAGTTATCGAATGTTGAAAGGCCTTGTTAGAGTGGATATGGAGAGGATGTTTCCTATGGTGGGAGAGTCTAAGACCAGAGGACACAGCCTCAGAATAGAGGGACACCCTTTATGAATGGAGATGAGGAGGAATTTCATTGGCCTGAGAGTGGTGAATTTGTGGAATTCATTGCCACAGGTGGCTGTGGGAGGAGAAGTCATTTGGGTATATTTAAGGCAGAGGTTGATAGATTCTTGATTGGTCAGGGCCTGAAGGAATACAGAGAGAAGGCAGGAGGTTGGGGCCGAGAGGGAAATTGATCAGCCATTTGATGAAATGGTGGAGTAGACTTGATGGGCCAAATGGCCTAATTATGTTCCTATATCCTATGGTCTTGTGGTCTTATAATAATTAAGAAAAAACTTTGAAGTGGATGGGCTACAGCAGTAAAAGGCCATGAACATACACTGAATGGCCAGTTTATTAGGTACAGGATGTACCTAATAAAGTGGCCAGTGAGTGCAGAGGAGGAAAAGGCACAGCTGGCAGAGGAGTTAACATCCAGATAAATGGAATGGGTAACATACCATTTCAGCATTATGCCCATGAGTCAATGGAAAGAAACAGGAAGGCTGAATGCCAATAAATGAATCATTGAAATAAAAAGAATTATAATGTTGTACACACCCTATGGAGTGTAGACAAAGCCAACTAAAGTCATGGGAGTACCAAAACTCAAGAAAGCTAAGAATCTTTTCTGGAAGTATACTCGAAACTTTGAGATATTTTATGTATTTAATCTCGCAATGTGACAAAATGGAACCTGTATAATCCCAGGGTGCTTTGCTATAAGCTAAGTGTGTCCGTGGCAGGAGGCCTGCAATGGCCTGATCATTATTCATTGCGTAACTAAGGAAAGCTTGATGCACTGTCTGGCCTTGAGCACTGCAGCTGCTAAGTGGAGGTCAACGAACAGCCGAAGAATAGGCTGAAAACTTCTGTAAAAAAAAAAATTACTTTATAAGCTGTAAATCAGGAGCCACCTGCTATCCACTGAGGAGTAGAGGTGCTTCTCCTTTCAAGCAATAAACATGTTTTTAAACAGATCCACCCTGTGCTTTTTTTTTTCTTTTTCTTTGTTGTAAGACCCAAGGAAAGGAACATGACACTTTATAGGGTCAATACATTAGTTTGCCGAGGATCATCACCTTTTTCATGGAGGAGAGGTTTTTGAGATATTTTATGATTTTTGAGTGCCTGAGATCCCAAGAGAGATGTCACCTAGAGTTTAGCCATCTGGTGCTTATCTCCTTGTGGTGTCACTCATGGTGGTAATGTCAAGGGGGAGATTGCAGGCAAAGAGTGATCCAACCAAAAGCTCAACCTCAATGGAGGAGCTGCTGGAAGATGATGACACATCACAACGGCTATGAAGGCATAGAATGACCCCAAGTCACCTTGCATTCCGTGCCACTGGACTCCGGTCCCAATTTGTCAAGGACGATGAGATGGCTGCCCATGTATCAGCTTCCCCACATTAAATAAAATCACACATGGGCATTCTCCATTGAGGTAATCCTCCCTACCAGAATATGTAGATCTCAGAATCGTCCCCTCAGCCACTTGAGGACCCACCAAGAGCCAACCTCTTAGGAGAACATCACACTTGACTCGAGTGAGCATACTACTACAACAGTTACTTCTTGGTTCATATGTTCAAACTTTGGTGAAACTTTGAAAGAAGCTGAATTGCAATAGCCACAAATCCAGAAAACAATCTTCAACGAATGGTGAACCGGCCACACTACATGAAGGTTGGGGCTGAAAAGCTGCCACTTTATAGTCCGGAGGAGGTTCGTGAGAATGATCCCGGGAGTGAAAAGATTAATGTACGAGGAGCTTTCAGTGGCTCTAGGGCTTTACTCACTGGAGTTTATAAGAAGGTGGGAGAGCTCTCTCTGAAACCTTTTGAACATTGAAAGGCCTGGATAGAGTGGAACTCCACCATGGATGGTCCCAAGCCCGGCCGCGAAAGGAGGGGTGCACGGGGCTAAGCAACCTCATCTCGTAAAGAACCTGTACTACAGAAACAGCAACAGAACCTCCAAATGCCTCACCCCTGGGAGAGGAAGGATCTTCAAAGATGGGGACAACCTGAAGAATCGACCCAGGACAGAGGACTCTGGCGAGCTGCTCTCGGAAGCCAATGCTCTAGTGGGGGTGATGGCTTAAGTAAAAAAAGTAGATCGAGAGAACATAGACAGGATGTTTCTTATAGTTGGGGAGTCTAGGACCAGAGGACATAGCATCAGAGTAGAAGGATGTCCTTTCAGACAAATTGTTCCAACCTACTTTATGCCATGGACCAATACTATTAAGTACGGTGTCCATGGACCCCAGGTTGGAAAACCCTGCCTTAGACAGAGATGAGGAGGAATTCCTTTAATGAGACGCTGGTGGATCTGTCAAATACATTGCCACAGAAGTCTGTGGAGACCAAGTCATTGGGTATATTTAATACAGAAGTTGATAGGTTCTTCATTCATAAATGAGTCTAAGCTTATGGAGAGAAGATAGGAGAATGCAGTTGAGAGGGATAATACATCTGCTATGATTGAATGGCAGAGGAGACTTGAAGGGCTGAATGGTCTAATTCTGCTCTTAAAATGTTACATGGTCTTATGGTCTTCTTTTAAAAGTTGATGCTTCAATAAGAGGCATGAGATAATGTTGCAGCCCTGGTTAGACTGAACTTGGGGAATTGTGTTCAATTCTGATTCCCTCATTAAAGGAAGGATGTGGAAGCTTCAGAGAGGGTGCAGAGGGTGTCTTACAAGTTGAGTGAGCCAGGGCTTTTCTCTTTGGATGAGAAAAGTGGTTAGATGTGTACAAGATGATAAGACCTCCAAGTGGACCACAACCTTGTCGTTGGGTTTGGAGGTTTGCATACCTTAATGACCTGGAGAGCTATGTTGGCCGGAGTCAGGGCTACATCCTTTGGCTCTTGGTAGGGTCACCCATGACAAACAGGTCAAAGGGTAAGAGTGGTCAACAGGTCCTCCAGGCTCAGGGGTTCAGCTCAGGGATAGCAACCCTGACTGGTCAAACAAAATTGTTATGGAAGCAGCAATGAAGAATCCTTCTACTGTACATCTGATTGCTACTGTATTCCAGATTCTCCATGTAGGAACTTGGATGACTGACAGCAGTGACAACTGAAATGCAGCTACTGACATGATGAAGGAAGCCCTGAGCACCACCAGAGATGGAAGACCTTCATTATTGCCCTGAACGCCAGTGGCGTAGTAGGCAGTAAGTAAGATGATGAGAGGTATTGATTGAGTGGATAGCCAGAGGCTTTCTCCCAGGGCGGAAATGGCTAATATGCGGGGGGGGGGGGGCATAATTTTAAGGTGATTGGAGGAAAGTACAGGGAGGATGTCAGAGGAAGTTTTTCACACAGGGAGTTGCATGTGCGGAACACCCTTTTGCGGTGATGGTAGAGGCAGATACATAAGGGGCATTTAAGAAACTCTTAGATAGGCACATGGGTGATCGGAAAATTGAGAGCTATGTAGGAGGGACAGGCTGGACTGATTTTAGATTAGATTAAAAATTAGTCACAACATCTTGGGCTGAAAGATCTGTGGTGAGCCGTGAAATGTCTGGTAGAGGTTCTGGTACAAGGTGACATGGCAATAACATTTACATCTAAAGTAGAAACAGAATCTGATGAGGTAGAGAACTACACCGGACAACAAATATTTTTTGAAAGTGTTGCTTCCTCAGCATTTTTTTTGTTTATGACAGGCTGCTTGAAACTGAGCACAAACATAATTTTAGACTGCTTGTAACACATAGGAATTTGGAGAAACAAGAAATAGACTTTTATTGAATATTAAGTGTTTAATTGCATAATGATGCTGATGCTTTGCAATAGTTCAACTAAGCTAAAAGTATTTTGTTGACGGTTTGCATTTGGACTCGGTGTCTGAGGCTTCTTGTTAAAGTGTTCAACAAGAATCAGCCAGCATTGATGGATTCCAGTTGCCCTGATACCATTTGTCCATGACCGCAATGTCCTGGTGAAACCTTTCACCATGCTCGTCACTGATAGCGCCAAGATTTGCAGGGGAGAAGTCTAAATGGAAATGCAGAAAATGAATCTTTAGTGACATGTTGCACTTCATGGTTTTGTATGCTTGAAGCATGTTGTCAACCAGTGGTTTGGTGCTCTGCAGTTGCCAAGGAAATTTTCAACAACACCCTTGAATGCCTTCCATGCGATTTTCTCCCGTCCCACTAGAAGTTCTTCGAATTGCCTGATATTGATGACCCAGTTGTTTTGTGGACCAACAAAAATGCCTACCTTAAACTTGACATCAGTTATTCTGACTTGAATTATGAATTGAATTAAAAAAATATAGGTAACTAAAACACAGTAAATTACCCCAACAGACTTACAGGTGAAGTGTCGCCTCACATGGAAGTCTACCTACCATCCCTCCAGCCTCCGCGTCCAGCACTGGAACAAGCGGAATCTCCTACTGGCTACCCATTTTCATTCCACTTCCCATTCCCATTCCAATATGTCCTTCCATGGCCTCCCCCACTGTTGTGATGAGGCCACACTTAGGTTGGAGGAACACTTTATGGTCTGTTTGTGTGGCCTCCAACCTGATGGCATGAACATTGATTTCTCAACCTTCAAGTAATGCCCCCCAACATCCCTCCTTCAACATTTCCCATCCCCTCTTCCCTCTCTCAACTTATCTCCTTGCCTTTTTATTGCCTCCCTCTGGTGCTCCCCTCCCATTTCCTTTGTTCCATGGCCTTCTGTCTCTTTCACTAATCAACTTCCCAGCTCTTTACTTCATCCCTCTCTCCAGGTTTCCCCTATAATTTTGTGTTTCTCTCCCACCCCCCCCCCCCTTAAACCTACTCCTCAGCACTTTTTCTCCAGTCCCGCCGAAGGACTTCGGCCCGAAATGCTGACTGCACTTCTTTTCCATAGATACTGCCAGGCCTGCTGAGTTCCTCCTGAATTTTGTGAGTGCTGGTCCTACAGTGGAGATGCATTGGGGATGTCAGTGCTTTGGAGAACAATGATGAAGGAACAGGGATACATTTGAAAATTCAAAATTGCTTATTGCCATACATCAGCCTCCAGTCAGCCAATCTTCTATCCATATTCCTGTAATGCCCTGCGCTCTTATCTTGTTTAGCAACCTCATCTTGTTTAGGAGGAGGAAGTGCTATGTTTGATAAAGAACATTAAGGTAGATAAGTCTTCAGGCCGTATGTTCTAAATTAAAGATTCCAGTAATTTAGACCCTAAAATAATTCCACATGATAGTGTTGGGAGGGAACGCTGGCTGTCTTGCCCAACATCTGCAGGTGGGACCAATTTGTTTGGTGATACAGTGAGTGAATTTAGCAGATTTCCACCACTCTAATTTCAGATTCCATTATTCCCTCACCAGGATCTTCTGGTGAGCTGGGGTGGGGAGCTCAGGGTGGGATGAGGGAAGGTGGTCATGGAGAAAAGAAGGGGAGATCATTCCCGTCAGTTGACGGGGACAAGTTATGAGTCTGTTGGCCAGCTTCATGAGCATTGAGAGCCAACTGAGGATTTGTCAATGACATCTTAATCACTGGTCTTTCATTCACAAATTCCTTAACTGGTAAAGAAACTAGATGGTGAGATGAAAGCATGGATCAAGGATAGATCTTGGCATGAAGTTAGAGATTTTACAAATGTTTATAATCCCAAGATTATATTTTCTTGACTTTTTGACAGAAGTTGAGAGTGTGTGCTTGAAGAGTCCTTTAACTGATTAGAGCACATAAAGCATCCTACTCTCTTTTATGCCAGAAATAAAGATTGTAGATTGGCTTGTCAAAGGCAGGCTTGGATTCCAATAATAATAGTATCAAGTTTCAAAAATTGATTAGTGGCCAGTATTAGGACAGTTCTTCTTTCTTCTTAATAACTAATGGACATTGGAACAAATTTTAAATGAAAACTATGTCACACAATAGGAGGTATCTCAGCTCTTAATGTCTTGGTGGGCTTAATACAGAATTGATAAGCACTTACCGATAGTGGCCATTTGGTTCTCTTCAACCTGATGGGATGAATATTGATTTCTCCTTCCTATAAACAAATTCCACCCCCTTCCTTTTGCTTCTTCTCCCCTACCCTTTACTTTCCCCTGTGTCCTCCTTCTTCCCTTTCTCCTATGGTCCATTTCCCTCTTTTCTCAGATTCCTTCTTCTCTAGCCCTGGACCTTTCCCACCCTCCTGTCTTCACCTCTCATCTTCCAGCTAGCCTCTTTCCCCTCCCACCACCTTTTTATTCTGGCATCTTCCCCCATCCTTTCCAGTCCTGAAGAAAGGTCTTGGCCCAAAATGTCGACTGTTTATTTCATTTCCATAGATGCTGCCTGACCTGCTGAGTGCCTCAATCATTTTGCTTTGTATTTCCAGCACCTGTAGACTTCCTTGTGTATATCATTTGATAAGGTGTTTGTGTTGTATATATCGTCTATTGTGTATATAGGTGAGATGCATTCCATATTGAGTTGGAATTTATAGCTAAGCAGCGAGGAGTGTTGCATATTTAATATTTCACTAATATTGGAGTAATATTCTAAATATATTGTTTGATTAAGCATCATTTGTTGATTGCATAATGCATGGTAGGTTATCTGTAAAAGTACGTAAATGGCATATGTCATCACACCACCACGTCATATGCGTACGTTTCACTTGAAGTACAAACTAAGACGCACTCTCCTGGACTCCCATATTTTTCTTGCAATTAGTTTTTAAGTTGTAGGGTTACCAAACATAACAGTCTGTGTTCAAATCCCTTACTTTCAGGATCAATCACCATTCACATTATAAGATTCAAGATTGTTTCATGTCATTTCCCATTTCCAGTACACAAGTGTAAAAGAGAATTAAATAATTGTTACTTTGGCTTCAATGCTGCACAAAAAAACTTAACAAGATAAAGAACACAATAAATATAAATACATAAGATAGCTTATATACATAGTTTGATTGTATGTCCATAAAGTGACACAAGGCACTGGAGCTTCCGTACATAAGGTGACCGACAGGAAATGATAAAGTAGTGGTGGTTGGGGGTGTGGAGAGGTGAGTTCATGGGTGGAAGTGTTGATCAGCCTTATTGCTTGATGAAAGTAACTGGTTTTGAGTCTGGTGGTGCTGGCTTGGATGCTACATAGCCTCCTCCCTGCAGAGAGTGGGACAAACAGACCATGACCAGAGTGGGTGGGATCCTTCATGATGTTGCAGTCTCTCAGAATTAGGTTTATTATCACCAGCACGTGACATGAAATCTGTTAAATTAGCAGCAGTTCAATGCAAAATTATAATTTAGCAGAGAGAGAGAGAAAAAAAAATAAAACAAAAATAAATAAACAAGTAAATCAGTTACGTATATTGAATACATTATAAAAATGTGCAAAAAGAGAAAAACTGTGTATTAGGAGGTCCTTTAATGGACGCTGCCTTTGTGAGACACCGTTCCCTAAAGATGTTCTGGGTACTTTGTAGGCTAGTGCCCAAGATGGAGCTGACTAGATTTACAATCTTCTGCAGCTTCATCCAGCACCTTTCTGTATATATGCCTTTGATGGTAGGAGGCTGGTGATGCAATGGGCAGTTTTGACTTCCTATCTGCCACAGTTCCATTTCCATACCACGCAGTAATGTAACTTCTTAGGAGGTCTGTAGAATGACATGAATATAGATGTGCGTAATCTTCAGTCTCTTCAAAAAATGTGTGGCGTGTGGCCAAGTGGTTAGGGTGTTTGACTAGCGACCTGAAGGTCGTGAGTTCGAGCCCAACCGAGGCAGTGTGTGTTCTTGAGCAAGGCACTTAACCACACAATGCTCCAGTCCATCCAGCTGAAAATGGGTACCGGCAAAATGCTGGGGGTTAACCTCGCGATAGACTGGCGTCCTATCCGGGGGGGGGGGGGGGGGGGGGAGTTTCGTACTCTCAGTCGCTTCACGCCACGGAAACCGGCATAAGCACCGGCCTGAGGAGCCACAAAGGCTCGGGACAGGACTTCGACTTTGACTCCTCAAAAAGTAGGGGCATTGCTGAGTTTTCCTTATTGTGCAGAATGTGTTCTAGGACCCTGAGAGGTTGGGCAAGATGTACACTTCCAGGAGTTTGAAACTGCTCACAGTTTCCCGAGGTAAAGATGTGAGTGGTGCGAGTTCTCCTGCAGTCGATAATCATCAGTAGTTAAAAGTCAATTGAAGTTAGTAAAGTAATCACCTCCTTGTTGTTGTGTGTCTTGCATCCTTTGGTTACATCTTTATTTTGTCTCTATATTCCAACTGGTTCCAGACCCAAGCTGTGCAAGGGGAAGATTTGTTCATTATGTGCCGCATCGTACGACATGGGTGATCATGGCCTTTCCATGACCATGATTGTTCTTGAAAAATTCCTCTACAGAAGTGCTTTGCCACTGCCTTCTTCTGGGCAGTGTCTTGACCAGACGGGTGACCCCAGCCATTATCAATACTCTTCAGAGATTGTCTGCCAGGCGTCAGTGGTCGCACAGGACTTGTGATCTGCACCAGTTGCTCATATGACCATCCACCACCGCTCCCGTGGCTTCATGTGACCCTGATCTGGGTCTAAACAGGTGATACACCTTGCCCAAGGGTGAGCTGCAGGCTAGCGGAGGGAAGGAGCACCTTACACCTCCTTTGGCAGGGTTGTATCTCCACCTCACCAACAAAAAGTGAAGGTATGCTCTTCAAAGACCTTTCTTCATTAGCCTTTCTTGCCAGGGTTGACTACACACTATCCTTGCTTGGACGTTACCCTAATCCTTGCCCTGCTGTCCCGTAACCCTTCTTCCAATGGACGCACCTCGGCAATGTCTACCCTGACACCGTTAGGATAGTTTCTTGCTTCCCCCAGAGTCTGCTGAGACGCCCACTCTGTGTCCTGTGATTGCGTTTCTCTTCCTGTGTCTCTCTACCTGGGAATCATTGAGACGAGCCGCAGCAGACAGGTGTTCATTGTTCGTGTTTCTTGATGTGATACCAGAAGGGGAATAACTCGGTCTCATGGTTTGCCTACAGGATGAAAAGATAGTAAGTCACAAGATAAGCCCATGAGACTATAAGACATTATGGTGGTCATTGGTGAGGCCTAATTTGGAGTATTGTGTGCTGTGCTGGTCACCTACCTGGGGGAAAGCTATCAATGAGATTGAAAGAGTGCACGGATTTAAACGGGTTTCAACATCACACTGTAACTAATATAGTTTATATAATGTAGATAGAGCCCCTGCATCATAGAGCACTACAGCATAGAAACAAGCCCTTCGGCCCATCCAGTCCCTGCCCCTGGACCTGAGTTCTCCATACCATTCCCATCCATGTACTTATCAAAACTTCTCATAGAATACTATTGTTACCTAATTTCATCAGTCATCTTGTAATAAATTCATTGTATCGAAACGTTTTTCGGCAAACTATTTGTGCTTGTTGAATATGCAAAGACTAAAACTAAAAGTGTTCACCAGACCTTACTTTTTCCCTTCATTCCTGACTCCCTAAAAGTCAAGCATTCCGGCTGTCCAGACCTGAGTATACTAAAGGTCTCCTTTCTCACCACTTTGTGGCGCGGAGGATTCCAACAATTCCGGACCTGTTTGGAGCGTAAGGTTTGCGTCTCCATCTGAAAGTCAATGTGAAAGTGAGATGAGTTACTTCTGAAGTGCAAAGTCATCTTATGAACAGTGGCACGGCTAGTAGAGCCACTGATTTCTCAGTGCCAAAGTGATGGGCTCATTCTAGACCTTGGGTGTTATTGACATGGAATTTGCATCTTCTCCCTTGTGACCACAGGGAGAACTGGAGAATTCTGGGCAATCTGGCTCCTCTCCACATCCTAAAAACATGTTCAAAGGTCGAAGTAAATTTTATTATCAAAATACATATATGTCACCCTATACAACCCTGACAATAATTTTTCTTTGGGCATACTCAGCAGATCTATAGAATAGTAACTGTAAACAGGATTAATGAAAGATCAACCAGAGTGCAGAAGACAACAAACTGTGCAAATGCAAACAGAAGGAAATAGCAATAAATGAGAGCATGAGATAATGAGATAAAGAGCCCTTAAAGTGAAATCATTAGTTAAGGGAACATCTCAATGGACAGACAAGTGAGTGCAGTTATGCCCTTTTGTTTGGGAGCCTGATTGTTGAGGGGTGGTAACTGTTCATGAACTTGGTGGTATGATTTATGAGGCTGTTGTACCTTCTACCTGATGGCAACAAGGAGAAGGTGGGGATCCCAAATGGTGGATGCTGCTTTCCTACGACAGTGTTTTGTGTGAGTTGGTAGTCTAATTGTGCACTGTAAATTGCCCATAGAGAGTAGCTGAGTTGCAGAATTGGGGAGAATTGATGAGAATGTCACCTACCTACAGGACAGATATCATTAAGACTGAAAACGTACAGAGGAAAATTTACAAGGATGTTGCCAGGACTTAAGGACCTGTGTTAAAGGAAAAGATTGAATAAGGTTGGACCTAACTCTCTGGAGTATAGGAAAATGAGGGGAGACTGATAGAGGTATATAAAATTGTGAGAGGTATAGACAGGCAGAGTTTTTCCACTGAGGCTGGGTGAAAGGTGAAGTGTTTAAGAGGAACTTCACTCAGAAGTTGGTGAGAGGCTGGAAAGAGCGACTTGGTGAACTGGTGAATGTAGGTTTGTTTTCATAGCTTAAGAAATGTTTGGAAATGTATATGGATCGGAGGGATATGGGTCAATGAAACTAGGCAAATAATAGTTCAGCACTGACTAGAATGGCTGCAAGGCCCATTCATGTGCTGTAACTGCTTATGATCTACGTTTAGAGAAAATACAGCACCAACGTGTGTTTGAAGATCAACGTGAGCTGAAGGGGATGTTTCAATGATCCATCTTTTCATGTCAGTAAAATCCCATAAATTACAATTTGTTAATCACGTTAGCCAAAGTCAAAGTAAACTTATTACCAAAGTACAAATGTATCACCATAATCACTCTGCTGAGATTTATTATCTTGTGGGTATTTACAGGAAAATAAAGGAATATAGCAGGGTTCATGAAGGTTAGTGAAGGTTGATGACAAAAAAAACTAATATGCAAAAGAAATAAAAATAAATAAGTAAACAGGAAGATAAATAAACAAACAAATAAATAAACTGTAGAACAGTGTCATACATACAGTGCTGTGCAAAAGTCTTAGGGACACATACGTATATCGTTATTTATTGGTATTTGCACAGTACTGTATTTGTCAATGTAGCGTGGAGAGTGAGTTTGTAAATCTGGTGGGAGCAAAGGATGTTGGAAATGGCGAGGGTGGAGCGCCGTGGGAAGGGTGTGGGATAGGTGGCAGAGGAGGAGTGCTGCGGGCAGGGATGGGGGGGGGGGAGAGGGAGATGCCGTGGGTGCCACACCCGGACACACTCAGCCCTGAGACACCAAGCAAAGTCATTTGCTTCCAAAACAATTGGTTTATCGATCATTACAGAACGTCCCTCCAGTGCTTTCCACTCCCTCCCCTCTCTCTTCCCCTTTTCCCAACCATGATTCCCCTCTCCCTGTCCCCTTCCACTCTCAGTTCACGATAGAAACTCATATCAGAAGTGTTGAGCTCAGTGTGCAGACCACAAGCCTTTCCATTGAGGAAATTCTTGATAAGGCAGGTAGGCAGAGACGGTCAGAAACTTTAAATTCCTCCGTGTTATTATATTGGAGGACCTGTCATGGGCCCAGCAATTATGATAAAAGCATTTTAGCACCTACACTTCCTTAGGAGTTTGCAGAGTTTCAGCATGACATCTAAAACTGCCAAACTTCTACAGATGTCTGGTGGAGGGCACAATGATTGGCTGCGTCATAGTCTACTATGGAAACACCAATACCCTTGAAAGGAAAATCCTACAAAAATAGTGGCTACAGCCCAGTCCATCACAGGTAAAGCCCTCCCCACCATTGAACACATCTACATGAAGCACCGTTGTAGGAAAGCAGCATCCATCATCAGAGATCCTCACCACCCAGGCCGTGCTTTCTTCTCACTGCTGCCATCAGGTAGAAGGTTCAGGAGCCTCAGGACTCGCACCACCAGGCTCAGGAAGAGTTGCTACCCCTCAACCATCAGACTCTTGAACCAAAGGGAATAACTTCACTCAATTTCACTTGCTCCATCATTGAACTGTTTCCATAACCAATGGGCTCACTTTCAAGTACTCTTCATCTCATGTTCTCAATATTTATTGCTTATTTATTTATGTTTATTTTTTATTTATTTATTGTATTTGCAGTTTGCTGCCTTTTGCACACTGATTGAACACCCAACTTTGTGTGGGTCTTTCATGAGTATGCCCACAAGTAAATCGTTCTCAGGGTCGTGTATGGTGACGTATACGTACTTTGAGCTTTTTGAACTTTGAGCATTTTGTTATACCGTGTGTTCCTCTGCTGTTTACACAGAGGTTTCTGTGTCTTGTTCATACATGGACTTGAGGCTCTCAACATAATCCCTAATGTTCCTTCTGCAGGGACTCTCAAGTAGAGTGGGTTCTGTATCTTTTCACGAAGGCTTTAGAGTAAGTCCTTGAATCTTTTCCTCCGTCTACCTGATAACCTGTTATGACAGTGTTTATTTCAAGAGCCTGTCCTCAAGTGTGTGAGCGAGGTGGTCTGTTCCCTGGAGCTCATCTGAGTGTGAGCACTTGGGGCTTTTGGCCAGGGACCTGTCAATTTACTTTTTCTTCCTGTACTTTGCAGGTTGGGCAGGAATCATTTTTGTGCCATCTCTAAAGTCCCTTGAGACACCGACTATAAGTAGCCCTGGTTTCAGCAGGACGGTGGAGGGTGGGAATCGCTGCTGTCCAGTAGACCACGAGTTCTGTGCCAGTGGTCATAATCTTTGAAATCTCTTTTCCTCAGTCAGCCAAAAGCAGGGCTGAGAAATTCTCTGGACTCTCTACACAGCCTCAGTACTGTCCAAAAGTCTGAGGCACACGTAAAAAAAATCTGTAATTATCTGTAATTATTCCAAAAATAATTGAAATGAAAGGTTTAAAATATTGTGGAAGATTGGTATCTATGCTTGGATATTTATAAGCTTGGTTGATCGCCAAGCTTGGGAAATTTTTTACGGCATTTCGGCTCCAACCGTGAAGCCATCATCAGTGCGCAGTTGAGGGTATTGTCTCCTCTGAGTGCCGGCTTATATTATCCTCCGGGGTCTGAATGGAAATAAAAGTTTCTAAATATCAAAAAAAATTATAAAAAGAAGTAAAGTAGATCTAATCAATATTTAACCCTTTGCCGTTAAAACTGCATCAATTCTCTTAGGTACGCTTCCTGTAGTTTTACAAGAAAATCTGCTGGTAGGTTGCTCCAAGCATCTTGGAGAGCCTGCCACAGTTTTTCTGCGGACTTTGGCTATCTTGCTTACTTCTGCCTCACCAGGTATTCCCATACAACCTCGAATGTGTTGAAGGCAGGGCTCTGTGGAGGACATTCCATCTGAAAACATATTAAAAAAAATCTAGGGTGTTGAAGTCTCCTGCACAGTGCTGTACAGAGTAACACACCCAAAATACTGGAGGAGCTCAGCAGGTCAGACAGCATCTACAGAGAGGAATAAAGAGCCAACCTTTTTGGCCAAGTTGCTTCATCAAGAGACCTGATGAAGGGCCTTGACCCGTTCCATTGACTCTTAATTCCCCTCCACAGATGCTGTGAGTCACTCTGGATTTCCGGCATCTGCAGAATCTCTCGTGTCTACGTCCCTCTGCAGTTTTTCCCCTTGAAATATTTATCTATATTCTTCTTGAAAGTTATTTTTGAATCTGTTTCCAACTTCCTTTTAGGTATCTGTTTAACAGCTCGTTGTGTGGAAGAATGATCTCTAACAGACCTTTGGCTTGCTCTGCTCCCCATTACCTTACGTCCCTGCTAGTTCTCTGAAACAGCTGTCATATTAGTTCCATTATCACTACTGCTTTCACATTTGAAAATATCTCTCTGCTTCCGTCTTGACAGCTGATCTATTCTTTGCTTTGCGTTGTTTCCAGTCAGGCTCTGTGTCTTCCAGTAACCCACTAGGTCAATACCAGAAGATATGCTGCAGATGTCGCAAATCCAGGCCATGCAAGAGTGGAACTCGGCAGATTAGGACTGATGAAGGGTCTCGGCCTGAAAGGGTGGCTGCTTATTCCCTCTCCACAGATGCTGCCTGACTTTCTGAGTTCCTCCAGCATTTTGTGTGTTGCTCAGGGTCAACGAGGTTGACATTGTACGCGTACAAACAAGCTGGAGGAACTCAGCAGGTCGGGCAGCATCCGTTGAAACGAGCAGTCAACGTTTTGGGCCGAGTCCCTTCGTCAGGACTGAAGAAGGAGGGGGCAGGGGCCCTATAAAGAAGGTGGGGGGGGGGGAGAGGGTGGAAAACCAATTAGAGGAAAGATCAAGGGGTGGGGGAGGGGAAGCAGGGAGGGGATAGGCCGGAGAAGTGAAGAAGGAATGTCAGGGGAAAGCACTATGGGTAGTAGAAGAAGGCAGAATCATGAGAGAGGTGATAGGCAGCTGGAAGAGGAGGCAGAGTGAAACTGGGATGGGGGAAGGGAGAGGGAGGGAATTACCGGAAGTTGGAGAATTTGATGTTTATACCAAGGGGCTGGAGACTACCCAGATGGTATATGAGGTGTTGCTCCTCCAACCTGAGTTTGGCCTCATCATGGCAATAGATTTCTTACATCCTTTATAGACATGAGGAGTAAAAATCTTTACATTACGTCTCTGTCTAAATGTTCAATATGCAATTTATAGTAATTTATAAATAGTATGTACAACAGGACATTCAATATAACATAGAAATACAATTATACAATTGTATCAGCATGAATTAATAATCAGTCTGATGGCCTGGTGGAAGAAGCTGTCCCGGAGCCTGTTGGTCCTGGCTTTTATGCTGCGGTACCGTTTCCCAGATGGTAGCAGCTGGAACAGTTTGTGGTTGGAGTGACTCAGGTCTCCAATGATCCTTTTTACACACTTGTCTTTGTAAGTGTCCTCTAGTGGGAAGTTCACATTTATAGATGTACTGGGCTGTCCGCACCACTCTCTGCAGAGTCCTGTGATTGAGGGAAGTACAGTTCCCATACCAGCCAATCAGGATGCTTTCAACTGCGTCCTTGTAGAATGTTCTTAGGATCTGGGGGCCCATACCAACTTCTTCAACTGTTTGAGGTGAAAGAGGCGCTGTTGTGCCTTTTTCACCACAGCCTTTATGTACAGACCACGCGAGATCCTCAGTGATATTTATGCCGAGGAACTTAAAGCCGTTCACCCTCCCAATCCCAGGTCCATTGATGTCAATAGGGGTTAGTCTGTCTCCATTTCTCCTGTAGTCCACAACCAGCTCCTTTGTTTTTGCCACATTGAGGGAGAAGTTGTTTTCTTGACACCACTGTGTCAGGGTGATGACTTCTTCCCTGTAGGCTGCCTCGGTGTACTCTGTGTGGTCTAGTTTCCTCCCACATTCCAAAGGCGATTAGTAGATTAAGTGGTGACATGATGGAAGCTGGATGGCGTGGTTCTGTTGGGCCAGCAGGGGCTGTTTCTGTGCTGTATCTCTAAATAAAATAAAAACAAAACAAGACGTGCTCCTAACTGCTCCCTTCCGCCATCGTCTAGAAAGTGGCCCCTTCAGATTCCCTTTTGAGTTTCAATAGAATGTTAATCATCGTTCACCCTTCACAACTTCCCTGGGATTAGTTGAGTCAAAGCCGGTGACGAATCAGCATATAGGAAGGAGATTAAAAATCTGGCTCAGTGGTGCCATAACAATGTCAGTAAGACCAAGGAGCTGATTGTCGACTTCAGGAAGAGGAAACCGGAGGACCATGAGCCAGTCCTCGTCAGAGGTGGTGAGCCACTTTAAATTTATTTCAAAAGACCTGCCCTGGGCCCAGCAGCTAAGTGCAATTCTGAAGAAAGCAGGGCAGCAGCTCTACTTTCTTAGGAGATTGTGGAGATTCACCATGACATTTAAAACTTTGACAAACTTCTATAGATGCGCATTGGAGAGTGTGTTAATTGGCCGCATCACAGCCTTGTATACAAACACCAATACCCTTGAACTGAAGATGCTACAAAAAGGTAGTGGATACAGCCCTCCCCGCCACTGAGCATATCTACATGAAACGTTGCCGCAGGAAAGCAGCATCCATCATCACGCCCCCCACCACCCAGGACACGCTGCTGCCATCAGGTACGGGAGCCTCAGGACTCACACCACCAGGTTCAGGAACAGGTTATTACCTCTCAGCCATCAAGTTCCTGAACCAGTGAGGATAACCTCAACTCTGAACTGATTCCATCGGGAAGGAGGTACAGGAGCCTCAGGACTCACACCACCAGGTTCAGGAACAGGTTATTACCTCTCAGCCGTCAAGTTCCTGAACCAGTGAGGATAACCTCAACTCTGAACTGATTCCATCGGGAAGGAGGTACAGGAGCCTCAGGACTCACACCACCAGGTTCAGGAACAGGATATTACCTTCAGCCGTCAAGTTCCTGAACCAAAGGGAACAACTTCACTCAACTTCACTTGATATATTTCCATAACCAATGGACCTGCTTTCAAGGACTCTTCATTTATTGCTTATTTATTTATTATTATTATTACTACTACTACTACGAGGGGCGATTGATAAGTTCGTGGCCTAAGGTAGAAGGAGTCAATTTTAGCAAACCTAGTACATTTATTTTGCAACATAGTCCCCTCCTACATTTACACACTTAGTCCAGCAGGCATGGAGCATACGGATCCTGGACCTCCAGAAAGTGTCCACAGCATTGGTGATTGAACTCAATTCCTTCCACCTTAGGCCACGACCTTATCAATCACCCCTGATGAGCTATTAACTTCAAACTTTCTGCATAATCACTCAAAGAGTTGAACTGCACATGCACGTAACGAGAACTGTATAACTCATCTCCTTCTACCTTAGGCCATGGGCTTATCAATCACCCCTCGTATTTATTCCTTTTTTTTGTGTTTGCAGCTTGTTGTCTTTTGCACTCCGATTGAACACCCAACTTTGTGCAGTCTTTCATTGATTCTGCTATAGTTATTAATGTATAAATTTATTGAGTACGCCCACAAGTAAATCAATCTCAACATTGTATATGGTGACATATATGTACTTTGATAACAACTTTACTTCGAACTTTGAGCTTTACAATGAGGAGCAGAGCCAAAATTCTCTGGAGACTGTGGCCTAATAGGTGTCCTCACCAATATTGTTTAAGCAAGAGATTTTCACTTCCGTAAGTCAGTAGTTCAATGGGTCAAATGGTTCAATTTATTGTCAGAGAATGTAAACAGTATACAATCCGAAATCCTGACAGACATCCATAAAACAGAGAGAAAAAAAGGAATGCCAGAAAAAATTGAGAACTACAAAGACCCTCTCCCCCTCCCACAGACAAGCAGCAACAAATCATCACTCCTCATCGTCTTTCCCCCTCTCCCCACTTGTTCCAACATAAAGCACCAGCCCCCCCCCGCCCCATCACCCACTGAGCAAGCAATTGCAAGCTTTCATCAAAAGCTGCTGTCCATCACCTCACCTCAACATCTCAGCAGGTCCCCTGTCTCACCATCGAGCTCCCGCCACAGCGGTGAGCTCCACTTGCATTGGTGTGGGCTTTTCGGAACAAAGTGCTCAGCCCAGAGATAGGACATCTTGCCCAACTGGCCCACGTCATTGTCGATGATTGGGACTTCTGCAGAAAGATCTGGGTGGTCTATCCCACCATCAGGAATAATTTAAACATAATAGATGCTCAAAATCTAGAGGAACACACACACACTAGATGCTGGAGAAACTCAGCAAGGCGGGCAGTATCTACTGAGGAGTCTCAGAGTGGAAGAACGGCTGTTTACTCGTCTCCATAGATGCTGCCTGACCTGCTGAGTTCCTCCAGCATTTTATCCGTGTTGCTCATCACTTACACTTTTATTTTGGGTCATTATCCTCCTGCTGTTTGTGACAGCAGACTCTGCATAAACGAGTTACCTCATCCCTTGCATTAATCATGAGAAACTTCTCGGATGCATTTTACTGTGTCTGTGAGAGCTCTCCGTGCACACATTGGCTGCCACATTTCCGACGTGACAACAGTGGACTTAAATAGCCTCAAAGTGCTCTGAGTACTTCCAGAATGGGTGTAGGATGTTTTTAACTCCATCCGCTGTGATTCCCCAATTTTCAAAGCTCGATGTCAATTCATGGTCAGTATGCACATACGGCACTGTACACTCACCACCCTGAGATTCAATTACTTGCAGGCATTCACAGTAGAACAAAGAAAGGCAACAGGATCTATGAAAAACTACGCACAAAGACTGACAAGCAGGCGATGTGCAAAAGAAGACAAACTGGGAAATACAAAAAGAAACAAATAATAGTAAATATATATATATACCTCTATTTTAAATACCTCAATCAAGTCCCCCCTCAGCCTTCTACACTCCAAAGGATAAAGACCTAACTTGTTCAACCTTTCTCTGTAACTTATATGTAACAATAAAAACTGTAAATTACGGCATATATATTATAGTTAACTAAATTAGTTGTACAAAAAAAGTAAGACAGTGTTCTTGCGTTCAATGTCCATCAGATTCCTGAATATGTATCTGACCATATATATGTGTGTGTGTGTGTGTGTGTGTGTGTGCACCTAAGACTTTTATATATATATATGCAGTTATGTATATACACAGTACTGTGCAAAAGTCTTAGGTGCGCGTGCGGGCACACACACACACACACACACACATGTTCAGAAACATATTCAGGAATCTGATGGAGATTGAACGCAAGAACACTATCTTACTTTTTTTGTATGACTAATTTAGTTAACTATAATTTACAGTTAACTGTAATTTACAGTTTTTATTATTACATATAAGTTACAGAGAAAGGATGAACAAGTTAGGTCTTTATTCTTTGGAGCATAGAAGGTTGGGGGGGACTTGATAGAGGTATTTAAAATTATGAGGGGGATAGATAGAGTTGACGTGGATGGGCTTTTTCCATTGAGAGTAGGGGAGATTCAAACAAGAGACAGGAGTTGAGAGGGGGCAAAAGTTTAGGGGTAACACGAGGGGGAACTTCTTTACTCAGAGAGTGGTAGCTGTGTGGAACGAGCTTCCAGTAGAAGTGGTAGAGGCAGGTTCGATTTTGTCATTTTTAAAAAATTGGATAGGTATATGGACAGGAAAGGAATGGAGGGTTATGGGCTGAGTGCAGGTCAGTGGCACTAGGTGAGAGTAAGTGTTCGGCATGGACTAGAAGGGCCGAGATGGCCTGTTTCCATGCTGTAATTGTTATATGGTTATATTGCGATGTACTGCTGCCGCAAAAACAACAAATTTTACAATAATTCCCAATGATATTAAGTCAGATTCTGTCAGGCTGCAAGGAGTAGTAGTCATGGTGAGGCTGGTGGGCTGAAGGGTATTTATTTTAATGCAAAGAGTATTACAGTTTGAACTTTTGGCCTAGAATAGTGCATACAGTGTTGTGCAAAATCTTTAGCCTCGCATATACATATATATTGCTGGGATGGCTAAGACTTTTGCACAGTGCTGTATTTGTCAATGTGGAGCACAAAGTAAGTTTGTAAGTCTGCCAGGAGCAAAGGATGTTGGTACTGGCGAGGAAGGAGCACCACGGGAGGGGTGTGGGACAGGTGGCAGATAAGGAGTGCCAGTGGTGGGGGGGGGGAGGGCGGGTGGTGAAGGTGAAGACCCAGTCAGCGCTAAGACACCAGGCAAGTTCATTTGATTCCAAACAATTGGTGTTTTGATGATTTCAGAATGTCTCTCGGGTGCTTCCCGCTCCCTCCCCTCTCCCTTCCCCTTTTCCCCACCCATGATTCCCCTCTCCCTGCCCCCTTCCCACTCTCAGTCCACAATAGAGACCCACATCAGAATCAGGTTTATCAACATTCACATACGTTGTGAAATTAGTTTTTTGTTGCAGTATGTCTACAGTATTGTGCAAAGTCTGAGGCACCCTAGCTATATATATGTGCTTAAGGCTTTTGCACAGTACTGTAGACGTATGGTATGGTAGCCTTTACAGAGCCTTGATTGAAAACAAAAGGGCAGGACTGACATCTCAGCCCAGGATTCAGATGATTCAGTGGTGATAAAAAGCAACAAAAAAGGGTCAGAGAAGTTGCATAAACACAAGAGATTCTGCAGATGCTGTAAATCCAGAGAAACACACACAAAATGCTGGAGGAACTCAACAAGTCAGGCAGCGTCTACGGAGAGGAACAAACTGTCCCTAGTCATTTTGGGCCAAGACCCCTCGATCAGGGAGAATGTCAACAGAGGCACTTAGAGCGTGCGTCCTGGTGGGCTCATCCACTCAGGAAGGTAAAGCTCCACCCTGAGCACTGGCCTCCCCAGCGTCCAGGACATCTTCAAGGAGCAAAGCTTCAAACAGGTAGCGTCATCATTTAGGACACACTCAATGATTCAGGAACAGCTTCTTCCCCTCTGCCATCCAATTCCTGAATGGATATTTAACCCACAAACACTACTTGTTTTAATCTTTTTGCAACTGCTTATTTAATTTAAGTTTGTATATATACTCACTATAATTTATAGTGTTTATTCTTATGTACTGCATTGTACTGCTGACACATACTGTACCAACAAATTTCATGACATAAGCTGCTGATATTAAGCCTGATACTGATGTCACCAAAGGCTTGAGAATTTCTGCTTGTGTATAAACTGTGGAGAGCATTTTAATCGGCTGCATCACTATCTGGTACAGAGACGGCCAAGTACAGGATTGGAAATAGCTGCAAAGGGAACATTTTGGGTGATGGAGGTCCTTCACGACAGACGCTGCCTTAATTGAGGCATCGCTCCTTGAAGATGTCCTGGATGCTGGGGAGGTTAGTGTCCATGATGGAGCTGAGGGGCAACTTTGTCAAGAGTTCAAAGTTCAAAGTAAACTTATTATCTCAGTACGTACGCTGTATATCACTTAACCCCGAGGTTTATTTTCTTGTGAGCACACTCAATAAATCTATAGAATAGTAACCAGAACAGGATCAATGAAAGACCGTCCAACTTTGTTCAACCAGAGTGCAAAAGACAGCAAACCGTGCATATGAAAATATAAATAAGCAATAAATAATGAGAACATGAGATGAAGAGTCCTTGAAAGTGAGTCCATAGGTTATGGGAACATTTCAAAGATGGAGCAAGTGAAGTTGAGTGTTATCCCCTATAGTTGAACAGTATGATGGTTGAGGGGTAATAACTGTCCCTGAATCTGGTGGTGTGAGTCCTGAGATTCTGATTCTAGAAAAAGATTAGCTTTATTTGTTACCCTGCATGTTGAAAGATTGAAGCAGAAAGTGAAATGCGTTGTTTGCATTAAATCAGTTCAGCGAGGGTTGTGCTGGGCAACGTTGAAGAGTTCCGACGGCCAGCATCGCATGCTCACAACTAGGTGCCTGAGTGGATGAGCCCAACAGGACACCCTCAGTGCCGCTGTGACATTATCCCTGAGAAAAGGCTCTCTGCCTGAAACGTGGTTGTCTATTCCTCTCTGCAGATGCTGCCTGACTCGCTGAGTTCTTCTAGTGTGTGTGTGTGTGTGTGTGTGAGAGAGAGAGAGTGTGTGATGGAAAGTGCTCAGTAAACACACACACACACACACACACACACACACACACACACACACACACACACACACACACACACACACACACACACACACACACACACACACACACACACACACACACACACACACACACACAGTCTTGTCATTCTGCTGCCATTGTGCTGAGTGTATGCCCTTCCATGTCCTCCCCATTATATTCTCATAATGGGTCCGAAACCAAGCTGAGGTGCTCGAGTTGGCTTTACAGTATCTTCTCCCTCCATACCTGGCAAAATATTCCAGTTCTTTAGTAATGGGGATGTGTAAATGAGTATATATTGTTCGTATTAAAGATAAATAATTCAGTTTATTTTGCAATATGAGTCTAGCTACGTTGTGGGGTGCATCAGATCTTAATTCATGTGTAGTTTTCAGTTAACTTTGTGGGTCATTAAAGATGTCAAAGAAAAGGTGTCTAAAATTGGACAGATCACTCTCAGTGGGAGAGGGAGATCGGGGCTGCCAGGAATTCACACTGGGTAAAGTATAATGTTGAAAGGCATGGACAGAGTGGACGTGGCAAAGTCGTTTCCCGTAGTGGGGGAGTCTAGTACGAGAGGACGTGACTTGAGGACTGCAGGGTGCCCATTCAGAACAGAGGTGCAAAAATATTTTTTTAGCCAGAGGGTGATGAATCGATGGAATTTGTTGCCACGGGGCGGCAGCGGAGGCCAAGTCATTGGGTGTATTTAAGGCAGAGATTGATGGGTATCTGAGTAGTCAGGGTATCAAAGGTTATGGTGAGAAGGTGGGGGAATGGGACTAAAGGGGAGATTGGATCAGCTCATGATGAAATAGCAGAGCAGACTCGATGGGCTAAATGGCCGACTTCTGCTCCTTTGTCTTATGGCCTTATGGTCTTGTAGAGTTCTTATTGTGCTTTCTGATCGTGCTTTATCTATGAGTAAATTTTGGCAGTTTTCTTTTTACTATATTCACTAATTTTTCCAAGTTTGATTTTTGCCAAATTAAATAAACACCCTTGCATGAAAGTGCTAAGTAACACCAGCTTCTTTTCTTTGATTGTATTCCATGGTGTAACAGTATTTCTCAGCATCTGCAGAGCCTTTTGTATTTATGCAGCTTTCGAAACTTGTTTACACCCTCCCCATCACATCTGAAAAATCTGAAACCTGAATCGCTGATGTGTCAGTCTTCCCCTTTTCTCAGCTAAGGCTCTGTAAGTTGTAAAATTAGTCAGCTCCATCATGGGCGCGAGCCCCCATGGTCTCCAGGATACCTTCAAGCAGCGGTGCCTCAAAAAGGCGGCGTCCATCATTAAGGACCCCAATCACTCAGGACCTGCCCGCTTCCCATTGCTACCATCAGGGAGGAGGTTCAGGAGCCTGAAGACACACACTCAGTGATTCAGAAACAGCTTCTTCCCCTCTGCCATCCGATTTCTGAATGGACATTGAACCCATGAACACTACCTCACTACTTTTTTTATTTCTATCCTTCACTATTTATTGAATTTAACTATATATATATATATATATATCGTAGTTCACAGATGTTTTTCTATTTAATCACATAATTCATTGTACTGCTGTTGCAAAGTTACCAGATTTCATGACCTGTGCTGGTGATATTCAACCTGATTCTGGGTACAACATCATAATTCAATGGTGCTATTTTAGGCTGTAAGTTCAACTGAATTACCAATAATATTCCTTGCATTGAAATAAATATACTTCAGCCCATTAGCCCTCAATGCCTGACCTTCTTACTTGACCTAACCTCTATCCACCCCTCAATCTTTCAGTTCAGGTTCCAATTTCACTAGCAATCCTTTAGAATGGAGATGAAAAGGAATTTCTTTAGCCAGAGGGTGGTGAACCTGTGGAACTCGTTGCCACGAGTGGCTATGGAGGCCAAGTCATTGTGTAGATTTAAAACGGAGGTTGAAAAGTTTAGGAACAGTTATTACCCCTCAACCATCAGGCTCCTTAACTCAACTTCTCTTGCCCCATCATTGAAATGTTCCCACAACCAAAGGACTCAACTTTTGAGGACCCTTCATCTCACGCTTTCAGTAGTTATTGCTTACTTATTTATTGTTTAGTTTCTTTTTACGTTTGTTCAGTTTGTTGTCTTCAGCACTCTGGTTGAAAGTCGAGATTGGCGGTCAATCATTGACCCTGCTATGGTTACTATTCGGTAGATTTGTTAAGTGTGCCCACGAGGAGAGGTCTTGCTCTAAGCAAGAAATGGAATGCGATTGCAAACAAGGTGGGACAGCGGAAACCTGATTGGTTGAGGAACAACTAATCAGATGTGATGGACGATGGGGGTATAAATACCACCGGACTAGATGTATCCGGGCGTCATCCCTGATGAAGATGGCAGAGTGTATCATTGAAACATCTGTTAAAATTGATACCTGGACTGGCCTGGAAGCCCAAGAAGATTTTATTCATCACATATGAATAAAGCACAAGATACCTTTTCCCACAACTGCATGCCTGTCAATCTCTCACTGCTCTGCGAGATCATCTGGATCATTCTGTATAATGTGTGCATTCAAATATAATACTGTATTCATTACCCTTTATGATTTTGTCCCCCTCCCCACTCCTGTTACACTTCAACTCATCCTGCTGGCTGCAATTTTGCCCCATCATCTGACTGTTCATTCTCACAGACCCACTATGCGCTTGTATATCAACTGCCCCATCCTCAGCCCTATCACTCCAGTTCCATTCCATTGCCCACTTCATTTAAACTCTCCCCAACAGCTCTAGCAAACCTGCCCACAAGGATATTGCCCCCACATCCCCGTGATCATGTGTAACCCATTCCTTTTTGTACAAGTTATGAACCCCACAGGGCTGGTACCAATGATCCAGAAATCTGAAACCCTGCCTCCTACACCACTTCCTCAGCCATTCATTCATCTGTACTATCTCCCTATCCCAGCCGTGACTAGCACATGGTACTGGGATTAATCCAGAGATTATTACGTTGGAGGTCAGCCTCTTCCCTAACTCCCTACTCTCACTGTGCAGGACCTTTTCCCCCTCTCTGGTATCAATGTGCACCGCAAACTTTGACTGCTCGCCCTCTCTCTTGAGGAGCTTTGACAGCTACTCTGAGCCATCCTGAAGCCTGTAGATGTAGGCCTCCATTAGTCTCAATAGACCATGGATTTGCACCTTGGAAAGTTTCCAGGGCGCAAGCCTGGGCAAGTTTTTTTTTGTGGAAGACTAGCAGTTGCCCAAGCTACAAGTCTCCCCTCTCCACGCCACCGATGTTGTCCAAGGGAAGGGCATCTTGGACCATAGCCCCTAGGAGACAGCACACCATCTTGGCTTTTCTTTCGCGGGCACAGAATTTGCTGCCCATCCGCCTAACCATCAAGTCTCCCCTCACTGTCGCTCTGCCTCACTGCACCCTTCCCCGTCGAGCCTCAGAAACAGCCACAGTGCCTCTGGTCTGGCTGCTGCTGATGGGCCCTGATAGGTCACTCCCCACCCCCAGCTGTGTCCAAAGGGGTATATTTGCTTCTGCTGAGGGACATAGCTACAGCAGAACCTTGCACCGACCACTTCTCCAGCTGGTCACACATCTTCTATCTGAAGCCTGCACTCTGGGTGTGACCACCTCTGTAAAAGTCTCATCTATGATGTCTTCAACCTCCTGGAGCATGCAGCTGCAGTATCTTGACCTTTGCAGACAGGAAAAGGTTTGGCATACTCCCTGCTGTTGTAGTCATCAGGGAGACTGTTCGGTACCCTAAAATTTCACCTTCTGCCTGAACTACCATCCTGCCTACACTTGTTGTGCCTATAACTTCTTAAGATTAAGTTCTAGCCTGCAGCTGTCCTCACTGAAGTCTGTTGGGCCAAAGTCTAACCACTCTAACACTGTCTGCTTCAATAATGGCCGCTCCTGCTCAAATCTCAAATCTCTTTATTTTCCCTTGCTAAGTTACCATTAACCCAAACAATCTCCCAATCTGCAGGCAAGTCCTGACAGACCCCATTGCTTTTTAGAACTGGAGATAAACCATTTTGGAGTCTAACTCATGGCCACAGAATCACTTAACTGTCCTTATTATAAGTTCAAAATTCAAAGTAAAATTTATTCTCAGCGTACATGCATGTCACCACATACAGTCCTGAGATTCTTTTTCCTGCAGGCATACTTAGAAAATTGATGGAAATATATGTAAACAGGATCAATGAACAACAAACTGTGCAAATACAAAATAAATAGTAACAAATAATGAGAGTATGAAATAACAAGGAGTCCTTAAAGTGTGACCATCAGTTCTGAGAAAACCAGAAATAGAATGAGTGTAGTTAATCAGTTACACCTTTTTGTTCAAGAGCCTGATGGTTGAGGGGTAGTAATTGTTCCTGAACCTGGTGGTGTGAGTCCCAAGGCACCTGTACCTTCTGCCTGATGGCAGCAGTGAGAAAAGAGCATGGCCTGGGTGGTGAGGATCATTAATGATGGATGCTGTTTTTTTACAGCAATGTTTCATGTAGGTGTGCTCAATGGTTGGGAGGGTGTTACCCACGATGTACTGGGCTGAATTCACTACCTTTTGTAGGATTTTCTGCCCAAAGGTGTTGGTGTTCCCATACCAGGCCATTATGCAGCCAGTCAGCACACTTCCCACCACACAAATCTATAGAAGTTTGCCAAGGTTTTTGATGACATGGTGAATCTTCGTAGACTCCTGAGGAAGTCGAGGTGCTGGCGTGCTTTTTTTGCAATTATATTTATATGATGGGTCCAGGACAGGTCCTCTGAGATAGGGACACCCAGGAATTTAAACTGACTGAGCCCTGTTGAGTACTGGCTCATGGACCTTCAGTTTCTTTCTCCTGAATTCTACAATCAGTTCCTTGGTCTTATTGACATTGAATGAGAGGTTGTTGCTATTACACCACTCAGACAAATTTTCAATCTCCCTCCTGTATTCTGATTCATCACCACCTTTAACATGATAAAAACCAGATGACCATAAAGCAAAGGAGCAGATTTAGGACATCGAGTCTACTCCACCATTCCATCATGGCTGATTTATTATCCCACTCATTTCCATTGCCCTGCTTTCTCTCCACGACCTTCTATACTCGTCAAGAACCTATCAATCTCTGCTTTAAAAATACCCAATGACTTGGCTTCCACAGCTGCCTGTGGCAATGGGTTCCACAGATTCACCACCTCTGACTAAAGAAATTCCTCCTCATCTCTATTCTAAAAGGACATCCTTATATTCCGAGGCTGTGCCATCTGGACCTCGACTCTCCTCATTACAGGAAACATCCTCTGCACGTCAAGTCTAGGCCTTTCGATATTTGGTGGTACACAGTTAGATTTCCTAATGCCAGGTCCAAGAACAGAACATTTGTTTAACATATGTTCACAGAAGTCTAAGAAACACTTTTCTGGCACTTTCCTTCCTCTTCCCGCTATTGATGAGACATACTAGAAATTATGGTTGAAGTGAAAGCATCCAATATTTGTTTTTGAGACTCGCTGTACTTGCTACATTAGCACGGAGCCAAGCTTTCAAAGGAAATATGCATATTTTGGCTCTTCTCCAGAAACAATCTCTGCATCCAATTGTTCCTTAAAAGGATTCCATGCTAAATTACATCAGGCAGCTCTGCCTTAATAAAGTGAGCAGTAAACAATGAGAAAATAATGCGTCCTGCTTCTTATCTTTCTTCCTGAGTCCTGGCTACTTGGTGGAGGAGAGTGTCACAGCAAAGTCACATCCCAGCTGTGGAGTGCACACCCAGTCTGGTGATTCTCTCCTCAAAAGCAGCCCCCATTCACCAGTGAATCAAGTTCAAATTCAATTTGAAGTATAGCATCATTAAACCATGCAGCTAAATGAAACATTGTTCCTCTGGGGCCATGGTGCACAACGCAGCAGGTATAGACACACATGGCACGTATTGCTACGGTACTGCACAGTACATATGGTTACAATAAAGCACAGTACAGTCACAAAATATTATTAGGTCAAGTCTCTGAGTGGCGTGTCCTGAAGATTGATGGCGCATGAGACGTTCTGGAACCATGTTTCCACAAGAACAAGGACGCAGCAGTTCCTAATCTCACTCTGGGTCTGCTGCAGGTGAAGGCAGTCCAGTTTGTTATCTGGAGAGTGAGCATTGGAGAGCAGTATTGATGGGAGATCCAGCCTGCAGGGGTCAGCCTTCGATCTAAATTGGATACCAGTGCACTCTCTCACACTGCCTGCTCCCCTGGCTATAACAGGCAATGCCACGGTACAAGGGCCCTGTCCAAGGCTACAAGCTCCTCTGCTACTGATCTGGAGGAACTGGACTTACAGCATTTTGTATTATCAATGTCCAACAGGGTCTTGTAATCATAAGAAAAATGCATGAAACAAGTATTTGCCAGACTTGGGCAGGCTACTGTGTCTAAGCACGACGCCATGTTGCCAGAATTAGATGACCCTACATAAACCACACAAAAGACTAATCATCATCCTTGTGTTCAGACACTAAAGAGACCATACAACCACAAGAGCGGTTGAGAAACATACATGAGTGCATGCTACAAAAGAACTACAAAACATAAAAATAATCAAAAAAGAACAAGGGAACTCGAGAGATGCATGTAAACCTTGTATTTTTACTTTGAGTGAGGTGCACACACGTGTTGTGGTGGCGTGATGACGTGCCATTCACGTTCTTTTACATACATCCTGTAATGAATTATTTAATCAAAAATATACATATTTACAAGAATACTTAAATATTACTGAAATATTTGCACAATAAATGCACAACACCTCTGCCTGCTTAGCCATAAACTCCAACTCAATATAGAATGCTTCTCAACTGTATGTAAGAGAGGGAAAACTCTGATTTCAAACCTCTGCTGCCTTGCGGCCATACCCACTCATGGGAAAGGCTTCGGGAGTAAACCCTGAGGACAAATCCGGAGCTGGAGTCCCTAAGGAAGTCTAACGTTGTCTTCACCCTCGTTCTGGCAACTCCTGCGACGTCACTGGTGCCAAGCTGTATCAGCCCTTGTCCTTCCCTTGGACAACATCGGTGGCCTGGAGAGGGGAGACTTGCTGCTTGGACAACTGTCGGTCTTCCATACAACCTTGCCCAGGCCTGCGTCCTGGAGAGACTGAAGCAAGACTTTCCAGGCACAGATTCATTGTCTTGCGACACTAACGGATGTATATATATATGCACACACATACAGTTCATTCGTTATGTACCATATCTTATGACATGGTGGGTGTTCTTGGTCTTTCCATGACTGTGATTCTTCTTGGCAAAATGTTTTGCGATTGTGCCTTCTTCTGGGCAGTGTCTTTACAAGAGGGGTGACCCTCAGCCATTATCAATACTCCTCAGAGATTGTCTGCCTGGTGTCAGTGGTCACATAAACAGGACTTGTGATCTGCACCGGCTGCTCATACGACCATCCACCACCTGCCCCCATGGCTTTACATGACCCTGATTGGGGAGGGTAATTAGGTGCTACACCTTGCCCAAGGGTGACCTGCAGGCTAGCAGAGGAACGGGGCTCCTTACATCTCCTTTGGTAGAGATGTATCTCCACCCAGCCACCCAGTGTATATCGTATACTATATAATAAAACTACAATATAGACATCCATGTGGATAATTTCTTACTCCTGTGGGATGACGTCTTTCCAGACAAGGGACGTCACACTGCTTGGGAGGTGAGACTGGTGGCTGTGAAACAATCTCAGCTTCCTCAGTGGTGGTTGTAGGAGCTGACCCTGGGCCTGCAGGAGATAGTTGTGACAGTTCTAGACGTGTTGTCATCCTGAACAGTGTACGGTAAGCTGCTCGGTCTGCTGATCTATCCCAGGCCGCCAGACAAAGCTTCGAGCCAACGCTTAAGTGACCAGCGTGTGGCTCCCCAGATGCTTCAGTTTTCAGCTTGGATGGTACAACAGTTCTCAATCCCCACATAAGGCAAACCCCGTCAAGGGGATGTTTACCCCAGCACTAGTAAAATGGAGGAACTGGAATTTTTGCTGCAGCCATTTTGGGTTGTCATGTAGACCTGCGATGGTGTGAGGTGCTCTCTGTTTTCCCTTTGGATCATCTTTGCCATAATAGGGGGTCTTACAAACTGCATTAGGGGGAATATGTCAAGAGGAGAGTCTTCTTTCGAACATTATTTTAGGGATTCGATCTTGTAATTGCGTCCTGGAAGAAACAGAGCCCGTTGCTGCATTCATGCTACTGCTGTTAAGGGAACACCCTTCCGTGGATTGAAAATGGACATTAGTGGTTGGTGATCAGTAACGAGGGCAAATATCTCCCAAGCAGGTACTGGCTGAAACATTTTATGTGCCAAACTAGACTCACGCCCTCTGATAACTGCACATAATTTTTCTCTGCAGCGGTAAGGGAGCATGATGCAAAGGGTAATGGGGCGTTCACTTCCATCACACGGAGCATGTGACATGACTGCACCTCTACCATAATGTGAGGTGTCACAGGCAAGCTTCCCCGGATGATGTGGATCATAACATGTGACTGTAGTGTCTGACGTCACCATTTCCTTCACGTTTGGGAAACCCGCCTCACACTACTCCATCCATTACCTTATTTCCTAATGGCTAGTAATGAGTTCAAGGGGTGGGGCACAGTTGTCAGGTTTGGCAGGAGCCTGTTATAGTAATCGACAAATTCTAAAATGGACCACTACTGTGACATGTCCTATGGCCTTTGGTCATCCACCGCACACTTGTGTAAAATCCTGTGCGTCACTGGTGTGATCACAGTAAGTGATGTTTCATTGAAATAATTCACTTGTTGGGTTGTGCTCTGAGCCCGTAATCTTGCAATCTTCTTAACATTGTCTTGAGGTTTATGGCATATCTCTTGTCATCCTCGCTGGTAACAAAGATGTCACCCAGGTAACACTGAGTGCCTGGACAGCCTTGGCAGCACCTGGTCCGTAGCTTTCAGCCAGAGTGCAGGTGCAGATACTACTCCACAAATAAACCTATTATAGCGAGTGAGTATCTATGGTGAGAAACTTCTTCCATTTTTATCTGCAGGTAGACCTCAGCTTAATCTACTTTGCTGAGAGGTTTGCAAAGATATCCTCTATCCTGGGCAGAGGACATTAATCGACATCCAGTACTGGGTTGATGGTGGTGACCTTAAAATCACTACAGATCCTGACAGATCCATTCTTCTTGGCTGCCGCGACCACTGGTGTTGCCCATGGGCACCATTCAACCCTGGAAAGAATTCTTTCAGCCTCCATGCGATCTAGCTCACTGGCGACTTTAACATGGATGGTACAAGGAACAGGAAGGGCTTGGTGTGATGTTTTCATTTAACACTGGTTTACCATTGATACGTTTGAGTTTTCCATTGCCATCCCTGAACAATGCGGCAGCATCTCTTACTTTTCTTAATTTTCCTTCAGTATTTTCTATGTAACGGTAATGTGGCTTGTAAATGGTGGATGGATCTCCAATCAAATTTCAGTTGTCTCAGCCAATCATGGCCCCACAAAGCTGGCCCTCCTGTTCTTACCATATACAAGCCCAATGTGGCTTTTTGATTGTCGCATTTCACAGTTACAAATGTCATCCTCACAAGAGTTAAATTTTCTCCGGTATAAATTCTTATTTGGATATCTGCAGGTATCTTTGAAATGCTGTTCAAACTCGTTTTGTGGAATGACTGAAGCACCCGGACCAGGTTTCAATTCCATTTTAATTAATTTGTCACTCACTTGTGGTGTAAGCCACATTTCTTGTTAGTTTTCATACTATAAATCTCAAGTGTACCCAGCCCTGCATCATTCTCATCATTATCAGATTTTTCAACAATATGCAGATTAGTGTTCTTTTTGAAACTGCAGCTTGACTTTATATCTTTTTCTCTTTTCTGTGCGATCCATTTATTTTTGTCTGCCTGGCCATGCCATTTGTGTGGTCCTACTTAGTGCATTTTATGCAAGTTTTACTTTTAAACCTGCATTGTCCTGGTGTGTGTGAACCCTTGGTACAACGGTAACGCAACTTGTTCAGGCAGGCTGGTTTCTGTTCAGACACTGCAATTTGTTCACCCCAACTTTCGCTCCTGACTGCAACGCAGTTGCATCTGTTTGCTGTTTCAACTGCTCTTTTAAATGTAAGCTGTGCTTCAGTTAGAAGCTGTTTTTAAGTGCTTCCTTCTGAGATTCCACAAACTAAATGATCTCTCCGGGTGCCATTAAGCCCATCACTGAACTGGCAATGCTCAAACAATCTCTTCAGTTCAGCCACGTAAGATGAAATGAATTCTGCTTCCTTTTCATTCTGCTTATGAAACCAAAAGCATTCTGCAATGAACAGTAGTCTTTTTTTCACTCCTTACTTGTACATAGTTTTTTTCCTTTTGCTTGTTTTTTCTCTCCATTCTTTTCTATAAGTGTATACCTCAGATAAATACTATGTGGAGATTTGTGACATATATGATTATATGATATATATGTATAATGTCTGAAATACATCTTATGGAAATGTTTGCTTGATGATGAACTTCAATAAAAAAAATTACAAAAAAAAACAATAGTTTTGGTTCTAAATGTCTTGTGTTACTTTCATGATATCAGCAAAGCTAATTTTGGCTGGTTTTATTGGAGCAGTCACAGTTCTAAGCTAACTGTATTCCTATCCAGCAATGCACTCAGCAAAACTGGCACTTGTTTCTCATCGGCTATTTCATTTCTTTAAAATACTATTCAATTTGTTTAGCATACACTATACAGTTATCTCTGGTGCGATCGAACACACTTATCTTTCTGACATAGCCATTTCTGCTTTTATTACATTCGTGATTATTATCACCCACTACTCACTGATAATGAATCCATTAATTCTTCCATTTTCTACACTTTTAAATTTGACTGACTTGCTCCCTTCTCGAAGAAGCTGGTGCTGTGATTTAAAAAAAAATATATAAATCAAGCGTCTCACTGCACTTTTTTTAACTTCACTATCTTACTGCGCTTCAACAGGTAAGTCAGATGATTGGAAAGCTTTAAAAATCCAACAAAAGGCAACTGAAAAAGTGATAAGCAGGGAAAAGATTAAATATGAGGACAAACTAGCTAATAATATAAAGCAGGATACTAAAAGTCTTTTCAGTTATATAAAGAGTAAAAGGAGGTGATAGGTAATATAGGACCACTGGAAAATGATGCTGGTGAGGTAGTAATGGGGGATGAACCTAATGGGGACTTTGCATCAGTCTTCACTGTGTGCCAGAGGCCAGGGAGCAGGAGTAAGTCCAATTGCCATTACAAAAGAAAAAGTGCTAGGCATACTCACAGATCTTAAGGTCGATAAGTCACTTGGACCAGATGGACTACATCCTATAGTCCTTATAGATGCATTGGTCATGATCTTTCAAGAATCACTTAATCTGGCATGGTCCCAGAGGGCTGGAAGATTGCAAATGACACTCCACTCTTTAAGAAGCGAGGAAGGCAAAAGAAAGGACGTTATAGGCCAATGAATGGAAAGATGTTGGAGTGCATTATTAAGGATGAGGTTTAAGTGTACTTGGAGGTACATGATACAATAGGCCAAAGATTGTCTATCTGGCGTCAGTGGTTATATAAACAGAATGTGTGATATGCACCATCCTTATATGACCATTGACCATTCGCTCTCATGGTTTCATGTGACCCTGATCAGGGGGCTAAGCAGGTGCTACACCTTACCCAAGGGTGACCTGCAGGCTAGCGGAGGAAAGGAGCACCTTACACCTCCTTTGTTGGAGACCTATACCCAGCCTGCCACCCGAACTCTATCGGAATCAGAAACAGGTTTAATATCACCAGCAAAGGTCATGAAATTTGTTGTCTCTGTGGCAGAAATACAATGCAATACATAATGTTAAATAAAACAATCTCTGAAGAGTATTGATAATGGCTGGGGTCACCCTTCTTGTAAAGACGCTGCCCGGAGGAAGGTAATGGCAAACCACTTCAGCAGAAGAATTTGCCAAAAACAATCATGGTCATGGAAGGACCATGATCGCCCATGTCATATGACACAGCACATAATGAGGTGAATGATAGAGTGGATTACAATAAAAAAAGTATATTTTTTATTGTAATCCACTCTATCGTTCACCTCATTATGTATATATATATATGTATGTGCATGTATATATATATGTTAAATTAAATAAGTAGTGCAAAAATAGAAATAAAGCTTTATTGGGGTAGAGTCCTGAAGCCTCATGTGCCACCCAGGTTCAGACGACGGGGTAGTGTCCATTCAGAAATCGGATGGCATCTATTCCTCTTCTAAACTTGTACACCTTGTGTGGAGGAATTGAAAGTATTGACTATGAATGTAAAGAATGAAAAGGCTTATTTTCTCACTTTTAAAATTTTGAATAAAGTTTATTTTCATTAAAAAAATACAGCTCCGTCAAGTCATCACTCTTTAATGGGTTGGTGTGGTGTTTGGTGGAAGACAGAGGTCTATGCACAGGAAATATAAGATTGACTTTGCATCCACGTCACACTTGTTCTGGATCAGTTTGTGTAACTCTACCATTCCAACATCTCCTCAGCGTCCAACCACCCTTAATGACACATCTTCTAAATATCTCGCCTCCCCACAGAGAGTTCCAAAACATCCACCAACGCAGTTATCTTCTCAGAAGCTTAACCTCCTAGCCACTGTAACAGTTTCCAACACTCTGCAATTTCAGCATGAATTTGGAACCAATTTGTGCAAGCATCTCGAATCTAACCACAGGGGAAGTATGAGTGAAAAAGGAAACTCTGTCAAGACCAGAAGGCTGCAATGGATCTGTATGTTCATGTGTTATTTGTGCTCCTTGCCAGTCTTTGCGTTCAAAGCTTCGTTCATTTGTGGTCAGATCTTTTAGTTTACTTGCAAAGAGAAAGACACCACTTTCGAATCTCAGGATGCCTCTGAAAGCTTTGCAGCTCTTTGAGGTTCAGATCTGGTTGCAAATTGAATCAACATTTTAATTCAAGTTTGATTGTCATTTCAACTATACATGAGTGCTCATGAATGCAGCCAAACAAACCAGCGCAACTCTGGAGTCAAGAAGCAAAACACAGTACCAACAGTCACACACAGCACAAAGCACACACGGTGTCGCTGTCAAGCAATAACAGTCTCAAAACTTGCGCCATCAATCCACAGTTAACTGCAATAGTGTCTGTCACCCAACAAGTGTACTCAAGTCAAGTCACTTTTTATTGTCACTTCGACCATAACTGCTGGTACAGTACACAGTGAAACCGAGACAACGTTTTTCAGGACCATGTTGCTACATGAAACAGTATGAAAACTACACTGAACTGCGTAAAAACAACACAGAAAAAAAAACTATGCTAAACTACAGACCTACCCAGGACTGCATAAAGTGCACAAAACAGTGCAGGCATTACAATAAATAATAAGCAAGACAATAGGCACAGTAGAGGGCAGTAAGTTGGTGTCAGTTCTGGCTCTGGGTATTGAGGAGTCTGATAGATTGGAGGAAGAAACTGTTACATAGTCTGGTCGTGAGAGCCCGAATGCTTCGGTGCCTTTTCCCAGACGGCAGGAGGGAGAAGAGTTTGTATGAGGGGTGCGTGGGGTCCTTCATAATGCTGTTTGCTTTGCAGATGCAGTTTGTTGTGTAAATGTCTGTAATGGTGGGAAGAGAGACCCGGATGATCTTCTCAGCTGACCTCACTATCCACTGCAGGGTCTTGTGATCCGAGATGGTGCAATTTCTGAACCAGGCAGTGATGCAGCTGCTCAGGATGACCTTGATGCATCCTCTGTAGAATGTGGTGAGGATGGGGGGGTGGGAAATGGACTTTCCTCGGCCTTCGCAGAAAGTAGAGATGCTGCTGGAGGTGGAGGGTGAAGGGTGGCAGGGCAGCACCGACCCCAGCCTGGATGCTGTGCCACACTACCCCAGTGGAGCGCACTGACCCCAATTCTGCCCCCCGCAGCAGGCAGTTCCGCGGCTTGAGGCCCAGTACTTGAATATACAAGATAAAAGAACATATAGAATATTAGTAAAAATACAACCAAGCAAAATATGTATATACGTATATACAGGAGTCCAGACCCTTCAGACCGTTGAAATCTTCAGTCGACCGCAACCGAATTTGTAAATCTGTAATGGACCAGAACCGAGCTTGTCATCCAGTTTATGTCCAATGATGAGAAAGCAGTTAGATCACTTGGTGTCCTGCTTTAACAATGATGGAATATAACTGAAATTAAACATGCCGATGAAAATTACCCTGATTCCTTTGGAACAGGGTTTTGCATTGTTCAACCTGAAAGTATGAAGACTTGTGGAGTCAAAGCCAGTGTCAAGTTTATTGGCACACGCACAAATACTTGATTGCACTGGCTTGCTTGCAGAAGCATTGCAGGTGCATAGCATCATTCACAAGAAACAAACACATACATTAAGCAGAAACATTGAAAGATTCTGCAGATGCTTGAAATCTGTCAGCAACACGCACAAAATGCTGGAGGAACTCAGCAAGTCAGGCTGCATCTATGGAAATGAATAAACAGTCGAAGTTTTGGGCTGTGACCCTTCTTCAGGACTGGAAAAGAAGGGGGAAGATGCCAGAGTAAAAAGTTGGGGGAAGGGAAGGGGTACAGGTGAAATCAGGTGGGTGGGAATGGTGAAACGCTGGAGAGGTCCTCTTACCTCGTCTCACCTGCGTCTCACCTCTCCTAAGTCCCCTCCTCCTTCCCGTTCTGCATGCTTCACTCTCCTCTCCTGTCGGATTCCTCCCTCTCCAGTCCTTTATTGGGAAGTAATTCAGAAAACAATTTGGTTGTTGGATCATTTCCACTCAGGACACATGGAAATACTGAAATAACTTCCATAAAAATAACATGGTGACTCACAACTCGTTCCAACTAGCCAATGTAAGCTGACAAAAGAAAAACAAATATTGTTTTTCTGTACTATATTGTAATAATTAAATCACATAGCATTGAAAATGTTAGAAGCAGAGTTTTTTTGTGCTGTTAGGGTGTATTCTAGGGTTATAGTATAGATACTATTTTCAGACCTGAACATGGATTGTAGATTGAATTTAAAATGCAGCTCTGAATGGATTCCTGGTGCTGCAGAGTGGATTTGATTGCAAACCAGACAATGCTGATCATTTTGGGTGTCTGGAGCGTGGGAATGAGGTGTGAAAACTAGATGTAATTCGCAGGAAGCATTATAGATACACTGTGACTAGACCTTGCATCTTGAGCATATAAAAATGTCACGTAAAATTGGGTCAGACAGGCCTCTTCTTCCTAGAGTGTGTTAAGGAGATGATGTTAAAGAACCACAATGGTCCATCTGACCGAGCAGTAGAGGCCCGCCGTTGGTCAGGGTTGACCAAGGACATTGCATCCCAGCTGTCTACGTGACAGGCAAGTCAATATGCAAGCCTGGGCAGTACAACATGGAGAGCCAGCTGCTGCCCATGTAGCCGTCTCCCCCTCTCCACACATCTGATGAATCCAAAGGAACGGCAGAGACACAATAGAGTTTGGCATCAGCTGCGTTTAGTTGCCATTCAGCATTGAACTCAATGTAGGACTGCTTTAGGGACTCCAGCTCTGGCATTTTTTCTTGGGGTTTACTCCAGGACCCTTCCCCATGAGTGGTCTTAGCTTCAGTGCAGTGGAGGTTGAGATCAGAGTTTTCCTTCTCCAAGATGGTAAGTTGATGCAGAAGATTCTGAGAAGCAGGATTTGTGAACATTTGGAGAGGCATAATATGATTAGGAATAGTCAGCATGGCTTTGTCAAAGGCAGGTCATACTTTACGAGCCTGTCTGAGTTTTTTGAGGATGTGACTAAACACGTTGATGAAGATAGAGCAGTAGATGTAGTGTATATGGATTTCAGCAAGGCATTTGATAAGGTACCCTGTGCAAGGCCTATTGAGAAAGTAAGGAGGCATGGGATCCAAGGGGACATTGCTTTGTGGATCCAGACGGGTCATATTCTGCTTGGAGGTCAGTGACCAGTGGTGTGCCTCAGGGATGTGTTCTGGGTCCCCTTCTCTTCGTGATGTTTATAAATGACCTGGATGAGGAAGTGGAGGGATGGGTTAGCAAATCTGCTGATGACACAAAGGTTGGGGGTGTTGTGGATAGTGTGGAGGGCTGTCAGAGGTTACAGTGGGACATCAATAGGATGCAAAACTGGGCTGAGAAGTGGCAGAAGGAATTCAACCCAAGTAAGTGTGAGGTGGTACATTTTGGTAAGTCAAATATGATGGCAGGATATAGTAATCACGGTAAGACCCTTGGGGTCAAGGAATCTTGGGGTCTGAGTCCATAGGACACTCAAAACTGCTACGCAGGTTGACTCTGTGGTTAAGGAGGCATACGGTGTATTGGCCTTCATCAAACATGGGATTGAGTTCAAGAGCTGAGAGGTAATGTTGCAGCTATATAGGGCTCTGGTCAGACCCCACTTGGAGTACTGAGCTCATTTCTGTTGTGGATGTGGAAACTGTTGTAAGGGTGCGGAGGAGATTTACAAAGATGTTGCCTGGATCAGGGAGCATGCCTTATGAGAATAGGTTGAGTGAACTCGGCCTTTTCTCCTTGAAGTGACGGAGGATAAGAGGTGACCCGATAGAGGTGTATAAGATGATGAGAGGCATTGTTTGTGTGGATAGTCAGAAGCTTTTTCCCCAGGGCTGAAATGGCTTACACGTGGAAGCACAGTTTGAAGGAGCATGGAAGTAGGTACAGGGGGCTATGTGTAACTCTAGGTAATTTTTAAAGTAAGTACATGTTCGGCACAGCACTGTGGCCCAAAGGGCCTGTATTGTGTTGTAGGTTTTCTACGTTTCTAAGATGAGCTGCCAACCATGGCTAGAGAGCCCCATTTGCCTGAAGTAACTGGTTTTAAGGCGCCAGTAACCCACCTTTGCCCCCTCTCCTGTCAGCAGAAATGGTTTCACCAGGCTTAGTAGCTAAGCCACACATGAAGGCCAAGAGCTGGACTTGGTTGTCAAAGGATTATTCAGATGCACGCTATTGGGAGCATTTAATAGGTCCTGGGAGCATATCCCCACTACCGCCCTCCCCACCAGAAAAGTGAAATTAAGGTAATATGTTTAACTGTGGAAATACATTCAGTGGCCACTTTATGAGATACCGGAGTGGGATCCAGTGTTCTGTATTCAGAGCTGCTGTTTGGCACACCACATTGGTAACGTGTGGTTATTTGAGTTCCTGTCACCTTCCTGTCAGCTCAAACCAGCCTGGCCATTCTCCTCTGACCTCTCTCATCAACAAGGTGTTTTTGTCCACAGAACTGCCACTCGCTGCATGTTTTTGTTTCTCGCACCATTCTCTGTAAATTCCAGAGCCTGCTGTGCGTGAACCCCACCCCCAGGAGATCAGCGGTTTCTGAGATACTCAAACCACCAAATGTCTGGCACCAACAATCATTCCACAGTCAGTCACTTAGATCACATTCCTTCTCCATCCTGAGGTTTGGCCTGAACAACAACTGAACCTCTTGACCATGTCAGCATGCTTTAATGCATTGAGTTGCTGCCACGTGATTGGCTGATTAGATATTTGCATGAACGAGGAGATGTACAGGTCTACCTAATACAGTGTAGAACTGTAATGGAAAGAAGTGACTCAAAATTATGGTATTAAAATATGTTAAATAATATGTACAACTGAGCAGGCAAAGGCAGAATTTTTAATAAGGCAACATAAGCCCTGAGAAAACCAGTATAAAAGTGACTATAATTGGTGGATAGGAGGTTGCTTGGAGGAAACAAATCTGCAACATGGGCCATGAAAGGAGATGAATCAGTTCAATTTGGCTGCATCAAAGCCTGTTTCATAATTTGTAACAGAATAATTCTCTCATAACCATTTTGCAACAACACTGTCTGTCTCTATTGGAATTCACACACATTGCTCAAGCCATGAATGTTTAAGCTTCTGGTGGGGTTGAGTTGTTCTCCAATCCTGACGATTTATTTGCAAACGTCTCATTGCTATGCATGGAGATATTGCCAGCGTGCTGTTGATTGTGGCGACTCCTGTGAATGCTCAGCATTCATATAGACTTCTCAGCGGTCTGATTGGACGTCACTTTGGAAGCTCAGCTGTGATGCGGGGAGGAAATCTCGTCGCGGGTTGGCAGTTCTCCTGAAACAGCTTTGCAAACAAGCACGCCGACCTCGACCTGTTTATGAGCTGGCACGGGCCAAATCCTTGGATCACAACACACAGAGCTGGCCACACAGCCAATCAGTGATGAGGTTTCCTCCCCATATCACAAATGAGTTTGTGAAATGATGAACAATCAGCAGATCGTTAAGTGTACAAAGGCCAGGCACTCGGAGGACACCCCACAATCAACAGCACACTGATGATGTCTCCGTAAATTGCCAAGATTGGAGAACTACCGAACCATCCATCAACCACTTGAGGTAAACACCTTCCGAATTGTTTGGAATACGTTTCTTTATGGAAAGGGAATACATTTACTGAAACTGTAGGTGGAATAACCAAGTGTGCTTTGCACCTAAATATAACTGTTTTCCATTTGTTTGTTTATTATACGCCATGTCATATGTCTTTCCATGACCATGATTGTTCTTGGCCAATTTTCCTACAGAAGTGGTTTGCCATTGCCTTCTTCTGGGCAGTGTCTTTACAAGATGGGTGACCCCCGCAATTATCAATACTCTTCAGAGATTGTCTGCCTGGCGTCAGTGGTCACATGACCAGGACTTGTGATATGCACCAGTTGCTCATACGACCATGTCCGGGTATGAAGTATTTCTGGGAATGAATGGTTAGCATATGTGGAACATTTGGCAGCTTTGGGCCTGTACTCACTGGAATTTAAAAGAATGCGTGGGGATCTCATTGAAATCTACCAAATGTTGGAAGGACTAGATAGGGTGGATGTGGAGAGGGTGTTTCCTATGGTGGGGGTATCCAGAACTAGAGCGCACAGCTTCAAAATTGAGGGGCGACCCTTTAGAACAGAGGTAAGAATATTTTTAGCCAGAAAGTAGTGAATGCTCTGCCACAGACAGCTGTGGAGGCCAAGTCCATGGGTATATTTAAGGTGGAAGTTGGTAGTTTCCTGATTGGTCAGGGCATCAAAAGATATGGCGAGAAGGCAGGTGTATGGGGTTGAGTGGGATCTGGGATCAGCCTTAAACAGACTTGATGGACTGGATGACTTAATTCTGCTACTATGTCTTGTGGTCTTACAGTCTTATGGACTATCCATCACCTGCTCCCATGGTTTCACGTGACCCTGATCAGAGGGATATGCAGGTGCTACACCTCGTCCAAGGGTGACCTGCGGGCTAGCGGAGGGAAGGAGAACCTTACACCTCCTTTGGTGGAGACATATCTGCACCCCACCACCCATTCCATGAATCATTACCCCATCTTATTCCTTCCCTTCCCTCACCTCAAGCACATATCTAGACTTGGTTACACGATTTGGAAATAATAGGCTCTGCTCTGATCTGTAGCCCCCACCATTTCATCGCCAGCTCTCTGTGTGCACATGCCACACCTCTTTCATATTTCTGAAATACTGCATGTAAGTGCCACAAAGGATTTGCATAATCTTTGGATCTTGGGGCCCAAGTCCAGACCTTCCTGAAAGTGGCTACATAGGATCACACATTGGTTAAGAAGACATATGGCATGCCTGCCTTTATTAGTCAAGACATTGAGTTCCAACGTCAGAAAGTTATGTTGCAGTTCTACAAAACTCTAAATAGGCCATCTGCATTATTGTATACAATTCTGGTGGCCCCATTATAGGAAGGATGTTGAGGTTTTGGTAACGGTGCAGAAGAGGTTTACCAGGATGCTGCCTGGATTTGAGGGCACGTGCTATGAGGTTTATAAGATTATGAGAGGCACAGATAGAGCAGACAGAGAGCATCTTTTTGCCAGGGTTGAAGTTTCTGCCAAAGAAGGTACGCATTTAAGGTGAGATGGGGTAAGTTTAAAGGAGATGTGATGGGCAAGTTTTATTTACACAAAGAGTGGCGGATGCCTGGAATGTGCTACCTGGGATGTGGTAGAGGCAAATACATTAGAGACTTTTAAGAGACGTTTGGATAGGCAAATGAACATGAGGAAAATGGAAGGATATAGGCATTATGTAGGCACAAGGGATTAGCTTCATTCAAAGTTCAAAGTTCAAAAGAAAATTATTATCAAAGTGCATATATATCATCATGTATAACCCTGAGATTCATTTTCTTGCAGGCAATCAGAGAAAATCCATAAATAGAATAGCCATGATAGAATCAGTGAAAAACTGCACCAACCTGGGCGTTCAATCAGTACATAAAAGGCAACAAACTGTACAAATCCCAAAAAGGATAATAAAATAAATTAGCAGTAAATATTGAGAACATGAGAGGAAGAGCCTTTGAATGAGATGAAAAGTCCATAGGTTGTGAGAACATTTCGGTGATGGGAGAAGTGAAGTTATCTCCTTTGGTTCAAGATCCTAGGAATGAAAGGATTATCTTATGAGGAGCTCTGTTCCTGTACTTATTAGAACTTGTTTTTTTTTTATTGCGATAACAGTGTGGAATAGGCCCCTCTGGCACTTTGAGCTGTTTGGCAATCCCGCAAATTAATCCTAGCCGAAGCATGAGATGATTTACAATGACCAATTAAACTACTAGCTGGCATGTCTTTGGACTGTGGGAGGAAACCAGAGCACCTGGAGGAAACCCAAGTGGTCACAGGGAATGCGTAGAAACTCCTTACAGGCAGTGGCGGAAATTGAACCCAGGTCACTGGAACTCTAAAGCGTTGTGCTAACTGCTATGCTGTCATGCCATCCCAAATAGATTTAAAAAATTAGGAGAAAACCCATCGATTATTGAAAGGCCTTGATAGAAAGGATGTGGAGAGGATGTGTCCTATGGTAGATACGTCTAGGACCTGAGACCACAAGCTCAGAACAGATGCCCCTTTAGAACAGAGATGAGGATGAATTTCATTTGCCAGAGGGTGGTGAATAGGTTGAATCATTGCCATGAAATGGCAGAGCAGATTCAATGGGCCAAATGGCCTACTTCTGTTCACATGTATTATGGCATTTTGTCGACTGCTCCGGGCCTTCTGTAAGGTTTTTGTTCACATTTTATGGCTTATCCGTTAGACATCTGTTGGCTTTGGATACAGACCACTTCAAGTTTGTTAATTGATTAAGGGAAAATTGGGGCAAAGATCCTGCTTATAATTGTTGCCTGCTGACTTCACTTAAATGATTTCATGTTTGGCTGCACATCAGAAACTTAAAGTCTTGAAGGAATAGCAATTGTTACCATTCTTGTGTTTAGCCAGTCTTTTCCAAATACGTTTGATAAATTATTCTTACAAATTTCAAACAGATCTAAATCTTGTGAAGGATTAGTGCATTGCAGAAATTGTTCTAATGATCTGGCACCACCTAAGGCCATTGACTAATAATTGATGATTGTATTGGCGTTCACTTGCTTTTTAATTTTTTTTAAGCGATACAGCGCAGTAGCAGGCTCTACCAGTGCAACAAGGCTGCACTGCCCAGTCACATCCATGCGACCAATTAACTAATCTGTGCATCTTTGGAATGTGGGAGGAAACCCACACAGTTACAGGGAGAACTTTCGGACTCTTCACAGACAGGGGTGGGAATTGATTCGAGGTCGCTGATGCGGTAATAAATAGGCATCCATTAGTCTCGTGAGACCATGGACTTGCGCCTTGGAAGGCTTTTCCAGGGCGCAGGCCTGGGCAGGGTTGTATGGGAGACCGGCAGTTGCCCAAGCTGCAAGCCTTCCCCTCTCCATGCCACCGATGTTGTCCAAGGGAAGGGCACTAGGACCCAAGTAGCTTGGCACCGGTGTCGTCGCAGAGCAATGTGTGGTTAAGTGCCTTGCTCAAGGACACAACATGTTGCCTCAGCTGAGGTTTGAACCAGTGACCTTCAGATTACTAGTCTGGTGCCTTATCCACTAGGCCACGCGCCAACACAATATCATAATAGCATTATGATAACCGCTGCGCTATCGTGCTTTTATTGTTGTCCATAATAAAAGTGTGCAGATCAGAGAACGAATTGGCAAGAGAGAGGTTTAGAATATCAGAGATGGATTACAACCCTTTCCATCTATTAGGACTGTCTGTAGTAGTTTAGAGATTGGGAATTGCTTAACCCCTTTTCTAGCAGACCACAGATCATGTCATAGGAGCAGAATTGGACAATGAGACCATCGAGTCTGCTCCACCATTCTATCATGGCTTATTTATTACCCCTCCTTTGATACCCTTACTAATCAGCAGCCTTTCAACCTCTGCCCCATTCTCTTGCCTTCTACCCATAAACATTGGTGCCCTGAACCTATCAACCTCTGCTTTAATTATACCCAATGAATGGCCTCCACAGCAATCCGTTGTGATGAATTCCACAGATTTACCACCTCCTCGTTGTTGTTCTAAGTGGTCGTCCCTCTATTCCTGGGGGTCCCAACGTTTTTATGCCACAGACTCAATATCACTAAGCAAGGGCTCCTTGGAACCTAGGTTGGGAAACCCTGCTATATTCTAAGATAGTATCCTCTGGTCCAAGACTCACCCGTTATAGGAAACAACCCTTCCCCATCCACTCTATCTAACCTTTCAATATTTGAGAGGTTTCAATGAGATGCCTCCTCATTATTCTCAACTCCAGTGAGAACAACTCCATTATTCCCAGAAATATTATCATGATCCTCTGAACCCTCTCTTATAACAGCACACCTTTTTTAAAATAAAGAGCCCAAATTGCTCAAAATACTCCAATTGTGGTCTGACCAATGCCTTGTAAAACCTCAACATTACATCCCTGGTTTTATTTCTTGTCCCTCAGCCCCCTCCTTGACTATCTGTATACTCATGACTGTGTTGCCACCCACAGCTCCGACCTGCTAATTAAATTTGCTGACGACACTACACTGATTGGCCTACTCTCAAATAATAATGAGGCAGCCTACAGTGGAAAAGTCATCACCCTGGCACAGTGTTTCAAGAACAAAGGAGCTGGTTGTGGACTACAGGAGGAATGCAGACAGGCTAACCCCTGTTGACGTCAATGGATCTGGGGTTGAGAGGGTGAACAGCTTTAAGTTCCTCGGCATAAACATCACCGAGGATCTCACGTAGTCCGTACATACCGGCTGTGTGGTGAACACATCAGCACCTGTTTCACCTCAGGCCATTGAGGAAGTTTGGTATGGGCCCCCAAATCCTAAGAACTATCTATAGGGGGCACAACTGAGAGCATCCTGACTGGCTGCATCACTGCCTGGTATGGGAACTGTTCTCCCCTCAATCGCAGGACTCTGCAGAGAGTGGTGCGGACAACCCACTACTCAGGACTCTTACAGGTGTGTAAAAAGGATCATTGGGGACCCGAATCACTCCAAACTCAAACTGTTCCAGCTGCTACCATCCGGAAAATGGTACCGCAGCATAAAAGCCAGGACCAACAGACTCCGGGACAACTTCTTCCACCAGGCCATCAGACTGGTGACACAACTGTATTTCTATGTAATATTGTTGTATATACTATTTATTTTAAACTACTATAGATTACACATTGCACATTTAGACGGAGATGTAATGTAAAGATTTTTATTCCTCACGTATGTGAAGGATGTAAGGAAGAAAGTCAATTCAATTAGTTCTCTCAAAATGGATGCTAACGTTGCATTGGCCTTCCTGGCCACGGACTCAGCCTTTGAGGTGCATGAGGAATATGAGGTGTTGTGGTGAATTCCAGAGCAAGTTCAATTTATTCCAATGAAGATGCGTGCTCAATGAGGAAGATCTGATGGTTGAATTTGGAAACCTAAAATATCATGATTTGGAATGTATGAAACTAGCATAGTTTGTCCTAGCAGTAATTACTGAAGCATCAAACATGGTCTTCCCAGTGCAGCCTCCTCTACTTTGGTGAGACCCAATGTAGAGTGAGGGGGCTCTTCATTGAGTGCCTTCACTCCATTTGCCACAAGAGGCCACCCACTTTCATTCTAATTCCCATTCCGACGCGGCCTCCTCTAAATGGCACAATGAGACCATGCTCAGGCTTGAAGATTAACACCTCATTTTCCGTCTTAAAAGCTTCCAACCTGACAGCACAAACATTGATTGCTGTAACTTCTGCGAACTTTAACGCCATTCCCCACTCTGGCTTCCCTACTCTTCACCTCCCTCTGGCGTTCCTCCTCTTTCCCATTCTCCCAGAGCCCACTCTCCTCGCCTAGAAGATTCCACCTTCTTCAGCCCTTTACCTCACCCACCCATCCCCTGCCAGCTTCTCACTTCATCCTCTCTCCCGCCACCTACCCTCCTTCCCCCTCACCTGGTCTCACCTATCACCTGCTAGCTTGTACTCTCCCTACTTTGGTATACTGACTTCTTCCTCCCTTTCCAGTCCTGATGGAGGGTCTGAGCTTGAAATATCGACTGCATAGTATCCAGGACAACTTCAAGGAGTGATGTCCCATCACCTAGGTCATGCCTTGTTCTCATTGCCACCATCCAGGAGGAGATACTGGAGCCTGAAGGCACACACTCAACGATTCAAGAACAGCTTCTTCCCCTCTGCCATCTGGTTTCTGAATGGACATTGAATCCATGAACAATACTAATTTTATTGTATTTTTTTGAACTAGTATTTAATTTAACTATTTAATATCTATGCTTATTGTAATTTACAGTTTTTCTCTCTTGTTATGCATTGCATTGTACTGCTGAAGCAACGACAGCAAGTTTCATGATATAGTAGGCAGCTGTCAATCCCAGGATATCATGGGTTTGTGTCCCTGGTGGACTGTGTCCTCTCCAGGACGCAAGCCTGGATGGGAAGATTTGAAGAACTGGCTGTTGCCCATGCAGCGGGTTCTCCATGTCACTGATGTAGTCCAAGGGAAGGGCAAGGGCCGATACAGTTTGGCACCGGTGTTGTTGCAGAGGTTGCCAGAGTGAAGTTGTAAACAACATCAAACTGCCTTAGGGACCCCGGCTCCGGATTTCTTCCTCCGGGTTTACTCCCGAAGCCTTTCCCAGGGGCGGGTATGGCCGCAAGGCAGTGGAGGTTTAAAATCAGTTTTCCCTCTCCTAGGCAGGCAGCCCTCCAAGGCTATCAAGCCCCAGCAGCCTGAAGCCACTGGTTTTGAGGCGCCAGTGGTCCGCCTTTGCCCCTCCTCTTGTCAGTAAAATCAGTTCCACCGGGCCTAGTAGCTAAGTTACACATGAAGACCAAGACTTGGACTTAGTTGTCAGAGGCAGTTAGAGACGCACGACATTTGGAGTACTTTATAGGTAGTGGGAGCTTATCCCCCACCTCACCTCCAGCTATGACAACCTTAGGAACATATGCTGATGATATTAAACTTGATTATGATTCTCCTTATTCCTCTCCACAGATGCTGCCTGACCTGCTCAGTTCCTCCACATTTGTAGCTAAACGTGAAACTTAAACCTCAGTGTAAGAAATGCATTTGAAAATGGAACCCATGCTTGCTTGATTGAGAGCAATACTTCTTTCCAAAATTCAAAAAACCCTGAATAAGCTGATGAATTTGGATCTCTGGTTTAACTTTCTCACTGAGATTTGACAAGTGATAATCACTTCCATTGAAAGAATATTTTGTTCCACTCGTGTGTGTTGGCTGCAAGGTACACTCAGAGGCCTCTTTATTAGGTACCCCTGTACACCAGCTTGTTGATTCAAATATCTAATCAGCCAATCATGTGGCAGAGCACGAGAGCATGCAGACGTGGCAAAGAGGTTCAATTGTTGTTCAGATCAGTATGGGGAATAAATGTGATCTGAGTGACTTTGACCGTGGAATATTGGTTGGTGCCAGATGGGCTGGTTTGATTATCTGGAAACTGCTGATCTTTTGGGATTTTCATGCACAGTAGTCTATAGAATTTATAGGAAATGGTGTGAGAAACAAAACAAATATCCAACTAATGTGAGTGAAACTCCGTATTAATGAGAGAATCTGGAAGCTGCTGCTAATGTATTTGGAAACTGCCGATCTTCTGGGATTTTCACGCACAGCAGTCTCTAGGTTTTACAGAGAACGGTAACAAACAAAAACAGAGAACGGTGAGAAACAAACAAAAAGATATCCAGTGAATGGCAATTCTGTGGGCAAAATTTCCTTGTTAGTGAGGGAGGTCGGAAGAGACTAGTTCGAGTTCAGATTCAGATTCAGATTCAGTTTATTGTCATTTGGAAACCACAAATGCAATGCAGCTAAAAAATGAGACAACGTTCCTCCAGAATGATATCACAAAAGCATATGACAAAACAGACTACACCAGAAGATCCACGTAACGTTTGGCAATCCCCAATCCAGAGTCCAGAGAGGCTGCTGCGTATTAATATCGCGCTACCGTCTTAGCGCGTTCCCACCAGACAAAACAAGACCAAAAACTAAAGCTACAAGACCTGCACAAAACCACATAGTTACAACATATAGTTACAAAAGTGCAAACAATAGCATAATTGATAAAAAAAAACAGACCATGGGCACAATAAAAATAGTCCAAAGATGTTAAAGGACTATAAGTTCAAAAGAAATCACCACACAGTTCAAAAGAAATCACCACACAGTTTCCACAAGTCCCCAGGAAGGTGACAGTAACTCCAATAACAACATTGTTGCGCAGTAGAGAGTCCCTGAACATACAACATGTGGAACCTTGAAGTGGATGGGTTACAGCAGCAGAAGGCTATGGACATACACGCAGTGGCCACTTTATTAGGTACAGTGACATCTATATCAGGGACACTATATTATGTCTTATGGTCTAACTTTGTCTTTCAACTGAAATGGAGGTAGTATTAATGACAGGCACTACCTCTTCTGCCTTGCATTCAGTTGTAATTGTATCTCCATCTCCTGGAAGAGGCTGCATGAACACATTCAAGACTGACCAAAGAATCAGTGTCAGTTTGCAAAATGATCCTGTCCAATTGGATATCATCAGCACATTGGGTCAAAGTGAAAGACAGCACAGTCTTCCTCAATGGAGAAAAAAAAACCTGATTATATTTACCCTTTGTTTTTAGGCATCTGTTAGTCTCAAGAGACCATGGATTTGCACCTTGGAAAGTTTCCAGGGGCACAGGCCTGGGCAGGGTTGTATGGGAGACCAGCAGTTGCCCATGCTGCAAGTCTCCCCTCTCCATGCCACCGATGTTGTCCAAGGGAAGGGCAAGGTGATACATCTTGGCATCAGTGTCGTCGCAGAGCCATGTGTGGGTAAATGCCTTGCTCAAGGACACAACATGCTGCCTTAGCTGAGGCTTGAACTAGCGACCGTCAGGTCACTAGACCAATGCCTTAACCACTTGGCCACGTGCCAACACATGTATACCCTATGTATACCCCTCATAATTTTGTATACCTCTTTCAAACCTCCTCTCAATCTTCTACGTTCGAAGGAATAAAATACTAACCTATTCAATCTTTTCTTTTCATTAAGATCCTCCAAACCTGGCAACATCCTTATAAATTTTCTCTGTACTCTTTCAACCTTATTTACGTCTTTGCTGTAGGTACTTTGATGGTAAATGTACTTTGAACTTTAGATTCTTGCTCAGAATGCAACCCACGCTGTTCTGTGCCTTGGGGAAAGTTGGAACGGACAATGCAGGGGGAGCTGACTCTGCAGCTAACCCGATTGTGCTTTTCTCGCTGTTTTATCAGTGCATCAACTCGAGGAAAAACAAATTAAAAACTGGGGATTGTAATAAATGCAAGACATGCCATTTTCTAAATGGAAATACCAAAAAACATTTGCACTTTACTGAACACAAAATTTAAACCAGATTTATAACGTGGGAATATGAAGATGTTTGGTGGGACAAGCTACTGAAGTAAGCTGATTTAAATTCATGTAGTAACTCATGGGAATAGCAGACATACACAGTCACACTACCAGGAACATGAGGCCAAGAAAGGAATAAGAGCATAACACCATAAAATATAGGAGCAGGATTAGGCCTTTTGACCTATTGAACTGCTCCGCCATTTCATCATAGCTGATCCATTTTCCTTCTTAACCTGAGTCTCTGACATTTGCCCCACATCCCTTCATGTTCTGACTAATCACGAGTCTATCAGATCAGAATCAGGTTTGATATTACTGGAATGTGTCATGACATTTGTTTTCTTAGCAGCAGCAGTACAATGATAATCTAGAAAGAAAAAATAAAAAAGTAAATCAATTACATTGTATATTAAATAGATTAAAAATGGCAGGATACTTGGTAGTGTGGAGGAGCAGAGGGATTTGGGGGTGCATGTCCACAGATCCCTGAAAGTTACCTCACAGGTAGATAGGGTAGTTAAGAAAGCTTATGGGGTGTTAGCTTACATAAGTTGAGGGATAGAATTTAAGAGACGCGATGTAATGATGCAGCTCTATAAAACTCTAGTTAGGACACACTTGGAGTACTGTGTCCAGTTCTGGTTGCCTCACTATAGGAAGGATGTGGAAGCATTGGAAAGGGTACAGAGGAGATTTACCAGGATGCTGCCTGGTTTAGAGAGTATGGATTATGATCAGAGATTAAGGGAGCTAGGGCTTTACTCTTTGCAGAGAAGGAGGATGAGAGGAGACATGATAGAGGTGTACAAGATATTAAGAGGAATAGACAGAGTGGACAGCCAGCGCCTCTTCCCCAGGGCACCACTGCTCAGTACAAGAGGACATGGCTTTAAGTTAAGGAGAGGGAAGTTCAAGGGGGATATTAGAGGAAGGTTTTTCACTCAGAGAGTGGTTGGTCCGTGCAATGCACTGCCTGAGTCAGTGGTGGAGGCAGACACACCAGTAAAGTTTAAGAGACTACTAGACAAGTATATGGAGGAATTTAAAGTGAGGGGTTATATGTGAGGCAGGGTTTGAGGGTCATTGTGGGCCGAAGGGCCTGTAATGTGCTGTACTATTCAATGTTCTAGGACTGTGGGAGTGAAGGTTTTAAACGCTAAGCTATAGTTGATGAACAGTATCCTGACATATGTGGTTGTAATGTCCAGGTGATCTAAGGCCATGTGAAGGGACATTGCGATTGTGCTTGCCGTGGAACTATAGTGCCAATAGGCAAATTGCAGTGGGTCCAGGTGCTTGCTGAGGCAGGAGTTCATTCTAGCCATGACCAACCTCTCAAAGCATTTCATCACTGTAGATGTGAGTACTGCTGGGCGACGGTCATTAAGGCAGCTCACTTTATTCTTCCTAGGCACTGGTATAATTATTGCCTATTTGAAGCAAGTGGGAACTTCCAACTGTAGCAGTCAGAGGTTGAAAATGTCCTTGAATACTCTCGTCAGTCGGTACGAGTTTTCAGAGCCTTCTGGCACTGCATCTGGGCCTACCACCTTGTGAGGGTTCACCCTCTTTCAGGACAGCCTAACATTGGCCTCTGAGACAGAGATCACAGGGTCATCAGGTGCAGCAGGGATCTTCACAGCTGAAGTTATAATCTCCCTTTCAAAGCTGGTATGGAAGGCATTGAGTTCATCTGGTAGTGAAGCATCACTGCCATTCATACTGTTGGGTTTTGCTATGTAGGATGTAATGTCTTGCAAACCCTGCCAGAGCTGGCGTGCATCCAATGTTGCCTCCAACCTCACTTGGAATTGTCTCTTTGCTCTTGAAATAGCTCTCCATACCTGGGTCACCAGACTTTAATGCCACAGTCCTAGCCCTCAGTTTGGGAATGTACTGCAAGTTTTCGCGGGCACACACTCAGCCACACGGGTTTTAATGAAGTCGGTAACAACTGCAGCATACTCATCCAAATTCGAAGATGAGTCCCTGAGTACAGTCCAGTCCGATTCAGAGCAGTCCTGTGCTTCCCTTGTCCAAACCTTCTCGGTCCTCACTACCGGTGCTGCAGTCTTCAGTCTCTGCCTATACTCAGGGAGTAGAAGTACAGCCAGGAGATAAGACTTCCCGAAGTGAGGGTATGGAATAGCACGGTAGGCATTCTTGATGGTGGTGTGACAGTGATCCAGTGTGTTGTTTCCTCTGGTACTACAAATGATTTGCAGATGGTAATTATTTAGTGACTTTTTCAAGGTGGCCTGTAAGGCATCAGGGTGTGCTGTTTCATTGCTCAGATCATCTAGAGCCTGTTTGACACTGGCTTGATGTGGAATGAACACCGCTACCAAGATGATCGCAGAAATCTCCTCCCACAGGTAAGATGGACGGCACTTAATTGAGAGATATTCCAGGTCTAGTGAGGAGAATTGGGACAACACTGATACATTTGCGCACCAAGAGAAGTTGATCATGAGGTCACCTTTTCCTTTGCTTTCGATCTATCCTGACGGTGTATAGTAAACCCATCAATCTGAATCTCTGCGTCTGGTACGGAAGGGGTTAACCAGGATTCTGTGAAACGTGGTCCTAACCTCTCTCTGATACAGCACCTCAGATCTGAGATCTCCAGTTCCATTTACTAGAGTCTGTACGTTTGCCACCAAGATAGTCGGTATCGGGAGCCTAAAATCCCATTTTCTTAAACACACCCGTATCCCTGTCCTGCAGCCACGTTTCCTACGAGGAATCCGGCGAGAAGAATGGCCACAATCGGCATTGTTTCTGTCCGTTTTAGTGATAGTTTATTCAATCGCATTAAGGCATCTTTATGAACTGCACAAACCTTTGAAGAAGTTGTGATTCTCAGCGTATCCGGTTGAAATGGGAATGTTTAATTGTATCCAGTGAGCTGTGCTGCATGAGACAGCCATTCCCAAGGCGCCCCAGAATCTATTAACCTCTGCCTTAGATATACCCAACGATTTGGCCTATCACCTGTGGCAACAAATTCCTCAAATTCACAACTCACTGGCTAGAGAAATTCCCCCTCATCTCTGTTCAAAATGCATGTCCTTCTATCCTCAGGCTGTGTCCTCTGGTCTTAGACTCTACCACCATAAGAAACATCCTCTCCACATTCACTCTATCGAGGCCTTTCAGCATTCGATAGGTTTCAAAGAGGGCGCCCCCTCATTCTTTTGAATTCCAGTGAAGACAGGCCCATAAAGCTCCTCATCTAATCACCCTTTCAATCCCAGAATCAATTTCGGGAACCTCCTTTGAAGCCTCTCCAATGTAAGCATGTCTTTTCTTCAACCAGGGGCCAAAAACTGCTCCAACTGAGGCCCCATCAGCACTTTATAAATTTGTAGCATGACATCATTCCTTTTATATTCTAGTCCTCTCGAAATGAATGCTAACATTGCATTTGCCTTCCTTACCACTGACTCAACCGGCAAATTAATCTATAGGGAATACTGTAAGAGGACTCCCAAGTCCCTTTGTACCTCAGATTTTTGAAACTTCTCCCTGTACAGAAAATAATCTACCCTTTAATTTCTTCAACTAAAGTGCATGGACATACACTCTGTGTTCCATCTGCCACTTCTTTGCTCATTCTAATCTGTCTAATTCCTTCCGTAGTCTCTCTGCATCTTCAACACTCTCTGCCCCTCCACCTCTCTTTGTACGTCTGCAAACTTGGTCATAAGTCACTTTGCAATAAGGTGCAAGTACCTCACAGGGAAAATAAAGAGAAATGCAAAAAAAAAGATGCGTTTGTTGGAAATCTCAAAGACGATGATTGTTATCGATTTCAGATGAACACCACACCTCACTTTATCAGGAGTATTTTATTGTCTTTTGCACTTGTGTACCAGAAATGATAATAAATAATCCTGCGCTTTGAATAAAAACAGGAAGTAGTCAGCAAGTTGGGCAATAGCTGTGAAGAGAAATGCAGAGTCTAGGTTGTAAATTCTAATCTGCTATCAGGACAGAGGCAGGTATCGCTAATAGTTTGTGGTGAGAAGTAGGACGTGCAGAGAGAATGAAGGGAACATTTGTGATATGGTGAGATGAAGGGAGACCGATTACAGCAGTGAAGGCATTTAATTCCAGATGTTCTGACTGGCGGTGTAACGCGGAGGCTTAAAAGGCACTGGCGAGGCCTCGCTTGGGGTATTGTGAGCAGTTTTGGGTCCCTGATCTACCTCAGAAAGGATGTGCTGATGTTCAGAGGAGAGCTATAAAAACGGTTCCAGGAAACCATATGAGAGACAAGAAAAAATCTGCAGATGCAGGGTATCTGAGCAACACACACTAAGTGCCAAAGGAACTTAGCAGGCCAGACAGCAGCCATGGGGGAAAAAGAGCACAGCTGATGTTTCGGGCCGAAGCCCTTCGGTAGGATTGGAGAAAAATTGCTGAGGAGTAGATTTGAAGAGTGGGGAAGAGGGGAGAGAGAAACAGCAGGCGATAGCCGAATCTTGGAAGGGGAAGGATGAAGCAAAGAGCTAGGAAGTTGATTGGTGAAAGGGATAGAAGGCCATGGAAGAAAGAAAGAGGGAGTGGGGTGGAGGAGCACAAGAAGAAGGTGATAGGTGGGCAAGGAGATACCATCAGAGAGGGATAAGGAAATGGGAAATGGTGAAGATGGAGTGGGGGAGGCATTACTGGAGGTTTGAGAAACCAGTGTTCATGCCATCAGGTTGGAGGCTACCCAAATGGAATATAAGGTGTTGTTCCTCCAACCTAGGTGTGGCCTTATCACGACAGTGGAGGAGTCCATGGATGGACATATCCGAATAGGAAAGGGAAGTGGAATTCAAAGTGGGTCGCCACTGGGAGATCCCAATTGTTCTGGCGGACGGAGCGTAGATGCTCAGTGAAGTAGTCTCCTAATCTATGTTGGGTCTCGGGGATACACAGGAGCACCAAACACAGTATGTGATCCCAACCGACTCACAGGTGAAGTGTCGCCTCATCTGGAAGGACTGTTTTGGGCCCTGAATGGTAGTGGGGGAGGAGGTGTAGCACTTGTTCTACTTGCAAAGGATAAATGCCAAGATTGAGGTCAGTGGGGAGGAACAAATGGACAAGGGAGTCGCGTAGGGAGTGATCCCTGAGGAAAGCAGAAAGGGGGAGGGGAGGGAAATAAGTGTTTGGTGGTGGAATCCAGTTGGACGTGGTGGAAGTTTTGGAGAATTATGTGCTGGACGTGGAGGCTGGTGGGGTAGTAGGTGAGGACAAGAGGAACCCTAACCCTGGTAGGTGGTGGGAGGATGGAGTAAGTGTACATTTGCGTGGAATGGAAGAGATGCGGTTGAGGGCAGCGTTGATGGAGGAGGAAGGGAAGCCGCTTACTTTGAAAAAGGAGAACATTTCCTTTGTTCCAGAATGAAAAGCCTCATCTGGAGAGCAGGTTCGGCCGAGACGAAGGGGGTGGTGTTTTTACAAGCAGCAGGGTGGGACGAGGTATAGTCCAGGCAGCTGTGAGAGTCCCTTGGTTTATAATAGACATCGGTGGATAAGATATCTCTGGAGATCAGGAAATGGAAGGGAAGTGCCAGAAATGGATCAGCTGAACTTGAGGGCAGAGTGGAAGTTGGAGGCAAAGTGGATGAAATTGATGAGTTCAGTACGGGTGCAGGAAGCAGCACCAATGCAGTCGTTGATGTAGCGTAGGAAAAGTGTGGGACAGTCACCAGTGTAGGCTTGGAACATAGACTATTCCATGTAGCTGACAAACAGGCAGGCATAGCTGGGACCCATGCGAGTGCCCATGGCTACCCCCTTTGTTTGAAGGAAGTGCATTTATATAGTGCTTTTATTGTGTATTTTAAGTGTATTGTGTTTTTAATGCTGTATGAGATCCAGAGTAACAATCATTTTGCTATCTCATTGGCTCTTCATACAACCCTGGAACATCTGGACAGAAAAGCTGCACACATCAGGATGCTCTTTATCGATTCCAGCTCGGCATTTAACACCATCATCCCCTCAAGACTAATCAGTAAACTCCAAGACCTGGGCTTCAATACCCCCTTGTGCAATTGGATCCTGGAATTCCTCACTTGTAGGACCCCAGTCTATTTGGATTGGCAAAAACATCTCCTCCACAATCTCCATCAGCACAGGAGCACTGCAGGAATGTGTACTTAGCCCCCTGCTCTGCTCACTTAACACCTGTGGCTCTGTGGAAAAATACAGCTCCAACATCATACACAAGTTTGCTGATGACACCACTATTGTAGGCTGTATCAAAGGTGGTGATGAATCAGCATACAGGAATAAGATCGAAGGCTTGCCTGAGTGGTTTAATAACAACGACCTTTCACTCAATGTCAATAAAACCAAGGAACTGATTGTAGACCTCTAGAGAGGGAATCCAGAGGTCCATGAGCCAGTTTTCATCAGAGGATCAGAGGTGGAGAGGGTCAATAAGTTTAAATTCCTGGCTGTCTCTATCTCAGAGGACCTGTCCTGCACCCATCATATAAATATTATTGTGAAGAAAGCACAACAACACCTCTACTTCCTCAGGAATCTGCGGAGGTTCGGCATGATATCGAAAAACTGGCTGCATTATGGCCTGGTATGGGAACACCAATGCCTTTTGAGCAGAAGATCCTACATAAAGTAGTGGATTCAGCCCAGTACACCATGGGTAAAGCCCTCCTAACTGTTGAGCACATCTACATGCAACATTGCCATAGAAAAGCAGCATTCATCATCAAAGATCCTCTCCACCCAGGCCAAGCTCTCTCGCTGCTGCCATCAGGTAGACAGTACAGGGGCCTCAGGACTCAGTCCGCCAGGTTCAAGAACAGTTACTACCCCTCAACCATCAGGATCTTGAATAAAAGGGGATAACTTCACTCAATGTTGCGCCCCATCATTGAAATATTCTCACAACCAATGGATTCACTTTCAAAGACTCTTCATCTTGTTCTTGATATTTATTGCTTATTTATTTATGATTATTATTCCTTCTTTTTGTATTTGATCAGTTTGTTGTCTTCTGCACTTTGGAGGTATGCCCAATTTGAGCAGTCGTTCATTGATTCCGTTATGGTTATTATTTATTGAGTATGCCCACAAAAAAAACAAATTTAAGTGTTGTATATGGTGACATATACGTACCTTGATGATTACATTTTCTTTGAACTAAACTTTGAACTTTGAATAAGAATAAACAATCTGTCACCAAGCCAGTTTTGCATTCTGCTTAAACAGCCGACATTTCAGGCCAAGACCCTTCATCAGGGCAAGAAAGAAAAAGATGAGGAGTCACAGCAAGAAGATGGGGAGGGGTGGAGAAGTACAAGGTGGTAGGTGAAGAAAGGAAAAGGGGAGGAGCAACAGAGGAGGTGAAGGGCAGGTAAGGAGATAAGGTGAGAGAGGGAAATGGGAATAGTGGAAAGGTGGAGGGTTAGTTCCTCAAAAAAGATCGAATTCAAATTGGTGAGGTTTCCCTCCCACAAGAGCATGCAGACTATCCTCAATCAATGTTTCTTTTTACAAATGTTATGAATCCATTCCTTTAGAATATTTCCCAGTAATTTTTCGACCTCTGACATAAAGCTCATCGGCCTGTGGTTACCTGGCTTATCTCTACTTCCTTCTTAAATAACGAAACAACGCCAGCTATCCTTCGCTTATTTCCACCACTACATTTAGTTAACCAAGATGTAAAGACCTTTGTCAGGACCACAGCTACCTCCTCCCTTGCTTCCCCAAAACATTATGGGATAGATCGAAAGATCAAAGGATAAAGATGTAAAAAATTAGTTTTATTGGTCACATAAACATTGAAATAGTGAAACACACTGTGAAATTTTACACCATTACATCATTACGTTATTTTACACCAATGACCGTGCTGGGGGCAGCCCACAAATGTCGTCATACATCTGCCACCAACATAGCATGCCCACAGATCCCCAACCCAAACCCGCACATCTTTGGAATGTGGGAGGAAACCAGAGCACCGGGAGGAAGCCCGTGGGGTTATGGAAAGAACATCAAATCATCTTACAGACAGCGGCGGGGTTTGAACCTCAATTAGTGATCACAGGTGCTGAAAAGTCTTTGTGCTAAACACCACACTATCTCATCCAGCCCTGGGAATCTATCAACCCTGCCATATTCCACGACATTTAACAATGTTTTCTGCACAATATAGATATCCTCCAGACTATCAACAAACCCCTCCTTACACTCGCTACTTTGCAGGGACTTCTTGATAAATACAGATAAAAAATATTCCTAGAGGCCCTTGCCCTCATCCCCTGCTCATTGATTACATTATAATCATATACTGTATATATTTCCTTGTTATAAATCTAGTTTAAGTTTTGTGTTCAGTACTATGTAATTCATTTGGTATTTCAATTCAGAACATCACATGTCTTACATTTGTTACTTTTTTAAGGAAAATTAACATGTTCCTTTATTACCACTTTCCCCTGGCAACCCTCTTGCTCCTCATATGGATATCAGAACATGCCTGATTTAATCCACTATGCACAATACTAGTCTATAGTGAATAGATTAGAATTGCGGCACTGGGAAAGAAGAGATTACAGGAAAATTTAACTGGTGGGAATTCTCTGAGCACCAGCCGAGAATTCATTGGTCAAATGGCTTCCTTTTACGATAAGACAAAGTATGAAAAACCATGAACAGTTAAAATCCATTACCTATTCTCTGCATCTATAACCTGTCCATCTCCACATCCATTAGCCATCATTCTCTGCATCCATTACCCATCATTCTCCACAACCAGAACGTATTTCCTATTACCCTCAGCCAGGGATACCCACCAGAGGGTCCATGGACTCCTCAGTTAATGGCAGGAGTTGCTGACTTAAGAATGATTGGGAACACCTGCTCTAAGCAAAGAGGTGAAATAAAGGGGGCCTAGTTTGACTGGTTGCCTGTGACTAATGTTGTTCCTCTTGCTTCTGAGTTGGGGCCGCTTCTTTTCACATTATATGTCAATGATTTTGGTGATAGAATTAATGGCTTTGTGGCCAAGTTTGCAGATGATACAAAGTTACATAGAGGGGCAGATAGTGTTGAGGAAGCAGGGACTTAGGCAGATTGAGAGAATGGGAAAGAAGTGAAGGGAAGTGTATGGTCATGCACTTTGGCAGAAGGAATAAAGGCATACACTTTTTTAAATGGGATGAAAATTCAGAAATCATAGGATCTTGGTGCAAGATTCCCTAAAGGTTAACTTGCAGGCTGAGTCAGTGGCAAGGAAAGAAACCAATGTTAGCATTCATTTTGAAAGGACTAGAATATAACAGCAAGGATGTGTTTCTGAGTCTTTATAAGATATGAGTCAGATCCCACTTGGAGCATAGTGACCAGGTTTGGGTCTCTTATCTGAGAAAAGATGTGCTTGCACTGGAGAGAGTTCAGAGGAGGTTCACCTGATGACTCAGGACCTGTACTTGCTGGAATTTAAAAGAATAAGGAGGGGTCTCATTGACACCTTTGCAAGTCTTAGATAGAGTGAACGTGGAGAGGATGTTTCCCTTAGAGGGTGAGTCTATAACCAGAGGGCACAGACTCATAATTGAAGGATTTCCATTTAGAACAAAGATGAAGAGGAATCTATTTTGCCGATGGTGGTAAAACTGTGGAATTCATTGCCATGGATGGCTGTGGGAGCCAAGTCATTGAGTATATTTAAGCCGGAAGCTAATAGGTTTTTGATTCAGCAGGGCATCAAAGGTTACGGGGAGAGGCCAGGAGAATGGGTTTGAGAGGGATAATAAATCAGCCTGGGTAGAATGGCAGAGCAGACTCGATGGGCTGAACGTCCTAATTTTCCTATGTCTTATGGTCTCTTGGTCTATCCTTGCCACAGCCATTGCAAATACTACTCCACATTCATAACCCATCCTATTGCACACATTACCTGCACCACTCCACCAATCTTCCACCCTGATCTCCAGTTACCAGTGGGGCAAGGTACTGATTCCATTGTTTTCTCCATTTTATCTCCAAATTCCAACTTTGCTTATGGTCCAATGATTTGGAGATCAGACAATGTCTTGTACTCTAGCAGTTAAATTAATCTAAGTCTGTGTGTAGCTTTGGTAATGAAGAGGAGGCATTGGCATTGGACGAGACTGGAGAGTTATGGACAAATGCTAGCCTCTTGAAATTCATCCATTCCCTCTTCAGAGCCAGGATTTCTGCACTGAATTCACAACGTAGAAACTATTCTACCTGACCACTTTATGCTAGTCTTTACACTTCACAATACCTGCTGTTCAACCTCTATCATCTCATCCCAGTGGTAACTCCCAACCTAGTAATTAAACAACCTCAATCAATGCCTCATCCCTGTAAATTTTCATTGAATTTTTTTTCCAATATCTTTGTTTGGTCATGATGCTATGGCATATTAGAAAGGTCTTCAATTTAATACGGCAAAGAGTTGGTGTGTGTTGTGCATGGCTGAGAGAGGGACCCCGATAATATGAAAGGGATGTCTCATGTTGTACTGAACCCAGTAACCTTAGAGAGACACTGAACAGCTGCATTGTATCGAAACCTCATGCTTGTCATCTGTTTCCTCAGGAAGATGAAACCTCCAGCTGCTGACTGGCTCCACTCACCCTGTCAGTCACGTTTGCACCAAACTGCCATCAGGGAGACGCTACAAGTCTATCACCACCAGGCCTACACGTCACCTCTGAAGCTTGTTTCCTGCAGTTATCCCGCTTCTCAACAAAACTCACTCAGGTGTAATTCCCGCACAACATCCGTTAAATGGTCTTTCTAGACTTCCTTGCTCTGTTGAGCATTATTCAGTCTGTTCATATGTTCACGTTTATTTAAGTTTGATTATTAATGTTCCAGCATGTGACTGTTCTGCTAAATGTTCATTGCCCATGACTGTTTGCACTATTGCCTGGTAAATTATCGGTTGCTATTGCGCTGTCTGTTATGGTACTTTTTTGTCCTGTGTTTTGTGCTTGTCACCGAACCAACCACAATCAATTATGGAATGTTTCACAGGCTGGCAATGAAGTCATTTTGATTCTGAAGATCAGTATCTCTGGGGTCAATTGCTTCTTGCCTCCTTCTTGTCAACCATTCCTTTTGATTTCCACATCTGTCCTTCGGTTAAACTGCTTTTAAAAAATTATTTTATTTTGAGCTGCAGGCCATTCTGACCTAACTGGACTGTGCTGGCCAATTATGCTTGTACATGGGAGGGGAGAGGGGAGCTTTGGATTCTGATCATTCATTCTTTGGGGTTTTTTATTTTGTGGATGTCTGTGATGAGTAAGAATTTCAGGATGTATACTGCATACATTCTCTGCTGTTAAATTGAACCATTTTTAACCCATGTGACCAATTGAACTGTATGTCTGTGGAATATGGGAGAAACCTACATGGTCAAAGGGTGAATGGACAGACTCTTTAGAGACTGGTGGAATAAGACCTTAAGACTATAAGATACAGGAGCAGAGTTAAGCTATTTGGCCTATCAAGTCTGCTCCACCATTTCATCATGGCCAATCCAATTTCCCTCTCAGCTCCAATCTCCTGCCTTCTCCCTGTATCCCTTCATGCCCTGACCAATCAAGAATCTACCAACCTCTGCCTTAAATATACCCAATGACTTGGCCTCCACCTGTGGCACCAGATTCCACAGATTCACCACTCTCTGGCTAAAGAAGTTCCTCCTATCTCCATTCTAAATGGACACCCCTCCATTCTGAGGCTGTGCCCTCTGGTCTTAGGCTCCCCCACCATAGGAAACATCCTTTCTACACCCACTTTATCATGGCCTTTCAACATTTCATAGGGTTCAATGGACCCAGGGTCACTGGTACCGTAATATTGTCATGCTAATCGCTACACAACTGTGTCACCATTCCGTCAGTATTGTAAATATTCTTCCTTTTGTTTAACAGACCAATCAATTTCTTACCCTCACTCCCTTGTCCCTTCTCCATGTTTCTTTTCCTTGTTCATATCACTGCCATTTCACTCTCTCTCTATTTCACCCTCTGCATTTCTCCTTCTCTTCTAACTCATTCCTGGGTTCCTGCTTTGCATCCTGAGCCCTGCGTGGCTCCGCACTGACCGTAGAGCGCTGGACTTACAGGTTTCTCAAGCACCTGTATTTACTAGTCGTTGTCTTAACGAGAGCCGCTAAGCCCTTGCACTTTCTGTTTAACCTTGTCAAGTTAATAGTGACTGGCACGGGTTTTCCGCATTCTTCGATTATTTAATGTGGACTCTTGTTTACTGCTGATCGTTGTGTCCTTGCATTTGGAATGATTTGTCATGCCGTGTCGATCAGTGGTGCTACCGATCTTCCTTTGGTATTCCTATGTATAAACCTCTTGCTTCCATCTCTCTGTGGGAGTCTGCTGTTCCCCCGTACCTGGGTTTAGTCATTGTCAGCCCTCACCATGACACTTTTGTGTTTTTTACATCACTTTTGTTTCCCTCACTATTTTAGCTCTCTTTTTGCTCTACTTATTTAATTTTAAATATATTTCTTATTATAAGCTATAGTGTATTTTACAGAACTTGCAAAAGCCTTAGGCACACACACTCTATGTGTAGGCCTCTGTTAGTCTCGATAGACCACGGACCCATACAGCTTGGCACCGGTGTTGTCGCAGAGCAATGTGTGGTTAAGTGCCTTGCTCAAGGACACACACAGCCTCAGCCAAGGCTCGAACTAGCGACCTTCAGATCACTAGACGAACGCCTTAACCACTTGGCCACGTGCCAACATATATATATATAGACACACACACACACACACACACACACACACACACACACACACACACACACACACACACACACACACACACACACACACACACACACACACACACACACACACACACACACACACACACACACACACCAAATTTCATGAGATATGATAAACCTGATTCTGATCTGGGTCTCTACTGTGGACTGAGAGTGGGAAGGGGGCAGGGAGAGGGGAATCATGGTTGCGGAAAGGGAAAGGGGGAGGGGAGGGAGTGGGGAGCACCAGAGAGACATTCTGTAGTGACCAATAAACCTATTGCTTGGAATCAAATGACCTTGCCTGGTGTCTTGGGGTTGGGTGTGTCTGAACTTGTGCAACCCCTGCTCCTGCCCCTGTCACCTATCTGACACCCCTCCACCTTCACCATTCCCAATACCCTTTGCTCCTGCCAATTTTTCAAACTCGCTCTCCGCTCCACGTTGATAAATACAGTACTGTTCAAAAGCCTCAGGCACCCTCGCTATGTATTTGGGTCCGGGAGTTTTGCCCAGTGCGGTAAGTATTGCACTGTACTGCTGGCGTACAACAACTAATTTCACGACGTCAGTGAAAGTAAACTTGATTCTGTCCTTGAGCCATGAATCATAGTGGTTGAAGTGTATAAAATTGGTGCTTTGAAGGGGAGGATGCAGCTCTTCTCATTTCTGCCATCAGGGAGGAGCTACAGGAGCCTATAAACACACACTCAATAATTCAGGAACAGTTCCTTCCCCTCTGCCATTTTGAATGGATATTGAACCCATGAACGAATGTTTTATATCTGTTAATTGTGCTACTTAATTAATTTAACTATTTTAATATACACATTATATATATTGCTCAACTCTTGTGGAGATGCTGGAAGTTCAACTGAGTCATAGACTGAAAGACTTAACCTTTTAATTATTCTTTAGCCCAAAATACAAGGGGTGATTGATAAGTTCATGGCCTAAGGTAGAAGGAGTCAACTTTAGAAAACCTAGCACATTTATTTTACAACATAGTCCCCTCCTACATTTACACACTTAGTCCAGCGGTCGTGGAGCATACGGATCTTGGACCTCCAGAAAGAGTCCACAGCAGGGGTGATTGACAGGTTCGTGGCCCTGGGTAGAAGGAGATGAGTTATACAGCTCTCGTTACACGCACATGCAGTTCAACTGTTTGAGTTACAATGCAGAAAGTTTGAAGTCCTTCTACCTTAGGCCACAAACTTATCAATCACCCCTGCTGCGGACACTTCCTCGAGGTTCAAGATCCGTATGCTCCACGACCGCTGGACTAAGTGTGTAAATGTAGGAGGGGACTATGTTGAAAAATAAATGTGCTAGGTTTTCTAAAATTGACTCCTTCTACCTTAGGCCACGAACTTATCAATCACTCCTCATATGTTCTAACTAATGAACAGTCCTGATGAAGGGTCTTGGCCCGAAACGTCAACTGTTCACTCTTTTCCACAGATGCTGCCTGGACTGCTGAGTTCCGGCAGCATTTTGTGTGTGCTGCTTGGATTTCCAGCATCGCCAGATTTTCCTTGAGTTTGAAGTACTTTATCCTTATTAAGAACAAACACGAGGAAATCTGCAGATGCTGGAAATTCAAACAACAACACACACAAAATGCTGGTGGAACACAGCAGGCCAGGCAGCATCTATAGGGAGAAGCGCTGTCCACGTTTCGGGCCGAGACCCTTTGTCAGGACTAACCGAAAGGAAAGACAGTAAGAGATTTGAAAGTAGTGGGGGGAGGGGGAAATGCGAAATGATAGGAGAAGACCGGAGGGGGTGGGATGAAGCTAAGAGCTGGAAAGGTGATTGGCAAAAGTGATACAGAGCTGGAGAAGGGAAAGGATCGTGGGACGGGAGGCCTCAGGAGAAAGAAAAGAGGGGGGGGGAAGCACCAGAGGGAGATGGAGAACAGGCAAACAACTAAATATTTCAGGGATGGGGTAAGAAGGGGAGGAGGGGCATTAACGGAAGTTAGAGAAGTCAATGTTCATGCCATCAGGTTGGAGGCTACCCAGCCGGTATATAAGGTGTTGTTCCTCCAACCTGAGTTTGGATTCATTTTGACAATAGAGGAGGCCATGGATAGACATATCAGAATGGGAATGGGAATCCTTAAGAAGAAAGTGGTTTTAGAGTAGTTATAATTGGAAATAACAAGTCCATTAGCTGAAATTGCTGTTTAATCTGCAAAGTTGCTCAGTGCTCTGTGGAAAAACGAGACACTATTAATAGACTTTCTGCTCTGCTCCAGTGGAATGGTGTGGGAGCCTGAAGGCAGAGAGGATGGAACGTCGATGGAGAATTAAAGTGACTAGGAGGCACAGTCAGGATTTGCTTGCTGGAAGATCAGTGGTTTTCTGCAAAGCAGTTGTCCAATCATTATGGTCAGGTGGCAGTGTGCTCGAATGCTGCTGCTTCTCTGGGTCCAAACATAGATGAAGCTGTTCGTCCTGTATATATATTTTTACAATGGTAAGACGCTGCTGGTTATCAAGGACATGAAGTCCCACTAGCAAGTTGCTAGATAGCAGTGGAGCTGGATTTGTTGCAAACTGGGTTGCAGCCTGCTTTGGCCACCCAGATGGTGTGCAATCCCACAAACAGTGCAAATATTTGGCTTTTTCATTTCCCTTGCGACTGCGGGATAGACCCTGTTGGACATTGGTAATGGATAATACCGAAGGGCCAATTCACTGGCTCATTGGCGGGGCCGACAGCATTGCTTCAGTTGCATTGCTATCGAGCCTTGAGGTCTCCCGTTGCCGTCACCGGCAAAGGAGGATACCGGACCTGGCTGTGTGGCACTGGATTCTATACTGGGTTGGGGATTGGCCTTTCCTGTTGGTGCTGCCCTCCAGTGTTCGCTCCCAAAAGACAAGCATCAATCTGCAGGCCAAGACACCCAGGGACTTGGACTAAAGCAATTATTTTTGTAACTGTATAGTGTGTTTTCCAGCTATCATATTTATATGTACTGTATGTGAAGTGTGTGGCTGTTGAGTTCCTGGGTGTCAATATCTCTGAGGACCTAACCTGGTCCCAACATATCAATGTAGTTATAAAGAAGGCAAGACAGCGACTATACTTCATTAGGAGTTTGAAAAGATTTGGCATGTAAACAAATATACTCACAAGCTTCTATAGACGTACCGTGGAGAGCATTCTGACAGGCTGCATCACTGTCTGATATGGGGGTGGGGGGTGGCTACCGCACAGGACCAAAAGAAGCTGCAGAAGGCCGTGAATTTAGTCGGCTCCGTCTTGGGTACTAGCCTACAAGTTACCCAAGACATCTTCAAGAAGCGGTGTCTCAAAAAGGCAGCGTCCATTATTAAGGACCTCCAGCACCCAGGTCATGCCCTTTTCTCACTGTTACCATCAGGGAGGAGGTACAGAAGCCTGAAGGCACACACTCAGCGATTCAGGAACAGCTTCTTCCCCTCTGCCATCTGATTCCTAAATGGACATTGAACCCGTGAACACTATCTCATTTTTTAAATATATATTATTTCTGTTTTTTGCATGATTTTTAATCTATTCAATATATACACCATAATTGATTTACTTATTATTATTGTTATTATTTTTTTTTTCTCTTCTTCTATATTCTGTACTGCATTGAACCGCTGCTGCTAAGTTAACAAGTTTCATGACACACGCCAGTGATAATAAACCTGGGTCTGTTCTGGTACTGCGCTTCGCACCTAGGTATGAGAGGAACGCTGTTTCATTTGGCTGTATTCCTGGGCACGTCAGAATGACAACCAAACTTGAACTTAGAAATGAATTGGAGTGTCACCTTTCTCACGAGCGCAGTCCTGAGCAGTATACCACAATGAAGGAGGTGCCAGTGAACAGCCCCTTGTGCTGTGGACCCCTGAATAGTGGAAAAGAAAGGGCACGAATTTGGATTGCATTTTATAAGTGACTTGGAGACTTTCAGAAAGGCGAGGCGACTCAGCCTGGCTGCACGGGGGTGTATTAGCTGTAAGGGGTTTTCCTGATGGCTGCACAATAGCAGAGCAGTTGGCACAATGCTTGGGTCCAATTTCTAGCGCTGCCTGTAAGGAGTTTGCATGTTCTCCCTGTGACCCTGTAGGTTTCCTCCAGAATCTCTGGTTTCCTTGCACGTTGCAAAGGCACACAGGTTTTGGACAGGCTATGTTGGCACCGGAAACATGTTCACACTTGCGCATCCTCTCTCGCGCATCCCCCGACCATGTGCTGGCAGTCGACGCAAACAATGCATTTCACTGTGTGTTTCCATGTTCGAATAAAAGGTTAAAAAGTATATTTATTATAGAAGTATGCATACCTTATACAATCTTAAGATTCATCTCCCGACGGGCAGCCATGAAACACAGATAGAAGGCGGTGCTTAGGAGGGATAATGACGCCTAACGGCGACTCCTTTGCTTGCATCTTCAAAAACAGCCCTATTTCCATCTTTAATATCTCTACTTTTCCCTTTCAGGGTTCTTTTGAAGACCCTGACCTGGAGTTGCACGCTGACTACGGTTCTTTGCGAAAATGGGACCTGCTCTCAGGGTTCCATAACTGGCCGTTGTCTGTGTGCCTGGAGTTCCGGGATCTTTGCGATCTTCCGGCACAGAGCTCGAGGAAAGCGACATAACGGACTTTTGACATCGTAAACCAGCGAGTTGTTTGCGATGTCTCCCCGTTCGCTGGGAAAATGGAGTCGCCTCCTTCTCCCTTATTTGGAAGAGAGAGAACCTGCAGTATGTCGAATACTGGGTGAACGCGTAGTCTCTGGGGCAACTGCAAGTCTGTGTCTTTGCTGTTGCTTTGAGCACGCTTGAGTGCTCGGTGATGGGTGCCAATGCTGTTTTTTTGCTGGTGGCGGGAGGGAATTGTTGCTCGTGCGGCTTACGCAGGGGAAGGAGGAGCTGGTGGTGGGAATCTGGGGTTCCAACATTCAACTGTCGTTCATTCTTTGGGGCATTCCTCTGTTTTTGTGGGCAAAGAAAAAGCATTTCAGGATGTATATTGTATTTTTCTGACATTAAATTGTACCTCTGAACTTTTGAAACCTCAAAAAATTCTATTAAAACAGAGGCTGTCAAACATCCAGCGTGCAGAGAGAGAAGAATAAAAATCAAATCATGCCAACACTAACCACAAGCAAGTTGCTTTTTGAACTAACCACTCCCAAAATGCTGGAGGAACTGAGCAGGCCAGGCAGCGTCTATGGAAAAGTGTAAACAGTCGACATTTTGGGCTGAAACCCTTGTCCTGCTGAAGGGTCTCAGCCTACAACATCGGCTGTATTCCTTTTCACAGATGCTGCCGGCCTGCTGAGTCCCTCCAGTATGTGTTGCCTCTCACTGGATTCACTTTGATTCATTCTCTGTAAGCTCTGGAGGCAATTCTGCTTGAAAATCGCAGGAGGCCAGCAGTTTCTGTGATACTCAAACCTCCCCATCTGACACCAATGACCATTCTATGGCCAGAATCACTTCGATCACATTTCTTCCCCATTCTGATATTTAGGCTGAACAACAACTGAACCTCTTGACCATGTCTGCGTGCTTCTACTGCGTGCATTGAGTATCTGCCATATGATTGGCTGGCAGATGTTTGCATTAATGAGATGTACAGGTATACCCAAAAAAAGTAGCCACTGAGTACATACCGAAGCAGTGGCTACTTACTGGCTCTCTGCTTTTCAGACAGCTGGGTCTGAGTGTGAGGCGTCAACCAGGCACATCAAACATAGGTGAAGGGTCTTTGCTTCGAACTGGGGGAAAGAAGCGGAGAGAAAAGAGAAGATTTGCATTTCTATAGCAGCTTTCACATCCTCTGGAAATCCAACTGTCATTAATTTCAGAGGCGGAATGGCCACAGCAATGCAGGAAAATGTACGTCAACTGTACTTTTTTCCATAGACGCTGCCTGGCCTGCTGAGCTCCTCCAGAATTTTGTGTGTGTTGCTCGGATTTCCAGCATCTGCATCTTTCTCCTGTTTGTTTTAGCTTTCTGAACTGAAGTCCACAACGAGTGTCCGAGACCCGTAGTTCAGTGCAGAGCCGATTAAACGTCGCGGAGCTTTCCAATTCGGCCCAATGTAGATGCGGCAGATAAAGATAATGTTTCTCGTTCATCTTTGGCAAACTTGGATTGCTTTCCCTCAAGTTTGAGATGCTGAAGGACAGCATGATAGAATGAGAGAATAGATAGAGTGGATAGTTGGAGTCTTTTCCCAGGGTGGATGGAAGTATTAGATGACATAGCTTTAAACCAGGGGTTCCCAAGCACCTTTTTTGTCCTGGGCCAATACCATTAAGCAAGAGGTCCATGGACCCCAGTTTGGGAACCCCCCTGCTTTAAGGTAAGAGGGGGAGAATTTAAAGGAAGCAAGTTTTTCTGTTACATAGAGAGTGTTGGGTACTTAGAATATGCTGCCAGGGGCAGTGATGGACTTCGATAAGGAGTGAATTCTATAGCTGTGTAGTGGGGAGTATATCGACTGGCTGCATCTGGTCTGAAAATACCGATGCCCTTGGACGGAAAAGTCCTACAAAGAGTAGTGGATTTGGCCCAGTTCATCGGGGGTAAAGCCCTCTCCACCAGAGAGCACATCTACAAGAAACACTGTTGCTGGAAAGCAGCACCCATCTTTCGGGACCCCCACCACCCGGGACATGCTCTCTTCTCGCTGCTGCCAGCGGGTAGGAGGCACTGGAGCCTCAGGGCCCGCAGCACGGCTACAACGCCTCAACCATCAGGCTCTCGGACAAAAGGGGATAACTTCACTCAACTTCATCTGCCCCAACATTGATATGGACTCACTTTCAAGGACTCTTCATCTCATGTTCTCAAAACTTATTTGCCATTTATTTATCTAACCCTTTCATTTGCACAGTTTGTTGTCTCCTGCCCTCTGGTTGAGCACTCTAGTTGGGCGGTCTTTCATTAGTTCTCTTATCGCTTCTATTCTGTATATTTGTTGAGTATGCCCACAAGAGAAGGGTTGTATATGGTGACACGTGTACTTTGGTAATAAAATTTACTTTGAACTTTGAAAGCAGATATGATAGTGGACAGCTGGAGCCATTTTTCCCCGGACAGAAGTCGCCAATATGAAGGGGCTTTACTTTAAAGGTGAATTGGATGAAAGTATGTTGGGATTTCAGAGGCAGGTTGTTTGGATGCATGGAATATGCTTCCAAGGGTGGTGGTAGAGGCAGATACATTAGGGACACTTAAGAGTCTCTTAGATAGGCATATAGATGATAAGAAAGTAGAGGACTATGTAGGGGAAGGGTTAGATGGAACAGAATAGGCCCAACATAATGGGCTGAAGGGCCTGTACTGTGCTGTACTGTTCTATGTTCTATAATTTTCTTAATGCTCGTGGGATCAAGGCATGTGAATAGACATCACAGCCAAGGTCTGGAAGTGGGTAATCAGCCAGCATCAGGCTGAATGCGGTAGCAGGCCTGCAGGGCAGAATGGCCTACATAAGGTCTATTTCTGTGCAATGGGTGCACTGAAGGAAAGGCCAACTTCTCGTAATGAGCCCTTCGTGTGCTGACCGCTGAATCGCCAGACACCGCACCAAGAAAGGAGTGCAAATTTCTTTTGGGAACCACATGCTAGTGGCTTAGGGGATCCAAGCCTGCAGTTTATTTCCACACAGAGCTTCCCTTCCCAGCTCACAAGCTCTCTCGCTGTCCTGCTGACAACTGCCAGCAAAACCGCAAACAAAAACAAGGTTTGCGAACAGAAGTCGTGTTGCCAGCTATCACAGGATCCAATCTTCAGAAAAACATTGACCAAGAGCTGGTTAGGTGAAGTTGCCACAGGGTGAATTTACGCAGCTTGTAAATCATTTTAACGTCAGTCAAAACTCACCAAGCCCCACAGTTCATTCACCTCTGTTGGGACACGTATGGAAAAACCCTCTTTCCCCATTTTTGCTTCTGAGTCCTACTCTATCCTCACACCTCTCTACGATTAATAGGTTTATTAAACTATTGTCACTTGTTGTCTACAGTTTCCTTAACTTCATCTTTGGTGGCTTCAACTGCCAGGGCTTTAGGCTTCAGTATTCCTTCTCTGAACATCCTTGTCTTTTTACCCCTCTCTCCTCCTCAAAAACTTGTTCTTGGTCATGGCATGACCTGAATACTATGGAGATGCCTCTGTAGCATCCAGGACATCTTCAAGGAGCGGTCCCTCAACGAGATGGTGTCCATCACTGAGGACACCCACCACCCAGGACATGCCCTCTTCTCGTTGCTACCATCAGGGAGGAGGTACACAAGCCTGAAGACGCACACTCAGTGATTTAGAAACAGCTTCTTTCCCTCTGCACACACAAAATGCTGGTGGAACACAGCAGGCCAGGCAGCATCTATAGGGAGAAGTGCTGTTGACGCTTTGGGCCGAGACCCTTTGTCAGGACTAACTGAAAGGAAAGATGGTAAGAGATTTGAAAGTAGGAGGGGCAGGGGGAAATGCGAAATGATAAGAGAAGACCGGAGGGGGTAGGGTAAAGCTGAGAGCCAGAAGGGTGATTGGCGAAAGTGATACAGAGCTAGAGAAGGGAAAGGATCATGGGATGGGAGGCCTGGAAGAAAGAAAGGAGGAGGGGAGCACCAGAGGGAGATGGAGAACAGGCAGAGTGATGGGCAGAGAGAGAGAGAAAAAAAGGAGGGGAAAAAAACTAGATATATCAGGGATGGGGTAAGAAGGGGAGGAGGGGCATTAATGGAAGTTAGAGAAGTCAATGTTCAAGCCATCAGGTTGGAGGCTACCCAGACGGAATATAAATTTCCAGCATCTGCGGATTTCCTCGTGTTTTTCTTTCCCTCTGCCATCAGATTTCTGAATGGACATTGAATCCATTAACACTACTTTTTATTCTGGTTTTGCACTATTTAATTAATTTAACTATTTTATATCTATATATCTATATCTATGCATATATATCTATATGTATATATTTACTGCAATTCTTTTTTTCTGTTATGAATTGCATTGTACTGCTGTCAGTTCTGGTCACCTCACTACAGGAAGGATGTGGAAACCATAGAAAGGGTGCAGAGGAGATTTACAAGGATGTTGCCTGGATTGGGGAGCATGCCTAATGAGAATAGGTTGAGTGAACTTGTCCTTTTCTCCTTGGAGTGATGGAGGATGAGAGGTGACCTGATAGAGGTGTATAAGATGATGAAGGGGCATTGATCGTGTGGATAGTCAGAGGCTTTTTTCTCAGGGCTGAAATGTCTGCCACAGGAGGGCACGGGTTTAAGGTGCTGGGGAGCAGGTACAGAGGAGATGTCAGGGGTAAGTTTTTTACGCAGAGAGTGGTGAGTGCGTGGAATGGGCTGCCAGCAATGGTGGTGGAGGTGGATACGATAGGGTCTTTTAAGAGACTTTTGGATAGGTAATGGAGCTTAGAAAATTAGAGGGCTACAGGTAACCGTAGTAATTTCTAAGGTCGTGACATGTTCAGCACAACTTTGTGGGTCGAAGGGCCTGTATTATGCTGTAGGTTTTCTATGTTTCTATAAGGTTAATAAATTTCATGACATATGCCAATGATATTAAACGTGATTCTGATTCTGATTCTAAAATTTATCTGTCAATTCTCCTTGGGACTTTTTATTACGGTAATTCTATGATAAAGTGTTTGTGGTTGAGGGCTTTGGAATATTTGCTTCGGATTTTTGGTGACTTCGTGCCACAGAGTGTTTGGACGACTTAAACGCTGGACCAGACGGGTTGAAAAGGCAACATGTTGGGACAAGAGGCGAGGTAGGGCGGGTTCTGCTTGCCGCTCTGCGATGTTGACTTGGCTCTGCACTGAACTGAGGTGGAGGCTCCGGCCTGCTTCGGGCTTCGTGTCTGTGGACTTAATTTTGTTCTGAATGCTACTTGCTTACTTTTCCTGTTTGCACAATTTGTTTTCTTTTCTCTCTCTGCACGTTGATGGTCTTCAATTTAATAGGTTCTCTTGTGTTTTCTTTTGTTTTGTGGCTGCCTGTAAGGAGACAAATCTCAAGGTTGTATACTCTATGCATACTTTGAATCTTGGGAATCGGATAGCTGCATTGTGATTTTTTAAAAAAATGCCGTCTTTCTTTCAGGTTAAAAAGACCAATGTGTGGCATTCATAACCATACCAGATTCTGCAGATGCTGGAAATCCAGAATCACACACACACACAGAAAATTCTGGAGGAGCTCAGCAGATCAGGCAATATCTATGGAAAAAAGTAGACTGATGTTTTGGGCTGCGACCCTTTATCAGGAATTGAACTGGAACACACCACATAGAACGGAATAGGTACAGATCACTCCCAGTACAACAGAAGGTGGGCAGAATCTGTAAGTTCCTTCTTTTTATTGACATACAACACGGCCCTTCCAGCCCCTTCGAGCACATCGCCCAACAAACCCTGAATTTAATCGTAGCCTAATCATGAGACAGTTTACACTGACCGGCTAATCAACCAACCAGCATGTCTTTGGACTGTGGGAGGAAACCAGAGTACCCAGAGGAAACCCACGCGGTCACAGGAAGAACGTAGAGACTCCTCACAGGAAACGGCAGGAATTGAACCCTGGTCGCATGCACTGTGAAACGTTGTGCTAACCACTACGCTACCGTGCCAACCCCAGGTCGGCTCTGCGCTGAACTGAGGTGAAGGCTGCGGCCTGCTCTAGATCTTTACGAAGACACCCGAACTTGTTGATTTGGCGGTTTGTGACGGTTACATCTGTGGATGTAATTTCTAGATGACAGCAAACGTCATAATTATCTTCCTGTCTATATGTTCCTGTTATTTCCTTTTCAGCATAACACATTTCCTCAATAACACAAAGACAGAAAGCAGCCAAAGACTTAATTATAATTAGTTGAAATTAAGTCTTAATTTTACACTGATACTAGTTCAAGAGAAAGGATTTGAAGTGTTGGCAGTAGTAAACACACGTGCATTTCCTGGCAATATTACTTTAATCCTCTGCAGAAACACAACACAGTTACTTACAGAGAACACGTGCTCCAATTATTCGTCGACAATGTACAATACAATCACTTACAGGCAAAGTGCAGAACTGTCCCATGTAGATCCGATACATGTGCACACACAAACACAACAAACGCTTTTATAGTGTGAGCTTGCGCACACTTTAACGATCTGAGACGTGCACATACACTCACTACACAGTCACTCAACACTGGATGCATAAAGCATTGTCATTTATAGACATTACAAAATTGCACAGTCACTTCTGGAGAAGAGAGATACCCATAAACCAACTACAGTATCGTGCACAAGTCTTGACACACACACACACACACATATATATATGGCTAGGGTGCCTAAAGACTTTTGCGCAGTACTGTGGTAATTTTATGTATCGCACTGTACTGCTGCCACAAAAAAAACAAATTTCATGACAGCTGTGAGTGATGATAAACCTGATTCTGATCTGGGTCTCCATTGTGGACTGAGCATGGGAAGGGGGCAGGGAGAGGGGAATCATGTTTGGGAAGAGGAGATAGAGCAGGAAGCACCGGACAGACACTTCGTAATGATAAATAAACCAATTGTTTGGAAACAAATGACCTTGCCTGGCGTCTCAGGGCTGGGCGTGGCCGCACCCGCGCCACCTGCTCCCCGCCCCTGGCCTCCTTCTCTGCCACCTGTCCCACACCCCTCCCGTGATGGTCCACTCTCACCATTCCCAACATCCTTTGCCCCCTCCAGAGTTACAAACTCACTCTCCGCTCCACGTTGACAAACGCAGGACCGTGCAAAAGCCTTCGGCACCCTAGCGATATATGTGCGGCAAAGGCTTTTGCACAGCACCGTACATGACACAAATAGCAACAAAAAATGTCCACAGTCACTTACAGGCTAGACTAGATCCAATATCATATCAGACACAGCCTCTTAATCGAGCAAAGTGCTGCAGTACTCCTTTACAACCATAGGGAGGAGCTCTGCTACCCTGACATAGGCCCTATGTACTAACTTTAGCTGAGAATATGCAACAATTGTTATAAATATTAATCGATCTCTTTGTACAGCATGCTGTTTGAAGCTAATGCTTTAAAACACCAAGTTCTCTGTTTTTTTAAAGACCATGACAGAGCAGTAACGAAGGGTTTGAGCATTGTAATGTAATGCCGAGACCTTCAAGTAGTCCCACTCACAATCCTATTAACAATATGATTTAGGCCTTTTATCACTCAGCCGAGCCTGGGATTGTACTGATCAATCTGGCTGCCTGGCTAATTTGTGAAGCTGAGGGATTGGGAACAACAGATAGCGGGGTGTTTTTTTTTCGTGTCAAAGTTTGCTCCTGCCGAGGCATCGAGTGTATTAAAAGCAATTGAAGCCAGTCTGGGCTGGCTTGAGTGAGAGTCTCTCCCCGTGCTGTGAGCTGCGTGCTCTCCATCTTCAGCTCGGTGACAATTCTGGTGGTGTCCCGAAGTGGACGCCCACTGTACCAGCTCTCTTCCACTCATCGAGCCCTCACTATCGCCTCCTGTCCCAGACCGGCCTCCTCCCTTCCTCCGACGTGAGTTAGCACAGGGAAATGCTCTGTTGCTTCAATGGGTCTTGAAGGTTGTTGCCGGCGACCGAGGACGAGAGGCAACAGCACAAAAGCTGCTGAACCGATCGGAACATGGACTTCCGGAAAAGGATGAACAGCCAGGGATCCAGGATGGGGTTCAGGGAGTAGAGGCGGAAAGCCACGAGCTCCTTCATGTCACTTCTTTCGGGACTGATGGCATTGGCAAACCCTCGGATCTAGATGGTGCAATTAGAGAGAAAGAGAAGAGTTAGTCGGAATCGGCATCACCGGGCCTGTGTTGCGAAATTTGTTAACTTTGCAGCAGCGGTTCGATGCAACACGTGATAACCTAGAGGGGAAAAAACCCTGAATTGCACTGGGTATATATTAAACAGTTAAAATAAGTAGTGCAAAAACATAAATTAAAAAAATAGTAGTGAGGTCATGTTCATGGGTTCATCGTCCACTCAGATATCCTGATGACAGACGGTTCAATGAGATCTCCCTGCATTTCTTCTAAATTCCAGTGAGTACAGGCCCAAAGCTGCCAAACGCTCCTCACATGTTAACTCATTCATACCCGGAATCATCCTCGTGAACCTCCTCTGGATTCTCTCCAATGACAACACATCCTTTCAGAGGTGTGGGGCCTAAAACTGTTGATAATACTCCAAGTACGGCCTGTTTTATCAAGGCTCAGCATTATCTCCTTGCTTTAATATTCTATTCCCTATGAAATAAATGCCAACATTGCATTTGCCTTCTTTACCACAGACTCAACCTGTAAATTAACCTTCTGGTAGTCTAGCACGAGGACCCCTAAGTCCCTCTGCACCTCTGATGTTTGAACCTTCTCCTCGTTTAGATAACAGTCTGCACTATTGTTCCTTTTACCAAAATGCATTATCATATATTTCCCGACTTTATATTCTGCCACTTTTTTTACCATTCTTCCAATTTGTCTAAGTCCTGCTGCAATCACATTGCGTCCTCAGCACTACCTACTACTCTGCCAATCTTGGTATCATCTGCAAACTTTGCCACAAAGCCATCAATTCCATTATCTAAATCATTGACAAACAATGTGAAAAGTAGTGGTCCCAATACTGACCCCTGAGGAACACCACTAGTCAGTGGCAGCCATCCAGAAAAGCCCCTTTTATTCCCACTCACTGCCTCCCACCTGTCAGCCATTCCTCTATCCATGCCAGTATCTTTTCTGTAACGCCATAAGATTTTATCTTGTTAAGCAGCCTCATATGTGGCACCTTATCAAATGCCTCTGTAAATCCAAGTGAATAACATCGACTGCCCCTCCTTTGTCCACCTTGCTTGTTACTTCCTTGAAGAACTCTAACAGATTTGTTAGACAAGATTTCACTTAACAGAAGCCATGCTGACTTTGACTTACTTTATCATTTGTCTCCAAGTACCCTGAAACCTCATCCTTAATAATAGACTCCAACACTTTCCCAGCTGCTAGGGCTAGGCTAACTGGCCTATAATTTCCTTTCTTTTGCCTTTCTTCTTAAAGAGTGGACTGACATTTGCAATCTTCCATTCCTCTGGGACAATGCCAGAATCAAGTGATGCTTAAAAGATCATGACCAATGCACCCATTATCTCTTCAAAAACCTCTCTCAGGACTCTGGGATGTAGTGAATCTGGTCCAGGTGACTTATCCACCCTAAGTTTACCTAGCACTTTTTCCTTTGTAATAGCAATGGCACTCACTCCTGCTCCAGAACACTCACAGACCTCTGGCACACTGCTAGTGTGTGGTTAGTGGGTGGGTGGTTAGGGGAGCAGAGAAGGTTATTGGGGTCTCCCTACCTTCTGTCCAAGACCTCTTTCAGAGTCGATGCCTCCAGAAGACATGATACATCATTAAAGACCCCTCACACCCTCTCCATGAACTGTTTGTTCTTCTGCCATCAGGTAAACGTTACAGGAGCATCAAAACTAAAACCACAAGGCTACTAAACAGCTTCCTCCCACAGGCAGTCAGACTGCTAAATAACTGCTCTACCTGACTCTGCTTTGGACACTTTTAACTTGCACTGGACACTTATAACTTGTTTTTAACTGACATGTGGCTGTTGTGTTTTACTATTTATTGTTATGTTTATTATTTAGTGTTGCATTTGTTATGTTATGATTGCACTGCCCCTGGGAAATGCTGTCTCATTCTGCCCTGCAGAGCTGATGTACGGTAGTTTTTGAATCTTGAATCTTTGAATCTTGAACCCATTAAGTTCACCTGTCATTTCTTTATCCCCCATTACTACCTCACCAGCATCATTTTCCAGTGATTCAATATCAACTCTGATCTCAGTTTTACTCTTTATACAACTGAAAAACTTTTGGTATCCTGTTTTATATTATTGGCTAGTTTGCGCTCATATTTCATCTCTTCCCTTCTTTTTTGCTTTTTTACCTGTCTTTTGTTGGTTTTTAAAAGCTGCTCAATCATCCAACTTCCCACTCACTTTTGCTATTATATGCCCTTTGTTTTTATGCAGTCCTTAACTTCCCTTATCATCCACAGTTGCCTATCCCTGCCAATTGAGAACTTCTTCTTCTGTGGGAGATATGTATCCTGTGCCTTGGAAACGATTCCCAGAAACTTCAGCCATCTCTGCTCTGCCGTCATCCCTGCCAGTGTCCTCCTCCAATCCACCTGGGCAAGTTCCTCTCTCATGCCTCTGTAATCTCTTTATTCCATTGTGATACTGATACATGTGACTTATGCTTCTCCTTCTCAAATTACAGCATGAATTCAGTCATATTATGATCACTACTTCCTAAGGGTTCCTTTACACTAAGTTCTTTAATAAGATCATTGTTAGTACACAACACCTAATCTGTGAGTAGGCTCAAGAACAAGCTGCTCTAAAAAGCCATCTAATAGCCATTCAACAAGTTCTCTCTCTTCCAATCTGGCAACAACAGGATTTTCCCAATCCCCCTGCATATTGAAGTCCCCCATTACAATTGTGTCATTACCCTTATTACGTGCTTTTTCCAGCACCCTTTGCAATCTCAACCCCACACCTTGGCTTCTATTTGGTGGCCTATATATGATTGCCATAATGATTTTTTTCACCTTCCAACATCTGCTCCCCATGCTAAACTGAAAGCACCAATCGTGAGTTACTTTGGAAAGAAGATAAGACATAGGAGCTGAATTAGGCCATTTGGCCCATCAATTCTGCTCCACCAATCCATCATGGTTGATTTATCATTCCTCTCAACCCCATACTCCTGCCTTTGACACCCTGATTAATCAAAAACCTATCAACCTCTTCCTTAAATATACCTAAATGACTTAGCCTACACAGGCCACCTGTGGCAATGAATTCCACAGATTCATCGCCATCTGGATAAAGTATTTTCTCCTCGTCTCTGTTCTAAATGGACATCCCTTAATTCTGAGGCTGTACCCTCTGGTCCTAGACTCACCCACTACAGGAAACGTGCTTTCCTCATCCACTTTATCCAGAACTTTCAATATCTGATTGAATTATTATCAATCAGGGTGCCAAAAGTTACAGGGAAAAGGCAATAGAATGGGGTTGCCAGGGATAATAAATCAACTGTGATTGAATAGCGGTGCAGGCACAATGGGGAGAGTAGCCCAATTCTGCTCCTATGCTGATTTTTATCATTTTATGGAGATGCATAAAATGACCCTACGGGCAGCACTGCCCAGCAAACCCCTGATTTAACGCTAGCCTAATCACGGAACAACTTACAATGATCAACTGACCTATCAACCGGTACGCCTTTAGACTGTGGGAGAAAACCGGAACAGCCGGGAAGAACGTACAAACTCCTTACAGACAGCGGCAGGAATTGAACCCGGACCGCCTGTACTCTAAACCGTTGTGCTGCCCTGTGCCTCACAGGCTTTCCAAGTTATTGCTGATAGGTGCTTTCATTTCAACATGGGGAGCAGTTGCAGGCAGGTTATGAGCTGAAGTTTCATCTTTATCGAGTTAAGTAAGCCTTTGTCTGCAAAGATCACATGACCACTATTTCAAAGAACAAAGGACTTCCTCTCAACATACTGACTGATTCCTATCTCCCCTGTGACAAAGACGATTCCACTACCGTATTTAAAAAGGATAGAGAGAAGAAAACAAAACGTAAACAATGGTGATAAGAGTGTGGAATGAGCAGTCTGTAGAAGTGACGGATCAGAGTTTGATTTCAATGTTTAAGAGAAATTTGGATAAGTACATGAATGGGAGGTGCTGCGGTCTGGGTGAAAATTGATGGGACGAGGCAGAATAATAATTTGACAGACTAGAGGGGCCGAGTGGCCTGATTCTGTGCTGTAGTGGTCTATGTCTCCATCACTCTTTCAATGTTTAAATGGTTCCATTTAATATCAGAGAATGTATACAGCATACAACCTGAAAATCTCATTCTTCACAGACCTCCGCAAAACAGAAGAAAAACCCCAGAGAAAGAATGATGGAGAAACATTGGAACCTCGAAGCTAGAGAGTGCTGAATCTGTGGAATTCGTTGCCACAGATGGCTGTGGAGGCCAAGTCATTGGGTATATTTAGGGCAAAGGTTGAAAGATTCATTATTAGTCAGGACATGAAGGGATACGGGAAGAAAGCAGAGAGGGAAAATGGATCAGCCATGATGAATTGGCAGAATAGACTCGCTGGGTCGAATAGCCTAATTTTGCTCCTACATCTTGTGGTCTTATGGTCCTATAAAAGGTACATATCAGTTTGGTTCGGCTATACTTGAGATATAGCGTGCATTTCTGGTTGTCCCATTCTGGCGTGAGTTTGGAGGCTTTATAGAGGGTGCAGAAGAGGTTCACCAGAACGCTGCCTGAAATAGAGATTATTAACTATAAGGAGTGGTTGGGCAAACTTGGATGGTTTTCTTGGGAGAGACAGAAGCTTAGAGGTCCTAAAAATTCAATGAATTATGAGAGACAAAGACAGTGTGCAGAGACAGGGTCAATACTAGAGGACATTGCTTGAAGGCAAGAATGAGAATCAGGTTTAATATGACCGACATATGTTGTGAAATTTGTTAACTTTACAGCAGCAGTACAATGAAATACATGATAAATATAGAGAAAAAACTCATATATATACTTAACCATCAAATGGTTAAAATAAGTGGTGCAGAAAATCTGAAATAAAAAAGTAGTGAGGTAGTGTTCATGGTTTTAATGTCCATTCAGAAATCAGATGGCAGAGGGGAAGGAGCTGTTCCTGAAATGTTGAGTGTGTGCCTTCAGGCTCCTGTACCTCCTTTTTCTGATTGTAGCAATGGGAAGAGGGCATGTCCTAGGTGACAGGATTCCTTAATGATGGATGCTGCCTTTTTAAGCTCCTTGAAAATGTCCTCGATACTGGGGAGGCTAGTGCCCATGATGGAGCATGATGGCAGCTCCTTCCCCTCTGCCATCTGATTTCTGAATGGACATTAAAACCATGAACACTACCTCACTACTTTTTTATTTCAGATTTTTTGCACTACTTATTTTAACCATTTGATGGTTAAGTATATATATGAGTTTTTTCTCTATATTTATCATGTATTTCATTGTACTGCTGCTGTAAAGTTAACAAATTTCACAACATATGTCGGTCATATTAAACCTGATTCTCATTCTTGCCTTCAAGCAATGTCCTCTAGTATTGACTAAGTTTACAACTCTCTGCACCTTATTCCGACCCTGTGCAGTGTCCCCTGCCCCATACCAGATGGCAGTGAAGCCATTTAGAATACCCTCTATGCTGCATGGGACAAGTGAGAGAGAATGGGAATAAGTCGGGTAACGAGATTGTTGAGATTGTATCGAGGGCCTGAAGAGCAGATAGATATCAGGGTTGCATAAACACTTCGATAATAAATGTACTTTGAATCTTTGAATCTATGAAAGCATGATTGCTGATAGGACAAAGAAAATTAAAGCAACATGTAAGACTACCAAGGGTAGAAGTCTTCAACTTTATGTTCAAAAATGTGTCTTGACGTAGCTAAAAAAATTTCAACATATCTACAATATGATCTTCAAAACAATCTCCAGTGAACACATGTTGTATTTTTTGGTCAATTTTACAACATACCAGTAACTTGAACACTTCATTAAAAGGCTTTCAAGCTCCATTTCACAATGTTTAGAAGCAATTGCACTGTTCATAAGTACAATGGAGTCTTTACTAGGGAGTAAACAAAAACCAGAATTTTATGGTTCACTTTACACTCTTAAAAAAGTGGTTAAGCCATTTCCGCTATCCATCTCTTGGAAATCAAAGATAACATTAAGATGTCGTAAAGTGCTTCACTTTGGACGAGATGAAATCTAATCTTGGCTTGGCTTTATTTTGTTTTTCCTCCAAGTCAGAGCAAATCACACGAGAAATGTTAGGCTTCATGAAATCAGACTCCTGATTGATCTCAAACACTGTCTGTAAACTATCCTGACACCAGACAATGCAGGTTAGATATGGAGCATTTAGTTATTGAGGCACAGTGTAGCCCTCCTGGTCCTTCGAGCCGCGCGGCCCAGCAATCTCCCAATTTAATCCAAACTTAATCACAGGACAGTTTACAATAACCTATTAACCTACCAACCAGTACGTCTTTGGACTGTGAAAGGAAACCGGAGCACCCGGAGGAAACCCACGTGGTCACGGGGGAGATTGTACAAACTCCTTACAGGCAATGGCGGGAATTGAACCTGGATCACCAGTATTGTAAAGTGTAATGCTCAACATTATGCTACCATGCCACCCAGCAAAATACCCTGCTACCCTCATGTGCCATGAATTACTCATAGGGCAGGAGTACCACAAGTTAGATAGAGCAGGGGATCTAAATATTTTTATCCCATGTTGCATTACCATTAACTGAGGGTCTCGGGTTGGCAACCCCTGGTATGGAGTAAAGCTCCTGTAGTGTAGTCAATATTTCAGTTTTATTTGAGTAGTATTGCAGATGTATTATTTGAGTAAGCATTCTTTATTGGTTTAAATAATTCATTACAAGTTATATCTAAGGAATACGTGAAGAACACATTATTACACCACCATGTCATATCTCTGTGCCTCACCAAATGAAAAATAAGTAGACCCACATCCTCAGCTCCAGTGTTTTTCTTTCGATCAGTCTTCGGAATTACAAAACAGTGGCAACAAGAAACTTTTAAACTGAAACCGAGATGACTACCTAGCTGTTGAAGTGCAGCATGCTTTTTCTCTTCGTAAGGAGGGAAAGAGAGAGGTTTGAGTTGCAAAAGAAAAAGTGCAACATGTGTTTCTTCAGAAAGGGAGAGAGATGGCTGAGTTTTAAAAAGGGTATAAAAAGGACAAAATTAACAAGCAATGAGAATAGCCACGGGTTCATAAACAATGAGTACTGACTGATAGTAACAATAATTTTTTTTTAAAAAGCAGAAATGGCCCGCTGCATTGGAAAAATAGATGCATTTGATTGCAAAAGAGATAACTGGATGATGTATACTGAACAAATTGAGCAATATTTTAAAGCAACTGGAATAGATGATAAGAAATGAGTGCCAGCACTTCTGCTTATAATAGGTGGACAAGCATACTGTTTGCTTGACTGCTCCAACCAAACCAACAAAAATGAGTTTTGCTGATATCATGAAAGCGAAGCAGGAACATTTGGAACCATAACCATTGTTGATTGCAGAACGCTTTAGGTTTCATAAGACATATCAAAAGGAAGGGAAGTCCATCTCAGCTTGCATGGTTGAACTGAAGAAATTGTCTGAGCATTACCAATTCAGTGATAAGATTAATGATGCACTGAGAGAATGTTTAGTTTGCAGAACCTTACAAGCATAAAAAATTGCTCCTAACTGAAGCACAACTTACATTTGAAAGAGCAGATGAAATTGCTGTATCAATGGAAACAGTATGCATAGATGCAACTGAGGAGCAGTCAGGAATGAAAGTGAGCATGAAAAAATTGAAAAGTCTAAACAGAAGCTATACTGCCTGAACCGATTGCGTTACCATTGTGGCAGGGGCTCACATACACCGAACCAAAGCAAATTTAAAGGTGAAAATAGCAGAAAATGCAACAAAGTAAGACATGTACAAATAACATGACAGGCAGTCAAAAATAAATGGACTGCACAGGAAAGAGAGAAGGATAAAAACTCGAGCTGCGATTACAAAAAACTGCTCACTGCTGATGAAAAATCTGATAATGAGAGTGATTCAGGACTGGGTACCCTTGAGATTTCTAATTTGAAAATTAACAAGAAACAAGCAATATGGCTTACACCAGAAGCGAATGGCAAATTAATTAAAATGGAACTGGATACTGGCTTGGCTGTTTCAGTCATTCCATAAACTGAGTTTGAACAGTATTTCAAAGATACTAAACTAAAGCCGGTAGATATTCAACTAAGAACTTACACTGGAGAAAATATTACTCCTGTGGGAATGACATTTATAGGAGTGAAATACAACAGGCAACAAGCCACATTGGGTAAAAACAGGGAGGGCCAGCACCGTGGGGATGTGATTGCCTGAGACGACTACAGCTTGATTGGAGATCCACCCCCCACTCCATGCCACATCCCTTTCAATAGAGTGAACTGAATGTGAATTAAGAAAGGTACTGGATGATGCCACAGCAGTGTTCAAGAATGGCATTGGCAAACTCAAACATAACAAAGGTAAAGCAGTGTCAAATGAAAATGTTATACCCAAGTTTTACAAAGACCCTCCAATTGCTTATAACATCTGTGATAAAGTAGCTATCCAAGCTCCTCCTTTCCAAGTTTGAGTGGAGCCCATGTGCAACGCCAGTAGTCCCACCAGTCAAAAAGGATAGATCTGTCAGGATCTGAGGTGATTTTATGGTCACTATCAACCCAGTACTGAAAGAAAATCAATACCTTCTGCCCGAGATAGAGGATATCTTTGAAAACTTTTCTGGAGAACAACACTTCTCCAGACCTACAGATGGAGATAGGAGAGGAGTCCAAAGTGTTTCTCACCATAAACTCTCACAAAGGGCTTTATTGCGATAATAAGCTTATTTTTGGTGTAGCATCTGTACCTGCCCTCTGGCAGAAAGCTATGGAGCAGGTGCTGCAAGGCTGCCCAGGCACTCAATGCTACCTGGATGACATCATTGCTACCAGCGAGGTTGACAAGAATCATCTCCAAAATCTCAAGACAGTGTTTTTACACATCAGACTTCCAATATAACTCGGAGTCCTGCCATGTGCAGAAGTTCGCTGATGACACGGCCATAGTGGGGTGTGTCAGGAATGGACAGGAGGAGGAGTATAGGAAACTGATACAGGACTTTGTGATATGGTGCAACTCAAACTACCTGCGTCTCAATATCACCAAAACCAAGGAGATGGTGGTGGACTTTAGGAGATCTAGGCCTCATATGGAGCCAGTGATCATTAATGGAGAATGTGTGGAGCAGGTTAAGACCTACAAGTATCTGGGAGTACAGTTAGACGAGAAGCTAGACTGGACTGCCAACACAGATGCCTTGTGCAGGAAGGCACAGAGTCGACTGTACTTCCTTAGAAGGTTGGCGTCATTCAATGTCTGTATGTTCTATAGGTCAGTTGTGGAGAGCGCCCTCTTCTTTGTGGTGGCGTGTTGGGGAGGAAGCATTAAGAAGAGGGACGCCTCACGTCTTAATAAGCTGGTAAGGAAGGCGGGCTCTGTCGTGGGCAAAGTACTGGAGAGTTTAACATCGGTAGCTGAGCGAAGGGCGCTGAGTAGGCTACGGTCAATTATGGAAAACTCTGAACATCCTCTACATAGCACCATCCAGAGACAGAGAAGCAGTTTCAGCGACAGGTTACTATCGATGCAATGCTCCTCAGACAGGTTGAAGAGGTCAATACTCCCCAATGCCATTAGGCTTTACAATTCAACCGCCAGGACTTAAGAACTTTTTAAAAGCTATTATTAATGCTTTTTGAGATAGTGATTTAGATGCATATCATATTTTTTTACTGAGTTAAGTATTGTATGTAATTAGTTTTGCTACAACAAGTGTATGGGACATTGGAAAAAAGTTGAATTTCCCCATGGGGATGAATAAAGTATCTATCTATCTATCTATCTATCTAGAAGATATTGGCTCAAGCACGATGCAGCAAGTGTGAATTCTTTAAACCAATCATCACTTACTGTGGTCACACCATTGATGCACAAGGATTATACAAGTGCGCGGAGGCCATTCAAGCAGCAGTGAATGCCCCAAGGTCAAAAGATGTGTTACAGTTGTGGTCCATTTTAGGATGTGTCAATTAATATTTCAGGCTCCTATCAAACCTGGCTACTGTGTTCTACCCCTTGAATTCATCGCTACAAATTGGGAAGAAATGGCAATGGACAAACCAGTGTGAGGTGGCTTATCAAAAGACAATGAAATTGTGACATCAGACACTGTAGTCACATGTTATAAGCAATATCATCCAGTGCAGCTTCCCTGTGACGCCTCGTCTTACGGTACAGGTGCAGTCATGTCACATGCTACGAGTGATGGAAGTGAACACCCCACAGCCCTTACCTCACGTTCCCTTACTGTTGCAGAGAAAAATTACATACAGAGTGTCAGAGGGGCCTTGAGTCTGGTTTAGGGTGTAAAATGTTTCGGTCCGCACCTGTTCGTGAAAGAGTTTACCCTTGCTACTCATCACCAGCCATTAGTGTCCATTTTCAATCCATAGAGGATGTTCCACTGACAGCAGCAGCATGAATGCAGAGATGAGCTCTGTTTCTTGGAGAACACAATTACAAGATCAAATTCAAGAGGACAGCTAATCATGGAGGTGCTGATGGATTGTCCTGTTAACCCCTGGGAAAGCAAATACCTGAAGAATTTACAAATGGGGACTCTCCTCTTGACATACTCTCCACAATGCACATCGAAAGACTCCATATTATAGCAAAGCTGATCTAAAGGGAAAGCAGAAAAGACCCCGGACTGTCTCCCACCCTAAATGGCTAGATAGTGCAGCACAGATTCCAGTTCCCCCATTTTAACCAGCACAAGGACAAACTTTTCCTTGATGGGGTAGCCTTACATGGGGATTGAGAGTTGTCGTGCCATCCAACTGTTGGAGGAGCTGCATGTCGTTCATCCGGGCGTGGTCAAAATGAAAGCATTGGTTTGAATACTCGTCTGGTGGCCTGGGATCGATCAGCAGATCGAGCTGCTTGCCATGCTTTGCTCAGGATGGCAACACGTCCAGAAGATGCCAAGAGAGCAACTCTCCATTCCAAGGAATGGCTTCTATGACAATCCACCCCCCACCCCTTGTCACAAAAGACTTAATCCCACAACAATAGGAAATCCTCCACAGTGATGAAATCTTCACCTGAATGGGACAATTTAAATTTTATTACGCTCTGAATGTCTATATAGTAGTTGTATAGTATAGTATATTGTATATATGTATATACAGATGGCTACAGAGGAATATGTTATAGCTGATACGCAAGGCTTTGGGTTGTTCTTGGGTTCAGATCTGAGGTTTGGAATACTGTTGTTCACTTCAATTGTTTCATGAGTTGTTTTTTTTTCTCTTGTGCATCGTGTGTTGGTCTTTCGTTTTTATTTTGAGTCTTTTTTTTAATTGGGTTCTTTTGGGTTTCTTGCTTTGTGAGTAAGCAAATCTCAGGGTTGTACATTCTTTGATAATAAACAAATGTTTGAGTTGAAGTGCATTGTATATTGACTTAGAGTTTATAGCTTAGCGGGCAGGGGTGTAGTGTATGGAATATTTCAGAAATATTTGAGTAATATTGTAAACATATTTGATGAAGCTTTCTTTGTTTGCTTATGTAATTCGTTATAGATTATGTGTAAGAAGTACGTGAATTTACACCGCCATGCGTGTAATGTGTGTGCCTCACAGAAAAAGGAGACCTATATCCCCGACTCCAGTGTTTTTCTTTCGATTTTTTTTTGAGTTACAAAACTTAACAGCTCTCTCCGCACTGGCCTATCAAGTGTTCCCAGAAGGTTCAGGGTGAACATGTGCTTTCATCATCAAGGACCACCACCATCCAGGCCCTGCTCTCTCTCCTCACAACATCAGGAAGGAGATATATGAGCCACACCACCAGGTTCAACCGTGAATGAGCACCAATGCGGAACTGATTCCACAAGCTATGAATTCACTTTCAAGGATTCTGCCAGTCAAGTTCTCAGTACTAATTATCTGGTTTTTTTTCTGTCTTCTTTTGCACACTGATTGTCGGTCTTTGTTAGCGTGTAGTTCTTCATTGATTCTGTTGTATTCTTTTGTTCTACTGTGAATGCCCACAAGACCTAGATGTACTCTGATAATAAATTTACTTTGAGCTTTGAACTTCAGTGCTCTAAACAGCACAGATAAGACTTTGGATCCGTCAAGTTGGATTAAGTTAGGAACGGAGTAGAAACGGAGTGAGAAAAGGCACAGTCAGTTACCATCATCAAACAGAAGTAAATTCTTGATAATGCTTCAGTTTTCTACATGAAGTTGATTTATTATTGGTAAAGAATGGATAGGATACAGAGAAAGGATCCCTCTGCCTAACCCATGTGGTCTCTGCCCTAGGAATTAAACATCCCCAGATTAGAGACAGCTTGTGTTAGGCATACAAATTAGTTAAACATTGTGTGTTAAAGTCCAATGAATAACAGCCCTGTGCAAAGCTCTAAGGCACATGCATATACATGGCTAAAGCTTTCATAACGTTCTGTATTTGTCAACGTGGAGCAGAGAGCAAGTTCGCCGACCTGACGGAAGCAAAGAATGTTGGGGATGGCAAGGGTGGAGCGCCATGGGAGGGATGCAGGACAGGTGGCAGAGAAAGTGCCAGGGGTGGGGTTGGCATAGTGCAGCCACACTCAGCCCTGAGACAACAGGCAAGGCCATTTGATTCCAAACAATTGGTTTATTGATCATTACAGAATGTCTCTCTGGTGCTTCCCTCTCCCTTCTCCTTTACCGAACCATGGTTCCCCTCTCTCTGCCCCCTTCCCATATCCGAAACTGGTTTATCATCACTCACATATGTGATGAAATTTGTTTTTTTTGTGGCAGCAGTATAGTGCAATACATAAAATTACTATACTTTATCCAAATGTCTTAGGCACCCTAGCTCTATGTATATATATATATATAGATGTACCTAAGACTTTTGCACAGCACTGTAAGTCAGCGATGACAAATTTTGTTCTGACACAGAATAAAGATCCAACAGTAGCTCATCTAACAGTACCAGGTGCAGCATGAATCATGTATAGGGACCTTTCTACATTGTCCCAGCTCATCCCTACAGACTAGAAGCATATAGTTTTCCTGCACCAACCTTCTTGTTGTGTCCCTCCAGAATGCAAAGCGTTAAGGCTGCCCAAGATCGATTCCACCTAACAATCACGCAGCTAACACGCAGACAAGATATCCATTTCCCGAGTCTGAGGTGGACTAGGAATCAGAGTTTCCAAAGAACCCTTGGAAGTGAATGCCTGATTCTATCTCCCAATCAAAGTCCTGGGGGCCTACCTCCAGAACTTTAATGTGGAACGGAGACACTACCTTGATCCCAGAGTGAAAAGCCTTGTATCCCATGGGCAATAGAATAACGAAAAGAATGTGTAACTTTTCCTTTGTAATGCAAACCTACATGCCACAGTGTCTGATAAATATTATTACAACCAAACAATTTGGAGCCATTTTCCTATATTAGAACCACATGCTGGACCATAGCTTTGCTAAATATATTTGTTGAGGTATTTACGTTATAAGAGAACCCTGGATGTTCATTTAGAGTCAGCTTGGGGTCAACGTACATTTTGTAAATTCACCAGGGCTTGTGTGTTAAAGGGCAGACATTCATCCAGGAAAGCGTGGGAGACTAATCCTGGATGGTAAACGTAGCAAAGCTATGTGGTTTTTAAATTAAGAAACAGACTTATTACATTTTTTGTTATTTATGGAGACACAGCATGGAATATGCTCTTGCAAACCTTCAAACCACACCACCAGGCAACCCCCCGATTTTAACCCCAGCCTAATCACGGGAGAATTTACAATGACCAATTCACCGAACAATCGGTACATCTTTGACGACTTGCCGAATCTCTGCAGACCCCTGAAAAAGTAGGAGGGCCGTCATGCTTTCTTTGCAATTATACTTAATGTGATGGGTCGGAGATTAAAAAAACTTGAAGAACTGTGACCACGAGGCCACATATATTTGCTGGAGAGGTATGGGTTTAGGTTGTGAGACTCGCAGACCCATGCCCTCACAGCTCCAGCAGCCTGACTTAGGAACCAGGTATCTATTTTCCGTCTGTATTGTATGTTATTATGGGTTACGGTAATTTGTCCCGTGTGTTTGGGTGCAGTAGAAGCAAATGAGTACAGTTATTCACATATTCACCCTTCATCCTCGTTAGTTTGGATAGAGTTAAACTATGCAGGAGATGGATATCTGTTGTTGATCGCTGATTCTGCTAGTTCTGTTGTTGCTAATATCACTAATTTCGCTAACTTTCTCTGATATTGCCAATTTCGAACAAACAAGAAAAAATCACCCAGCCAACACACTTTTTGTCCCTCTTCCCTCCGGGAGAAGGTTCAGGAGCTTGAAGTCTCGTACGGCCAGATTTGGGAACAGCTTCTTTCTAACTGTGATAAGACTGCTGAACTGATCCTGACCCGGATCTGGGCCGTACCTTCCAAATGTCCGGACCTAACTTGCACTACCTTACTTTCCCTTTTCTATTTTCTAATTATGATTTATAATTTAAATTTTTATTATATTTACTTTGATTTGTACTTCAGGGAGCGCGAAGCACAGAATCAAATATCGCTGTGATGATTGTACGCTCTAGTATCAATTGTTTGGTGACAATAAAAGTAAAGTAAAGTAAAATCTGCAGATGCTGGAAATCTAGTCCTGCCAAAGGGTTTTGGCCCGAAACATCGACTGTTTACTTTTTTCCATCGACGCTGCCTGGCCCACTCAGATGCCACTGTTGGAAACCACTATTTTTTTGAATGATCCTTTTTATAAGATTTGTACTTGTTTATTCCTCACACTCACTGGCAGAAAGCAGTATAGCAGCTAAACTAACTGTTTATCAGCTTTCTCATTTTTCCATGGCTAAGTACTAGCACGTCGCCCGCATGATGTAATTGTTTTTAATTATGTAGCCTATTATGTACCCCCTTCCCCCCTCCCCAGTCAGGGTCACATGAAGCCATGGGGGCAAGTGGTGGATGGTCGTACGAGCAGCTGGTGCAGATCACAAGTCCTGGTTATGCGACCACTGATGCCAGGCAGCCAATCTCCGAAGAGTATTGATAATGGCTGGGGTCACCCGTCTTGTAAAGACACTGCCCAGAAGAAAGTGATGGCAAACCACTTCTGTAGAAAAATTTGCCAAGAACAATCGTGGCTATAGATCGCATGGCTTACAACACAGCAGATAACAATGATGTCATATGACACAGCACATAACGATGATGTCATATGACACAGCACATAATGATGATGTCATATGATATGGCACATAATGATGATGACACGCACGAATAACAGACTTGGGCAAGAGAGAAGCAGTCTTCAACACGTAGGATGAAGGACAGGGAGGCAGAGGAATGAAATTAAATCCCTTCTTGAAAAGTGAAACCATAAACTTCATTCCACTTCACTGTTGCTTTCTGCATAGCAGCAGTAACTACAACTCAAAACAATCCAATTGCTGCACCCTAAAGGGACATATAAATAGTATGTGGATGTGAACTTCCCTTTTCTCAAATGTAAATTAATTTTGCTTAGCACCGAATCAAACTCAGTGAAGGAGTAGCAATGCTTCCTATCTCAAGGCTGGTCGCCCTTGATTATTCATCCTAAAAGCAACACGAATATAACTTGAAGGATCAAGATATCTGTTGAAAATTGCCACAGCGTGCCCCTGATCTTTCCACTTGTATCTGTTTCATTGATTTTTTTACTGCTAACCTTGGCTGGTAGAAATTAAGGGCAATTAATTTCTCTGCGCTGTCTGCACATGAAGAAACAGGCTTAGCCCTGGTCCCAGTGCAAGAAACATGTTTATTTAAGAGATTGTGGCATAATTCAGGATGGACCAAAGTTCGCCTGTAATTTCCTGTGTCATGTTGCTTGTAATCATTCCCTCATCAAGATAAGACTGGGCTTTTTGATAATCTCTCCATATCTTCCTGAACTCCACTCCCCTCTTAACAACGCACACAGCAAATGTACCAATGTGGCCCTGCAGGTGCATTACCGGACGGAATTAGGGTGCCATGGTAGTGTAGTGGTTCGTGTGACGCTGTTTCAGCTGGTGGCGTTCCGTAGTTCGAAGTTCAATTCCGGCGCTGCCTGTGAGGAGTTTGTACGTTCTCCCCGTCAGTGGGTGGGTTTCCTCCCACAGTCCAAAGATGTACTGGTTAGGAGGTTAATTTGTCGGTGTAAATAGCCCTGTGATTCGGGCAAGACATCTTCAAGGAGCGATGCCTCAAAAAGACGGCGTCTGTCATTAAGGACCCCTACCACCCAGGACGTGCCCTCTTCCCAATGTTATCTCCGGGAGGAGATACAGAAGGCACACAGACAATGATTCAAGAACAGCTTCTTCCCCTCAGCCATCTGATTTCTAAATGGACATTGAACCCATGAACGCTACCCCACTACTTTTCTTAATTTCTGTTTTTGCATTACTTATTTAATTTAACTATTTAATATCACACATATATACTTAAAGTAATTCATGGATGTTTTTCTATATTCATCATGTATTGCGTTGTACTGCTGCTGTGAAGTTAACAAATTTCATGAAATACGCCAGTGATATTAAACCTGATACTGATTCTGCTAGGTGAGTTGCTAGGCAGTGCAGCCTGTTGGGCTGGAAGGGCCTATTTGGCTCTGTATCTCTAAATTAATAATAAATATCTAAATAAATAAAAATAATTTAACATGGAGCCAGATAGGATGCTTAGGACGTCCTTACAGAGGATAAGGAAGTAAACTTAGGAACAAAACTCCAGAGCTTAAGAGCCTTTGTCAGCTGAAAGATCGGCTGCCAAAGGTAGAAAGATGGAAATCAGAGAAGATCAGGTGGCAGGAATTAATAAGGAATTCCGTTCTCTTAAATGGTTCAAGGTGGAGGGGGTGTTACAGAGAGAGAAATCATGGGTGACTTCAGAAACAATAAAAACTTTAAAAACTTTAAAAAGCTAGAAATGAGGGGTAATGGTGAATGGGATTTGCTGTTAGCTTGGGTAAAACAGCTGAATTTTAATCCCAGATGTTGGGACGGAGGTTAGGAAGTGACCTTCGGCATAACTGAGCCTACTGATAAAAGGGCCGATTAACAACAAGGAGCATGAACTTGAGCTAAACATAGAAACAGATCCTCAGGAACCCCATACAGGATAGTAGAAAATGTCGTTGAAGAAGCTACTCAGAGATACATCCAAGAGATTTCTTAAAGTAGCAGGGATTAGAGAAGGAGAGAGAGGTGAGGAGGCTTAGATCTCCAATAAATTCAGGTATGATGGTCAATTAGAGAAGGTGAGGAGGCTTAGATCTCCAATAAATTCAGGTATGATGGTCAATTAGAGAAGGAGAGAGAGGTGAGGAGGTTTAGATCTCCAATAAATTCAGGTATGATGGTCAATTAGAGAAGGAGAGAGAGGTGAGGAGGCTTAGATCTCCAATAAATGCATGTATGATGGTCAATTAGAGAAGGAGAGAGAGGTGAGGAGGTTTAGATCTCCAATAAATGCAGGTATGATGGTCAATGGAGGGACAAAATAGGGACAAGAGGCTAACGTTTGAGGAACAGGTTAGGGTTGAGTAAGGTGCAGGGAACATGTTTAGAAATGGTAAGAAATAACTTTTGGAAGTGTTTCTCATGCCCTTCACTCCATTTTGGATCATCCTTCTATTTCAAAGTCTATATGTAAGAATGAGGAAAGACATGTAATTCTGGGACGCCTCGTCGAGCACCTCCGCACCATCCGCCACAAGCGTGACTTCCCGATGGCCAAACGTTTAAATTCCTATTCCCATTCCCGTTCCGATGTGTTGGTCCGTGGCCTCCTCTCAAGATAAGGCCACCCTTCCAGTGGAGGAGCAAAACCTCATATTCCATCTGGGTAGCCCCCAGCCTGATGACGCGAATATAGATTTCTTCTTTCCCTGAACAAATTTCTCCACCCCTCTATTTCCGTCTCCAACATTTTACTTCTTCTCACCTGCTTATTACTTCCCCTGGGTGACCTCCTTCCCTTTCTCCTATTGTCCACTCTCCTCTCCTACCAGATTCTTTCTCCAGCCCTTGACCTTTCCTACCCAGCTGATTCACCTGTCACGTTCCAGCTAGACTCCTTCTCCTCGCCCCCACCTATTTTATTCCGGCATCTCCCCCCTTCCTTCTCAGTTCTGAAGTATGGTATCGGCCCAAAACATTGACCGTTTATTCCTTTCCATAGACGCTGCCTGATCTGCTGGGTTTCTCCAGCATTTTGTGTGTTGCTTCAGACGGGTGACTCATCTCCACTTCCCTGGATGAGGGCAGTTCCATCAACCCTCAATCTAGAACAAAAAGATGTGTTTGACCTGCACACCATACAAATGTTAGTTATCTTCATCATGGGTGCAAAAAGCATGCAACAAATTGGCAAGACCTCTCGGGCAGCATCTTCCATAAAAGTGATTGCCACAGCTGAGAAGGACAAAGGCAGCAGGAGAATGGAACCACTGCCAACCTCAAGGTTCCCCTCTCGGTCGCAAACCGCTCTGACTTGGAAATGCATCGCTATTCCTTCATTGCTTTTGGGTCCAGACTGAACCTTGACCACCTTCGCCAGAAGGACTGCACTGGTTCGAGCTGCTCATTGGACAATATATAATCAGAGGCCACCTATCAGGTACACCTGTGCACTTGCTTGTCAATGCAAATATCCAATCAGCCAATCATGTGGCAGCAACTCAATGCATAAAAGCATGCAGACATGGTCAAGAGTTTCAGCTGTTGCTCAGACCAAGCATCAGAATGGGGAAGAAATGTGATCTAAGTGACTTTGACTGTGAAATGATTGTTGGTGCCAGATGGGGTGGTTTGAGTATCTCAGAAACTGCTGATCTCCTGGGATTTTCACACACTACAGTCTCTAGAGTTTACAGAGAATGGAGCGAGAAATTTAAAAAAACTTTCAGTGAGCGGCAGTTCTGTAGATGTTAATGAGAGAGGTCAGATGAGAACAGAAATTGGTTTAAACTGACAGGAAGGCAACAGAGGCTCACATAAGCACATGTAACAACAGAAGAGCATCTCTGAACCACAACATGTCAGAACTTGAAGTGGATGCACTGCAAGTGCAGAAGACCACGAACGTACCGTACACTCAGTGGTTAGGTACAGACGCTGCGTAATAAAGTAGTCACTGCATGTCATTTCTATTCCTTCTCTGCCATTGGCTCCAAACTCAACTATGAGCAGTTCAATGGGCAATATTCTGTATATTGGCCTTGTCAACATTTTCCACATCTGTAAATATCATAAGACCATAAGAGATAGGGAGCAGAGTTAGGCCATTTGGCCCATCGAGTCTGCTCCTTCATTTCATCATGGCTGATTCATTTTCCCTCTCAGCCCCAATCTCCTGCCTTCTCCCCGGTTCCCTTCATGTCCTGACCAATCAAGAATCTATCAAACTCTGCCTTGAGTATACCCGGTGACTTTGCCTCCACAGTCACCTGTGGCAATGAATTCCACAGATTCCCCATTCTCTGGCTAAAGAAATACCTCCTCATCTAAAAGAATGTCCCTCTATTTTGAGCCTCTGGTCCTAAACTCCCCCTCCTTAGGAAATATCCTGCCCACATCTACTTTATCCAGGCTTTTCAACATTCAGTAGGTTTCATTAAGGTCACCCCTTATTCTTCCGAATGGCCCGAAGCCATCAAACGCTCCTCAAGTGACAAGCCCTTCAATCCGGGAATCATTTTTGTGAACGTCAGCCTGCTGGCTGTAATCTTCGTGAGCTAGTAGGGTTGGGAGAGGGTGGTGAAAGGGCAAGTGCAGGCTTTTCTTGCCACACTCATTGCCAAGCCCAGTCACATTAATGGGTTCATTGTCCAATGAGCAATGTTTATCAAGTGTGGAATTTGGACAGATTGAATCTATTCAGATGATATCATGGACCACAAGCCGAGTGAGAATCTCAACTGCTGCCAACTGCTAAGTTTGCCAGTACATTTGGACCTGGATATAACAGACAGAAACGTATGGCATTTAAACTGTTGAGCAAGAATCTTGTTCCAGAGTCTTGAGCTCAGCTAACATGGGAAAGCAGTTGAAGTTTACAAGCACAGGTACAATTACAGACACCGTCAGACATATGCCCTCATTAGAAACTCGGTCTTGAGAAGATTTGGAAGACTGAATTACACCCTTATTTGAACCTGCTGCTGAAATCCGAATCACGCAGAGAGCAAGGTTTCCGCTGCTGAGTAAACTATGGTTTCTGCACAGTCGCACACCAGTTAACCCTTATCCTGTCAAAATAGAGATCAACGGTGTACAGCTATGTGGTAACTCCTACCCAGCTTTTCAAGTGGCAACTTTGTACGTTGGCACTGCAGTGTAATCCAAACCCTGTAGAATAAATAATGCCTCTGCGGTCACACCACAATGAACCTTCACCAGACTGAACAAACAAAGGGTGGTTACACCTGGATTAACTCTTCGCCTGCCAAGGAGGAAGTATCAGTATGCGGTTACAGCGGGTGACTATTAAGTTGCAGAATAAACAGCGACTTGGAATCAGAATCAGAATCAGGTTTAATCACTCCTATTTCCCGTAAAGTTGGTTGTACAGTGTCATATAAAAAGACCCCAGATCGCAATTATATTTATAGGAAACAATTAAATTAAACAAGTAGTGCAAAAAATGGTGAGGTGGTGTTCATTCAGAAATCTAACAGAGTAGGGGAAGCAGATGGTCCTGAATCGTTGAGTGTGTGCCTCCTCCTTGATGCTAGCAATGAGAAGAGGGCTTGTCCTGGGTGATGGGGTCTTTAAGGATGGATGCAGCTTTACGGAGGCATCATCCTTTGAAGATATCCTCAATGCTGGGGAGGCTAGTGCCCATGATGGAGCTGGCTGAGTTTACAACCCTCAGCCAGGGGTGGCGGTAGAGGCAGATACATTAGGAACGTTAAAGAGACTTTTAGATAGGCGCATGGTTGACAGAAAAATGGAGAGTTATGCAGGAGGGAAGAGTTAGACTGATCTTAGATACGTTAAAAGCTCGGCACTACAGTGTGGGCCAGGGGGCCTGAGCTGTGACGTAATGTTCTATATTCCGACAGCTTTGTGGTTACCACAATGCTTTACAGTACCAGCAACCCGGGTTCAAATCCCGTCATTGCCTGTAAGGAGTTTGTACGTTCTCCCCTCATGACCGCGTGGGTTTCCTCCGGGTGCTCCGGTTTCCTCCCACAGTCCAAAGACGTACCGGTTGGTTGGTTAAATGATCGTTGTACACTGCCCCGTGATTAGGCTAGGGTTGATTGGCAGCTGCTGGTTGGCGTGGCTCACAGGGCCGGAGGGGAATGTTCTGCGCTCTGTCTCAATAAATCAATAACGTTTCACAGCAGAGGGGAAGAAGCTGCCCCTAAAATGTTCAGTGTGTGCCTTTAGACTCCTGTGGCTGGGTTTTCAGAAAGCAGTCGTTAAGCTGCTGCAGAGGAAGCTGCTGAACACATTAGGAGCCCTTCGTGTCACGGGGAAGATACTAGAATGGATAGGATGGGGGCCTTTCCAAGATGGCTGCAGGTGTCTAGTTGCGTTCCCCAGTGGTTGCCATTGATCTGGATGATGGAATTGATGGCTTTGTGGCCAAATTTGTGGACGATATGAAGATAAGTGGAGGGGGCAGGTAGTATTGAGGAAGCAGAAAGTACATTTATTATCAAAGTATGTACACTGTAGACAACCCCGGGATTTGCCTTCTCAATGCAGAAGGATTTGGGAGGTTGGGGGAATGTGCAAAGATGAAATACAGTGTAGTATACTGATGGAATACAGTACAGTATGATCAGGCCCTTCGGTAGAAGGAATAAAGGTATAGTCTATTTTCTAAATGAAGAGAGAATTCAGAAATCTGAGGTGCTAAGGAACTTGGGAGTCTTAGTGCAGGTTAACTTGCAGGTTGAATCAGTGGTAAGGAAGGCAAATGCAATGTTGGCATTCATTTGGAGAGGAATAATGTTGAGGTTTCAAAAGGCACTGGTCAGACTATACCTGGAATATTGTGGGCAGCTTTGGACCTCATACCTGAGGGAGGATGTGCCAGCACTGAAGAGGCTCCAGAGGGGCTTTAGGAGAATGATCCCAGGGGTGAAAGGGTTAACAGGTGAGGATCATTTGATGGGTCTGTGCTAGACCCATTGGAGTTTGGAAAAATGAAGGAGGGATCTCATTGAAACACTGAAAAGCCTGGATAGAGTGAGCAGGGAGGGGATATTTCCAGCGGAGGAGAATCTAGGACCAGAGGGCACAGCTTCAGAATAAAAAGGCACCGCTTTGGAAGAGAGATGAGGAGGAATTTAGTTCCAGGGCATTATACAAACTTCCCTTTGGAACAAAGGTGAGGAGGAACTTCTTTAGCCAGAGGGTGCTAAATCTGTGGAAACCATTTCCACAGATAGCTATGGAGACCAAGGATGTGATAGGTTTTGTCAAAGATTGCGGGGAGAATCTCTGACACCCTTAAAGATGTCAAAGGTCATCTTTGACATTTTGAGAATGGAATTGAGAGGGAATGATCGAATAGCAGAGCAGACATGATAGGCTGACGGGCCTAATTCTGCTCCTATAATTTATGACTCTATGCTTACATTGTGACTAATCCTTTCCTGCTGCCTTAATAGCCATTGTATATTTACACAGATTAACTCTTAACCTGTTGAATAAACAAACTACACAATCACACACTGATTACGTTGGACAATAAAGATTTCGCTTCGTGAACAATTTTGGGTGTATCTTACTGTTGATATGGAAAGCACCACAAAATTGCCCTATCATGCACCATTTTTTTTGGAATCACCTGTATCTGTTATTTCAATTCCTAATTCAAGTCAGAGAAACTGGAGCCAAGGTGAAGGAAGGCATTTTTGTTGGTTCACAACAGGCCATCGTATGGAAGACATTCAAGGGTACTGTTGGAAAATTTTCTTGGCAACTACAGAGCACCAAACTACGTGGAGCTGGTTGATAACCTTCGTCAAGCATACAAAACCGTGAAGTGCAACATGTCACTAAAGATTCACTTTCTGCATTCCTGTTTAGACTTCTTCACTGCAAACCTTGGCACTGTCAGTGATGAGATGGTGTAAAGTTTCTCCAGGACATTGCGGTCATGGAGAAACAGTATCAGGGAAACTGGAACCCATCAATGCTGGCTGATGAACAGGTACTTTGGATCTGTCTTCACTAGGGAAGACACAGACACTCTCCCAAATGTAATAGTGGCCAGAGTACCTAGAGTAATGGAGGAACTGAAGGAAATTCACATTAGGCAGAAAATGGTGTTGGGTAGACTGATGGGACTGAAGGTTGATAAATCCCCAGGGCCTGATGGTCTGCATCCCAGGGTACTTAAGGAGGTGGCTCTAGAAATCGTGGACACATGGGTAATCATTTTCCAATGTTCTATATATTCAGGATCAGTTCCTGAGGATTGGAGGGTAGCTAATGTTATCCCACTTTTTAAGTAAGGGGAGGAGAGAGAAAACAGGGAATTATAGACCAGTTAGCCTGACATCAGTAGTGGGGAAGATGCTGGAGTCAATTATAAAAGATGAAATAGCGGCACATTTGGATAGCAGTAACAGGATCGGTCCGAGTCAGCATGGATTTACGAAGTTGAAATCATGCTTGACTAATCTTCTGGAATTTTTTGAGGATGTAACTATGAAAATGGACAAGGGAGAGCTAGTGGATGTAGTGTACCTGGACTTTCAGAAGGCCTTTGATAAGGTCCCACATAGGAGATTAGTGGACAAAATAAGAGCACATGGTATTGGAGGTAGGGTACTAACATGGATAGAAAATTGTTTGGCAGACAGGAAACAAAGAATAGGGATTAATTGGTCCTTTTCAGAATGGCAGGCAGTGACTAGTGGGTATCGCAAGGCTTGGTGCTGGGACCGCAGCTAATTACAATATACATTAATGATTTAGATGAAGGGATTAAAAGTAACATTAGCAAATTTGCAGATGTCACAAACCTAGGTGGCAGTGTGAAATATGAGGAGGGTGTTAGGAGAATGCAGGGTGACTTGGACAGGTTGGGTGAGTGGGCAGATGCATGGCAGATGTAGTTTAATGTGGATAAATGTGAGGTTATCCACTTTGATGGCAAGAACAGGAAGGCAGATTACTATCTGAATAGTGTCAAGTTAGGAAAAGGGGAAGTACAACGAGATCTTGGTGTTCTTGTTCATCAATCACTGAAAGTAAGTGTGCAGATACAGCAGGCAGTGAAGAAAGCTAATGGCATGTTGGCCTTCATAACAAGGGGAGTTGAGTATAGGAGCAAAGAGATCCTTCTGCAGCTGTACAGGGCCCTGGTGAGACCACACCTGGAGTATTGTGTTCAGTTTTGGTCTCCAAATTTGAGGAAGGACATTCTTGCTATTGAGGAAGTGCAGCATAGCTTCACGAGGTTGATTCCTGGGATGGCGGGACTGTCATATGTTGAAAGATTGGAGTGACTGGGCTTGTATACACTGGAATTTAGAAGGATGAGAGGGGATCTGATTGAAACATATAAGATTATTAAGGGATTGGACACGCTAGAGGCAGGAAATATGTTCCCGATGTTGGGGGAGTCCAGAACCAGAGGCCACAGTTTAAGAATAAGGGGTAGGCCATTTAGAACAGAGTTGAGGTAAAACTTTTTCACCCAGAGAGTTGTGGATCTGTGGAATGCTCTGCCTCAGAAGGCAGTGGAGGCCAATTCTCTGGATGCTTTCAAGAAAGAGTTAGATAAAGCTCTTAAAGATAACAGAGTCAAGGGATATGGGGAGAAGGCAGGAACGGGGTACTGATTGTGTATGATCAGCCATGATCACATTGAATGGCGGTGCTGGCTCGAAGGGCCGAATGGCCAACTCCTGCACCTATTGTCTATTGTCTATTGTCTATTATAGTTGGACACGTAAGTGAGAAGCCTCAGACACTGAGTACAAACGAAAGTCACCAACAAAACATTTTTAGCTTTGTTGAACTATTGCAAAGCGTCAGCAACGTTATGCAATTAACTGCATTATATTCAATAAAAGTTAATTTCTTGTTTCTCCAAATTCCTACGTGATACAAGTAGTCTGAAATTACATTTTTAGTTCAGCTTCAAAGGCAAAAAAAAAATTCTGAGGAAGTAACACTTTCGAGAAAATATTGTTGTCCAATTTTATTAACCCTGTCTCTGCCAAATGAGCAGTGACTGTGTCATAGTTCCAGTGTAACAAAAAGTAAACCTGACAGACAATTATCTCTGTATAGTTTTGTGGTAAAGCTAAGCTTCCTTACTGAGTAGGCAATGAATTTTAAAATTTTCAAATATAACTTTGCTCAGTTTACACTCAATTCACACATCATTATGATCCTGTATTGAGTTGAATTGACTTTATTTCTTACATACTTCACATAGGTGAGAAGTAAAAATCTTTACGTTACATTTCTGTCTAATCATAGTAATTTATAATAAATAGAACCTAATAAAATAGCCGCTGAATGCATGTTTTGGTCTTTTGCTGCTATATCCCATCCAGTTCAAGGTTCAGTGCATTCAGAGATGCTCTGCTGTACACCACTGTTGTAACGTGTGACTATTTGAGTTACCGTTTCCTTCCAGTCAGCTGGAATCTAGTCAGGCCATTCTCCTCTGACCTCTCTCATTAATGAGGAGTTTCACTCACAGAACTGCCGTTAACGGGATGTTTGTTTTGTTTCTTACACCATTTCCTGTAAACGCTAGAGACTACTGTGCGTGAAAATCCCAGGAGATCAGCAGTTTCTGAGATACTCAAACCACCCCATCTGGTACGAACAATTGTTTACGATTAATATCACTTTGATCAGGTTTCTTCCCCATTCTGATGTTTGGTCTAGACAACAACGGGACCTCTGATGTTGAGGCGTTCACTAAGCTTTTTCAATTAGCTTGTAGACGTTTCATCACTAGTTGAGGTAACATTCTCAGAGTCGGCTGGTGTGGTATACTGTGTCCGGTGCTCCCCGTGCGGCCTTTTATATATTGGTGAGACCCAAAGCAGACTGGGAGACTGTTTCGCTGAACACCTACGCTCTGTCCACCAGAGAATGCAGGATCTCCCAGTGGCCACACATTTTAATTCCACGTCCCATTCGCATTCTGATATGTCTATCCATGGCCTCCTCTACTGTCAAGATGAAGCCACACTCAGGTTGGAGGAACAACACCTTATATACCGGCTGGGTAGCCTCCAACCTGATGGCATGAACGTTGACTTCTCTAACTTCCATTAATGCCCCTCCTCCCCTTCTTACCCCATCCCTGACATATTTATTTGTTTGTTTTTTTCTCTCTCTCTGCCCATCACTCTGCCTGTTCTCCATCTCCCTCTGGTGCTCCCCTCCCCCTTTCTTTCTCCCGAGGCCTCCCGTCCCATGGTCCTTTCCCTCCTCCAGCTCTGTATCACTTTTGCCAATCACCTTTCCAGCTCTCAGCTTCATCCCACCCCTCCGGTCTTCTCCTATCATTTCGCATTTCCCCCTGCCCCTCCTACTTTCAAATCTCTTACTATCTTTCCTTTCAGTTAGTCCTGACAAAGGGTCTCGGCCCGAAACGTCGACAGTGCTTCTCGCTATAGGTGCTGCCTGGCCTGCTGTGTTCCACCAGCATTTTGTGTGTGTTGCTTGAATTTCCAGCATCTGCAGATTTCCTCGTGTTTGATTATCAGAGCGCAGTTGTTGCGTGGCAAACATCAACCACAGCTATGAATATTCACCACCAACCTAAACAACTGAACCTCTTGATCGTGTCTGCATGCTTTTATGCGCTGAGTTACTGCCACGTGATTGGCTGATTAGATATTTGCATTACCGAGCAGGTGTACAGGTGTACCTAATAAAGTGGCCACTGAGCGTATTTTCAGTAATTACAACCAGGATCTGTGTTTCTCTTCTTTCGTTGTACCAGCAGTTCAACACATTTTCTTGCAAAGTGACAATGTGACAATGCCTCTCATGTTTCCTTCTTAAACAATGAAGTCAAGGGCTGTTAGCACAGTGTCTCAGCTGCTCAAGCACAAAGTAAATTTATTATCATAGTGACCATATATAACCCTGAGATTCATTTTCTTGTGGGCATACTCAGAAAAATCCATGAACAATAACCAACTTGGGCGTTCAACCAGAGCGCAGAAGACAACGAACTGTGCAAACACACTCAGAAAGAAATGATAATAATCAATAAATATCAAGAACATGAGATGAAGAGTCCTTAAAAGAGAGGCCATAGGTTGTGGGACCTGTGACGGAGCAGGTGATGTTGGCGTTGTAAAGTGTGCGATGCTCCTGTGAAACCCCATGATTTTCCTCCTGCTGATCAGGGCAGCCGTCACGAGAGAGATCAAAAAACCCAGCAGCCAATCGCATTGCAGCAAGGGAGAGGCAATGTTTCACTTGCATTAAAAACCTCATTCCATGCTAATTAAAGATTGAAACAAGAATGATTCAAGTAAACCATAAAATACAAAAACAACAGAAATTGAATCTTCGAAAATTTGAGAAGCATTGCGTTAAAGAATCACACACCCGTAAGTATTTTGGACAAGGCTTTTCTGCCCCAGCAGGAATGTAATTATTTAATACTAGTAAAAGCCCTCATGCATCTAAGTGTAAGGATTTCAAAATATTTTAAAATTAAATTAAATTGTGCAGACCTGTAATTTACGTCATTTCAAATGAGCTTACTTGAACCAGGTGGAGAAGGGTGCAGGCATGCTGGATCACGGACAGAAACTTTGGGATTTTCGTGCCAAAGTACACATTGTTGCTACCACCATAGCCAGAAACTGTGTTTAAAAGTTTTGGATGTCATAGACATTTTAGAATGCTATAGCATAGAAACAGGCCCTTTGGCCCGTCTACTCTGTGCTGAACTATTATGTCGCCTCGTTCCATCAGCCTGCACCCAAACCATAGGCCTCCATACGCCATAGAGTCATACAGCACTATATCACTGACACAGACCCTTCAGCCCATCTAGTCCATTCTGTACTATTATGCTACCTAGTTCCATCAACCTGCACCCGGACCATAGCCCTCATTACTCCTCCCAACCACGCACCGATTCAAACTACTCTTAAATGTTAAAATCAAACCCACATCCACCATTTCTGCTGGCAGCTCATCCCACACTCTCACCACTCTCCGAGTGAAGATGTTCTCCCTCATGTTCCCTTTAAGCATTTCACCTTTCACCCCTAACCCATGACATCAAGTTATGGTCTCACCCAACCTCAATGGAAAAAAGCCTGCTGCATTTACCCTAACTATACCCCTTATAATTTTGTATACCTCTATCAAATCTCCCCTCATTCCCCCACACTCCAGGGATTTCCTATAATTCAGGTCAAGTCCTGACTAGATCCCTGTAAATTTTCTCTGTGATCTTTCAATCCTATTGATATCTTTCCTGTAGGTATGTGACCAGACCTGCACACAATACTCTGAACTAGGCTTCACGGCCTTCCTACCCAATTTCAACATAACATCCCAACTCCTGTACTCAATACTCCTATTTGTGAATTCATTAGGATTGATTTTGTAGTTAAAATAATTTTATCCCCTCCTCTTTTGGCATTCAGGAGGGATCACTGTCTGTGAGATTTACTGCTTCACTCTATCTCCTTCTCTAAGACATGTTGCTTAGCATCTTCCCCTATGATAGCAGAAGATCCAATGTTGACTTTGTACCTCTTCACTTCCCACCATCTAGGGATACCAACTCTCCTTCTAGATGAGTGGTTCTCAACACGGGGTCCATGGCCACTGGAATTGAACTCTGAACTCTGGATTGCCCTGAGCAGTATAGCATCGCGCCAACCGCGATGCCACCATGACGGCCAAATTTCCCTATACATCTGCTCCTCAACATTGGGTGGTAGGGCCAATAATAAGGAGGTCTATAATACAGTCCCTCTAAACCAGGGGCTTCCAACCTTTTTTATACCACTAACTGAGTGGTTTGTCAGCCCCAGGTTTAGTGTATGTGCATGAGCTTGAGACCCAGCCAGGGTTGCTAGACAACGCTTTCCCGCTACACCCAAAAAGTGGATACATTGTAATAATCTGCGGGCCGCTAGCCTAGGAAAATGCACAGAGACACAGATGTAGCAGAGAAGTCAGTTATAACATTGGTGATTCTTTTTTATGCAAAGAGATCATTAAAAACAAAGAGAAAGACAGTTATAATGTTGACAATTTTTTTAACGTAAGGAACATAAGTCACATGGTATGGGTAAAGTGAATTGAATCGCTCAATTTCAGTGACTATAATTTCGATGTAGTTCTATAGACAAGAAGTACATACCTAGTTATTTATTTTCAGGAAGGATAGGTGTACGGGCAGTTAATACTGTTATTTCTCTGCCACTCTGTTAGCCACTCCCACGTGGGAGGAGTTATCAATAAAGTTCATTTAAATATCTTGTATGATGGCCTCCTGGTGTGAGCTCTGCACTCTCTCTCAATAACAACACAACAATGTGGTTCCTACCTCATTCACATGAACGTGGCCTGAACTTCAGCCGGCCTGTAATTATTGTTCCTCATCTCAAACCCCATTTTGACCTCTCTGCCGCTGGTCCCATCTACTGCTGCACTGAAGCCCAGCGTAAGCACGAGGAACAGCCTCTCACCATCTGAGTTGGGGCATGTTACAGATTCCAACAATTCTGGACAACCAGTCTTCCCATTAACACAAAAATACACTGCAGATGCTGGGGTCAAGTTGGACGAGAAGCTAGACTGGACTGCCAACACAGATGCCTTGTGCAGGAAGGCACAGAGTCGACTGTACTTCCTTAGAAGGTTGGCGTCATTCAATGTCTGCAGTGAGATGCTGAAGATGTTCTATAGGTCAGTTGTTGAGAGCGCCCTCTTCTTTGTGGTGGCATGTTGGGGAGGAAGCATTAAGAAGAAGGACGCCTCACGTCTTAATAAGCTGATAAGGAAGGCGGGCTCTGTCGTGGGCAAAGTACTGGAGAGTTTAACATCGGTAGCTGAGCGAAGGGCGCTGAGTAGGCTACGGTCAATTATGGAAAACCCTGAACATCCTCTACATAGCACCATCCAGAGACAGAGAAGCAGTTTCAGCGACAGGTTACTGTCGATGCAATGCTCCTCAGACAGGATGAAGAGGTCAATACTCCCCAATGCCATTAGGCTTTACAATTCAACTGCCAGGACTTAAGAACTTTTTTTAAAGCTATTATTAATGCTTTTTGAGTTAGTGATTTAGATGCATATCATATTATTACTGAGTTAAGTATTGTATGTAATGAGTTTTTGCTACAACAAGTGTATGGGACATTGGAAAAAATGTTGAATTTCCCCATGGGGATGAATAAAGTATCTATCTATCTATCTATCTATCACAACACCCTGGAGGAACTCAGCAGGTCGGGCAGCGTCTGTGGAAACGTTGACTGCCCGTTTCCACGGATGCTGCCCGACCTGCTGAGTCCCTCCAGCGTGTTGTGTATGTTGCAGTCTTCCCATTCTGTGCCATTATGCGCCAATGTGTTTTTCTTTCAACCCAGATGCTGGCTGACCTGGTGGGGATTTTTATCATTCTCACATATTTCATGTTTTCAATAGCAGTTGCTTTTTACAATTTGCAGTTCTACTATTCTGTCATCGAGGGCCCAGAGGTGGAAAGAGTGAGCAATTCCAATTTCCTGGGTGTCAATATCTCTGAGGACCCAACATATCGATGCAGCTCCAAAGAAGTTCTGTCAGTGGCTATATTTCATTAGGAGTTTGAGGAGATTTGGTATGTCACCAGAAACACCCACAAATTTCTACAGATGGACTGTGCAGAGCACTCTAACTGGCTGCATCACCGCCTGGCATGGGGAGAGGCGTGAATACGGCACAGGTTTGAAATAAACTGCAGAGAGTTGGAAACTCAGTCAGTTTCCTCCATAGTATCCAGGACATCTTCAAGGAGCAATGCCTCAAAAAGGTGCCGTCCATCATTAAGGACACCTGTCACTCAGGTCATGCCTTGTTCTCATGGCTACCATCAGGGAGGAGGCACAGAAGCCTGAAGGCACACGCTCTACGATTCAGGACAGAGAACTCTGGTGAGTAGTTGTCGGCACCCTATGACCCCAGTAGGCAGTCTGGGCTTGAGTAAGTAAGGCTTCTCTTGCCTCCCCTCTTTCATGGACTTTCCATTCAGTCTCTGCACTTTTCTCCTTCCTTAGCAACATAACAAGCGAGGGTGGAGAAGAAACAACTCATTTTCCATCTGGGTAGCCTCCAACCTGATGTCATGAATATCGATTTCTCCTTAGTGTAAAGAGAAAATCCCTCCTTCCCCTCTCATTTTCTATTTCCCATTCTGGCCTCTTACCTCTTCTCAGCTGCCTATCACCTCCACCCCCCGGGTCCCCTCCTCCTTCCCTTTCTCCAATGGTACATTCTCCTCTCATTGTAGATTCCTTCATCTCCAGACCTTTACCTCTCCCAGCCACTTGGCTTCACCTATCACCTTCCAGCTATCCTCTTTCCCCTCTCCCCACCTTTTTTTTTATTCTGGGATCTTCCCCCTTCCTTCTCAGTTCTGAAGAAGGGTCTCGGCCCAAAACAACAACTCTTTACTCATTTCCATAGATGCTGCCTGACCTGCTGAGTTCCTCCAGAATTTTGTGTGTGTCACTTTGATTTTAAGCTTCCATACTTCTGATATAAGTTCACCAACTTGTCAATTTGATTGTTTATATTTCAGATTCCCAACCGCTACAGGTTTTTTTTCTGGTTTTTCTGGTGAAAATCTCACTTTGGAGTGGGCATGGAGGTCATAATCCACTGACTCAGAGCCACAGATGTATTTAAGTTATAACATTGCCAACAGTGAGATATGAAGTTACTGGAATAATAGCCTAGATTAGCGGATAACTAGTTCAGTATGGTAGCCACCACACCACAGCACATAAAGTTTTCCACACTGGAAAGATGCCATTTTAAATTTTCATGCATGCTCTCTTTCTCTGTATTGTGTACTTATAAGTGAGTTTTGCTTGCTTTCTGCAAGGACTTCAATATAATACATTGCAAGCACAAGAAGTTACTCCTCTATTAAAATATTTTAGCTACACACTCAAACTATTGAGTTCACCAAAGGATCAATAAGCACAGATTCATCTATGGTCTTCCTAGAGACTGTCTTGCTTTGAAAAAAAAGAGAACAATAGTTCAAGAGTTCAATTTAATATCGGAGACTGTATACTATACAAACCTGAAATTCTTACTCTTCACAGACATCCTTGAAACAAAAGAAAACTCTGAAAGAATGAATGACAGAAAAAAGATGCAAGAACCTCAGCTCAACTCCCAACTCCCACACACAAGCAGTAACAAGCAGCATCAAACCCTCCCCTACTTATTCTAACAGTAAGGATCAGCACTCCCACCACCCACCATGCCAGAAACAGCAAAGCCCTCAAAGAGAGACCATGGTCTACAGTCCATCAAAAACTAACTGGTAACTCCAGCATTTTTGACATCACCCGGGCACCCTCTCTCACTAACAATGACATGGATGGGAACAACTGTGCTGCATGCCATTTCCAAAAGAAGAATGTCAAAATACTGTATGTACAAAAGAAAATCTTTCATTACTAAGCAACAGTCCAAACTTAGAATGTCCCCAAACATTGATGTCACGTGGAAAACATTACAGTCAACAAAATATAAGAAAGAGGAATGAAATGAGGCAGTTGGGAGATGCTGTTGGCTGGACATCAAACTAATGAGTATGGCTCCACTCATCGCCTTCCTTTACTCAAGAGAGCAGACAGGCTAAAGTTTAACGTGTCATCCAGCTATCCCACAGATGGCATGCACCACAGAGTAGTGTCACTGGCTGAGAACTTCTAAACTAACAATTCCATAATCTTTCTCATTGCCTGGCCATCCACAGATTTATTTTTCTCACTGAAAACACAATCTTGAAGAGGAACGTAGTACCGCCAGGCTCGGGGACAGCTTCTATCCCACTGTAATCAGACTCTTGCACAATAAGGTGAACTCCAGGCCTCAGAATATACAGTATATGGCTTTGATTGTGTACTTTATTGTTTACCTGCACTGCACTTTTTTCAATGCCTTCTACATTTTATCCTGCTTTGTTATTGCTTTACCTTGTTCTACCTAAATGCCCAGTGTAATGAACTGATCTGTACAAAGACAAGCTTTTCACTGTATTTTGGGTACATGTGAATGTATCCTACCATTACTGATACCAAATGTTATACCGATAACAATACCAATACCTGTATCAATACCAATACCATTATAGATGCCAATACTGATAACAATACTAATACCAATATTGATACGAATACTGATAACATTGCTAAATCAATACCTATACCGATATTAACACCAGTACCAATACCAATATCAACAGTGATACTAATATCAATATAAATGCTGATACCATTACAAATTCCAGTATCAATACCAATACAAATACCAATACCTATAACAATATCAATACCAATACCAATTCCAATACTAGTACCAATATCAATACCAAGAATTTGAATTTAATTGAATTGACTTTATTACTTACATCCTTCATATACTCGAGGAGTAAAAATCTTTACGTTACATCTCCGTCTAAATGTGCAATGTGCAATTTGTAGTAATTTATAATATATAGTATGTACAACAATATAACATAGAAATACAGTTGTGTCAGTATGAATTAAGCATTCTGATGGCCTGGTGGAAGAAGCTGTCCCGGAGCCTGTTGGTCCTGGCTTTTATGCTGCGGTACCGTTTCCCGGATGGTAGCAGCTGGCACAGTTTGTGGTTGGGGTGACTCGGGTCCCCAATGACCCTTCGAGCCCTTTTTACACACCTGTCTTTGTAAATGTCCTGGATAGTGGGAAGTTCACATCTACAGATGCGCTGGGCTGTCCGCACCACTCTCTGCAGAGTCTTGCGATTGAGGGAGGTATAGTTCCCATACCAGGCAGTGGTGCAGCCAGTCAGGATGCTCTCAATTGTGCCCCTATAGAAAGTCCTTAGGATTTGGGGTCCCATACCAAGCTTCCTCAACCATCTGAGGTGAAAGAGGTGCTGTAGTGACCAATATCAATGCCAATACCAATACTGACAGTGCTACCCATAGCCATACAATAGCACTATCAATACCATGGCCAATATCAATACCAATGCCAATACTGATGCCCATACCCATACCAATACTGAGATCAATACCAATACCAATATCAATACTGATACCAATACCTATGTCAATAACAAAAGCGATATCAATACCAGAACCAATACCAATACCAATACCAATGCACTTCTGCAGCACTGTCCAATCAACTGTACAGTCAAATCATCAAATATCTCTTCAGCACATCAGACTAGCATGCCAGCCAGAGTCTGTGTGCCCATTTTTTTCTTGAGAATGTTGCTTATCTGATGCTACGTGCCTGGGGATGCTGCTGCAAGCCAGTTTCTCACTGCAGCTGTGCCAACATGGACTTGAGCAGATGACAACTTTAAGACTTCGTCAGATTAAAGAAAGGGTTCAACTGATCCGATAGGGGAGATTAACCCTTGGGAGTAATCAGAATCAGAATAAGGTTTAGTATCTGTCGTGATTACTTAAAGAACAAACCAAAACCGCTTGGAGGCTGTGAGTGAGGGACTCGACACTCTGTGTAACACACTTCCAAATAAAAACCAAGTAGGAAATAGTACTTATTATGGAACCAGCAAAGATGAGCAACCAACATAGAGATTGTGAAATGAACAACGTAAGCATAATACGCAAAGTTAGCGATACCAACATTAGCGGTCAACAAAAAATATTGATTCCCTGGCTGACCCCCATTCTAACTAAACGAACAGCACAACTGTGGATGCGTGTCTCCTACAAGATCACTGGTGTATGAAATTTGTTGTTTCATGGCAGAATTACATGGCAAAACACAACAATAAAAAACTACAAATTACAATAAGGAATAAATATTAAAAATTAAAATAAATAGGTAGTGGGAAAAGAAAGCAAAAAGGAAAACAGAAGTAGAGAGGTAGTGGGTTCATTGTTCATTGTCCATTGAGAAATCTGTTGGCAGAGTGGAAGAAGCACCTCTTTCACTTCAGACGGTTGAAAAAGTTTGGTGTGGGCCCCAAAATCCTAAGAACTTTCTACAGGGGCACAATTGAGAGCATCCTGCCTGGCTGCATCACTGCCTGGTATGGGAACTGTACCTCCCTTAATCGCAGGACTCTGCAGAGAGTGGTGCGGACAGCCCAGCACATCTGCAGATGTGAACTTCCGACTATTCAGGACACTTACAAAGACAGGTGTGTAAAAAGGGCCTGTAGGATCATTGGGGCCCCAAGTCACCCCAATCACAATCTATTCCAGCTGCAACCATCTGGGAAACGGTACCGCAGCAAAAAAGCGAGGACCGACAGGCTCTGGGACAGCTTCTTCCACCAGGCCATCAGACTGATTAACTCACGCTGATTTGAGCATATTCTATGTTACATTGACTGTTCTATTTATTATAAATTACTATGATTGCACATTGAACATTTAGACGGAAATGTAACGTAAAGATTTTTACTCATGTACGTGAAGGATGTAAGAAATAAAGTCAATTCAATTCAATTCAATTCAATTCAAGTATTTGATGACTCAGGGCCTGTACTGGCTGGAGTTTAGAAGAATGAGGGGGAATTCTCATTAAAACTGACTGAATATTGGATTACCTAGATTGTGTACATGTGGAGAGGATAATTCAAATGGTGGGAGAGCCTACAACTAGTATAGAATGATGTCCCATTAGAACAGAGATGAGGAGGAAGTTCTTTAGCCAAAGGGTGGAGAAATAGATTAAATTGGCAAATATCTATTTGGCTTTGTGAAGTTTCACCTGTGCTCCGACACACGTATTTGGAAAGCCAGAACTCACTCAGTAAATTCTCCTCCCTTTTGCATTTTGATGCTACAGCCATCAATTCCAAACCCGCCAAGTCGCTTATTTGAGTTCCTTCTATAAAATCATCAACTCTGTTTATGAAAGGAACTTAATCTCTGGAACGACATCACCTGCTGCCGGCAAATTGGACAATGTACCCTGCTGTGCAAAAGTCAAATGCATGTAACTAGGGTGCCTGAGACTTTTGCACAGTATTTGTTAACGTGGAGCAGAGAAAAGTTTGCAGGCCTGACGGGAGCAAACAATGTTAGGAATGGTGACGGTGGGGCGCCATGGGAGGGGTGCGAGACAGGTGGCAGAGAAGGAGTGCCAGGGACAAGTGGTGGCACAGGTGCAGACACACCCAGCCCTGAGATGCCAAGCAAGGTCACTCGATTCCAAACAATTGGTTTATTGATCATTACAGAATGTCTCTCTGGTGCTTCCCGCTCCCTCCCCTCTCCCTTCTCCTTTTCCCAACCGTGATTCCCCTCTCCCTGCCCCCTTCCCACTCTCAGTCCACAATAGAGACCCAGATCAGAATCGGGTTTATCATCACTCACATATGTCATGAAATTTGCTTTTTTTTTTGTGGCAGCTGTACATGAAATTACTACAGCACTATGTAAAAGTCTTATGCACCCTAGCTGTATATATGTGTGGCTTTAGACTTTTGCGCAGTACCGTATACATCACAGCATCAACCCTTTCCACGCAGCCCAATTAAACCCATGTGCCCAGTTAATTGGTCACACAGATGTACCTGGGTGGTGAGGGGGAAGGGCCTGTTACTGAGTTGTAAATCACTTTTTAATAAACTGTTCCCTTTAGCCTGTCAATCTTTGGAACGTGGGAGGATACTGGATCAAGCTCACACGGCGCTGGGGAGAAAGTACAAGTTCCTTACAGTCGGCAGCAGGCGTTGTAACCCGGTCAGAATCAGAATCAGAATCAGGTTTGTTATCACCGGCATGTGACGTGAAATTTGTTAACTTAGCACAGTTCAATGCAATACATAATCCAGCAGAGAAAAAATTAATAATAATAAATAAAGTAATAATAATTAAAATAAATAAGTAAATAAATTACAGTATATGTATATTAAACAGATTAAAAACATGCAAAAACAGAGACTCTGTATATTAAAAAAAAGTGAGGTAGTGTTCAAAGATTCAATGTCCATTTAGGAATCGGATGGCAGAGGGGAAGAAGCTGTTCCTGAATTGCTGAGTGTGTACCTTCAGGCTTCTGTACCTCCTCCCTGATGGTAACAGTGAGAAAAGGGCATGCCCTGGGTGCTGGAGGTCCTTTATAATGGATGCTGCCTTTCTGAGACACCGCTTCCTGAAGATGTCCTGGGTACTTTGTAGGTTAGTACCCGAGATGGATCTGATTGGATTTACAACCTCCTGCAGCTTCTTTCGGTCCTGTGCAGTAGCCCCTCCATACCAGACAGTGATGCAGCCTGTCAGAATGCTCCCCACGGTACAACTATAGAAGTCTTTTGAGTGTATTTGTTGATGTACCAAATCTCTTCAAACTCCTAATGAAGTATAGCCGCTGTCTTGCCTTTTCTATAAATGCATCGATATGTTGGGACCAGGTTAGATCCTCAGAGATCTTGACACCCAGGAACCTGAAGCTGTAAAGCAAACCTCCTGTGACTGAGGATAGAGTTTTGTGCAGACCTTAGAGAATGCCAACACTGGAATACAGAGCTAGAAATGAACCAGTGGGGAAACTCCAGCCGGTCAGCCAGCATTTATATCAGCAGAGGGATGCCACAGTTTCTGGCCGAGGCAGGATTTGCTTTAGCACGTCACCCTTTGTCTCTGCAGTCAGCTTACATTTAAAGGATTTAAAGAATTCAAAGGATTCAAAGTACGTTTATTATCAAAGAATGTATAAACTATATAATCTTGAGATTCGTCTGCTTACAGGCAGCCACAAAGCAAGAAGCCCGAAAGAACCCATTTAGAAAGAGACCAGCACCCAATGTGCAGAGAACGGGGGGAGAAAACACAAATCATGAAAACAATGAAAGCAAGCAACAGTTTTCTGAACCAAATTGTGTCCATAGGCCCAAATCCCGAAGCAGCCGGAGTAGGCCCACAGCCTTGGTCTCAGTCCATCATGTAGCAGAGGAAATGTTCGCAGACACAAAGTGGATAGCACCTGGTGCAGTCTAACAGCTTCAACGCTGCGGAGAGGGGAGTGAACGTCAAGGGAGAGCGAGCGGACGGGCACTGAAACTGAAACTCCTCCACCTTGACTCCTCTCCGAATCGCTCGCTCCATCTCCATCTGGAACACGTCATGCTGCAAGTTTGCATCACACCAGCACACCTCAACCTTTGCTTGTCTCCTAATTGTTTGCGCTGATAGCTTACCACAATTTACCTCATTAAAAGGTGTGATTACTGTGGTTTTTAGTCACATTTCCTGACTTTTCAACTACCTGTAAGCTGTTGCCCGACTTTACAAGCATCATCTTAAAATGGAAAAAGGTTTACTCATTTTAGTCATAGAAAATCGAATGTTTCCAGTTATTCACTCATAACAGACTGAATGTTTCCAGTCAGCCCCTAAAATGGACGGGGCTTGAGCCAAGTCACAATCTTCTGATTTTGTTCAGTGACCTGGAGGAACTTGCACCTTGGGCTGTGGACAATTCCTGCCAAAAAATTTATGACTAGACGGCAAGGAGCAAAAGAAACAAGGAGAGAATTCATTGCCAGCACTGTGCAAAACCCAGGGGGAGTAAGAATTGGTCTTAAAAACAATCGGAATGATGATTCAATGGGAATCTCAGCAGTGTTGCAATTTTACAAGAAATTATAAAAAGGAAGAATGAGCGATTTGGCGAGGCGTTGAATTGGAAGATTTCAATGTCCATCCACCTGGCCTGGGTACGAGGTTGGATTGCTTCAAGCACTGAGCTGATTTGGTGAGATTGAAAACAGCTTTGGGCTGGGCACCCTGGGTGTGTCGCTGCACCAGGGTCTGGGTCTCAGAGCAAGGTACTACCCAGTACTTGGCCAAGTTAGAAGCTGGCCCAGGTAGACTGGAAGGCCCGAGTGTTGGGACTGGAGGCAGGGTGGTGGTCGGGCTGCTTTTGCTCACTCTCCCGTGGTGTTTGTTCGTCTCTCCGCTGCGCTAAGGCTGTGGACTGCTCTGGCAGCTGTCCTCTCTGCAGGGTTTTGTGCTGTTTTGCCCTGCTAGTGTGATGAACTGAGATCAAGGCTTGGGCCTACTCCAGTGAGCGTATCTAAGGACTCCTACTGGCTCGGAATGTGGTTTTCCTCTTTCTCCGTGCAGTGGTTATGGTCTTCTTTCTTTTAAAATTGGGTTATTCCAGTTTCTTGCTTTGTGGCTGCCTATAAGCGGACAACTCTCAAGGTGTATAATTGTACATTCTTTGATAATAACTGTACCTTGAATCTTTACCCTGTACTTGACCCCCGGAGTTTGCCTGGTCAGAAGAAGACCAATAGGGAGGTCTCCTATCTGATGTGCACACCTCCTCTCTACTCAAAGATGAGGGGTCTGGTGATGAAGTGCACCCAGAACTTGAGGAGTGTTTCCCTTCAAGAACAGTATCTGCGAACAGAGTTTTGCTACCTGACTACGGACAGACACCAACTGCTGACCAGCATCCTTGGATCAGAGACTCAGATCCCTCACCCTGGAGCAAATCCATGATCTTGATGGTAAAAGTGTGACTGGGACCAGAGGGACCACTCCATACCGAGGCAAGAAGGCCACCAGTTTTCCTAATCCTGTATAAACTTTACTCAGAATAAAAACATTATAATAAACTTTACAAAGCCTTTTCACTCTTACACTCACAGACAATGTGTTAATTAGCATTCAATTACTTTTCATAACAGGACTGTGCCCCCCCCCCCCAAGGTAGTTCTCTACTACAACAGTTGAGGGCTTCCCCACCCAAGCTGGCCCCTCCCTCTCCATTAGCAGAAGACCCCTACACTGTGGTGCTTCCCCGCCGAGCCTTTGCTGCCCCGAGCTTCAGTGCATCAGAGAAACTAGAACACAGCATAGGAGCAGGCCACTCAGCCCACAATGTTGAACCAGCTAAAAATAACTCCAACACTAATTCCTCCAATCAACACCTTGTCCATATCCCTCCATCTTCCTCACATCTCTGTGCCTATCTAAACATCACTTAAAAGTATTTGTCTCTACCACCACACCAGGCATCCCACCACTCTCTGAGTAAAAAATTACCCCTTGAACCTCACCCCTCTTGACTTCAATGCATGCCCTCTGGTATTAGTCATTTCAACCCTGGGAAATAGATACTCCCTGTCTACTCTGTCTAATGCCTCTCATAATCTTATAAAACTCTATCAGATCTCCCCTCACACTCCACGGCTCCAGTGAAAGCAACCCAAGTTTATCCAGCCTCTCGTGATAACTCCTGCCCTCCAAGCCAGGCAGCATCCTGGTAAACCTCTTCTGCTCCCTTTCCAAAGCCTCGACATCCTTCCTATAGTGGGGTGACTAGAACTGCAAACATCCCTCAGCACGTTCTCTCTCAGCCTGGAACGTGCCCATCGGCAGCTTTCCTGTCTGACTCAAACTTGAAATCAGCAAGACGGCACAAGCGGAACCCCCAGGTGCAATCACAAACAGTAGTGGCGGTGGCAGTGGCGGCAGCATCCGTTAGTCTCGCGAGACCACGGATCTGCGCCTGGAACAGTCGTACCAGAGATGGATCTCTTATGGTTGAGCACAGAGCGCTCAGCCCCAGGTCTCCAAGTCCAAGAAGGAACGTGGCAAGCAGTAGTTGGCAGTCCGTGTCTCAACTGGATAGAGACAGCTAATCTTACTCTGGGGAATCTTAGTGCCAAAACTTGGATGTCTGCCACTGTTCAGTCGGAACCATGATGATACTCTTGCCTCAGGGTTGAGTTCTCAGACTGCAAATCAAGCAAATCCTTCCCAAGACATTTGATCTTGCGCTCCCTCCTCTTGACTGAAAATGCAAATCCTTGGGGCAGGGATGGGATCTCACTTCCTTCCCTATAACTAGAAATAGATTCCGGTTTAGCATAACTGACATATGTCATGAGATACGTTTTTTTTTTGGCAGCGTCAGAGCAGTCAATAAAAATTGCTAGAAGTTACAAAATAAATAGACAGCATAAAAGACAAATAATCAGTGCTCATGGATTCAGCCTAGAAGGAATCCCAAAGTTACCCATTCCTCCAGCAGGAGGATGTGATTGGGCCAGCCATTGGTAATGGCTGTATGGAGGCTGTGATTGGGCCAGCCATGGTAACAGCTGTACGGAGGCTGTGATTGGGCCAGCCAAGGTAATGGTTGAGGTTACTAACGTCTCTGGATGGTGTACAGAGTGCCAGTTTAAGAGGTCCTTCCCCAGACATCCAAGTGAAGATGATGGGATGAGAAATGAGATTAGGTCATTGAACCAGCGCTGGCCGATGGGAGCCATACCTAAGCCCCTCACATCTTTTTGAGGGTGGAACGGACTGGCCCCATAAGAAGCACCAATAGCTGATGGATAACTGCACTCTGTTATGGCGTGCCCCTGCTTTTATCCACAAAATCCTATTTCTCAGCGGGGATGAAAGGAGACTTAAAGGGTGTATAACGTCTTCCACCATCTCATTGGCATTGGACTCTGAGTCATCTCTAGTCCCCTCGACATATACAGCACCTGTCTCTAGCCTGGAATATGGGACAGTCCTTGTCCATTTTATTTCTTTGCACTTTAATACTGGAATTCTGATCTGTTACTGAACACAATCCCTCACGGATTTCTGTCTTTATTTTAATTTTGTTTTTTGACATGAAGCAAGCTATCAGTCCTTCTGGCCCTTTAGGCTATTCCCTGATTTAACCCCAGCCTAATCACGGGACAATTTACAACGACCAATTAACCTACCTACTGGTACGCCTTCAGACTGTGGGAGGAAACCCGAGCACCTGGAGGAAACCCATACCGTCACGAGGAGAACGTACAAACTCCTGACAGGCAAGAATTGAACCTGGGTCAGCATGAATTAATCAGTCTGATGGCCTGGTGGAAGAAGCTGTCCTGGAGCTTTTATGCCGCGGTACCGTTTCCCAGATGGTAGCAGCTGGAACAGTTTGTGGTTGGGGTGACTCGGATCCCCAATGATCCTCCGGGCCCTTTTTAAACACCTGTCTTTGTAAATGTCCTGAATAGTGGGAAGTTCACATCTACAGATGCGCTGGGCTGTCCGCACCACTCTCTGCGATTGAGGGAAGTAGAGTTCCCATGCCAGGCAGTAATGCAGCCAGTCAGGATGCTCTCAATCGTGCCCCCATAGAAAGTTGTAATTCCTGAAGCACGAGAGCATCGCCCCCTTTGAAGCTGCGGCTGTTTAAAGCCTTCAGATCTTGTTCTGTTGAACAGACTGCAGAAATATTTATTATCTTCTGAATTTACGTAGATTCTTGCTCTCTGATCTGCCGCCTGATTGGATTACGCCTGCAAGCTCTGGATCATGTCATCTCCAGTCGCACTGTTAACAAGATCTGTGAGGGATGCCAGTAAGTGGACAGAGCGCAGGAACCGGACAATATTGAATTACCAATAATGCAAATATAACTAATTCTGGGAGCTGTCAGTACTGATTTATGCAGACCTTGTAGCCTTGAGCTTGCTGTTTATGCTTCTGAGGAGGCGGTTGAATGCAAGAGAGCCATATATAGCAGGAGCTGGTACAGCAGTGCCAGAGACAGGGGTGGAGGGGTTTTGCTGGCAGCTCGCTCTGCTCTCTCCTTGGCATTACAGAGGCTGCAAAAGAAAGAGCCACCAGGGCCATCACAGAGGCTGCTAAGCGAGCCTCCAGGTAGCTCTGCATCAAGAGGTGTGACCCATGGACCAATACAGCTGGGACACAAGCCGGGGCCTGATCAACCCTGGCTGGGTCACCTGGGCGAGGATGTCTGATGCTGAAAGACCCGAAAAGCTCAATGATCCCAGGTTAAATCACTGATGAGGCGTCCCAGTGCACCCTAGGCTGGACCTCATTGTTACCATCAGGAAGGAAGTACAGGATGTCTGAAGGCACACACTCAACGATTCAGGAACAGATTCTTCCCCTCTGCCATCTGATTTCTGAATGGACACTGAAACCATGAACACTACCACACTACTTCTTTATTTATCATTTATTTTAACTATTACTTACTGTATACTTACTGTAATTCAGTTTTTTAAAAGTTATTCTGTATTGCAATGTACTATTACCACAAAGACAACAAATTTCATGACATATGCCAGTGATATTAAACCTGATTCTGATTCTAATCTCAGCGTCAAGGAAAATGGGAGTTCAGGAACACTTTGAACTCCATTGGGCCGTGGAAGTAACAATGCATTTAATGTTTAATCAGCAGAACAACCTGTACAGGGTGAGAAGGAGCAAGGCAGGGATGGATTGACGAAGAAGTTAATGAACTTTGGCCTCTTGTTTCCATGGTTTTGTTTCCACAGACTTGGTTGCCTCCTGTCCAGAACCAAGGGCCCTCTATTCTCACTGTCTGACTGCAATAAGCAGACCACATTTGCTTCCACGCACGTTCAGGGGCCGAGCTTGGTGGCTTGTTCACTGCAAGAGGGAACGGGCTTTACAGGGACCAATATCCTCTATCAATGTTGCTCTATTTTCAACTAAGTACTTCATTAATAAAAAGATATACAGAAATAAAAAACTATACATGGATTTTGAGCAGCAAAAATCCAAACAATTGCCACTACCCTGCGACTGCCACGGGATTGTTGTACGTCCTTGTGTGACGCACCCTCAGTTCCAATGAAATATTTGTTCCAAAGAGTCGAATTCCTCAAGTCAATCCTTCACAATTAGCAAAGGTACAGCCTTGAAGCAAGATTAAGTGGCCAGCAGAGATATGACCTCCGCTGGTCCCAAGCCACAAACCGCCATGAAATAAGCAAGAATACGGAACTTATTCCCTTTGCTTTTATCCTGCCCCCATTCATGTGACCAGTTACCATAGTAAACATGCAACACAGCATACAAAGCAGACAGAGAACAGATATATGACTCCTACAGCTTTCTTTACATTTATAGTGCCTTAAAATCTAGACCTTCATAGTATCAAGTCGTCCTCGGGGCGAGCCTTCTTCTGATTGTCAAAAGTCGCTTCTGTTGTGATTGGTTAGTTTAGAAACTACAGCTGCTTTTCCCATTGAATAGCTGCCTAGTGTCCAGTTTCAAATATCCTGGGTATATAAAATAGTATGTGGAATGGGCTTTCCCTCTTCTTCCTTTGTTTAAGGCAAGGGTGCACATGACGATTGAGAAGGTATGCTCTTTGTGAACTTTTAATTAAGTAAATTTGTTGAATGTACATATGTTTGTTTCGTATTAATCTTTTTGTTTGGTTGAATTTTTACTGTTTGTAAATAAATGATTAATATACTTATTTGAAGTCAATCCATTTCCTGTCTCACTTGCCCGACCCGCGAACTTGATTCAGCATTACACAAGCCCACATTTTATATGCAAAAAGAGGCTCTTTGAACAGTTTAGGTTTTTGAGTGGGATAACAGTAGGATGATTGCCTTATTCATATTACAGAGGTCTTCAATAGGTTCAACAGGTCTTGAGGACAGCATGCATTGGGGGTGAGACTCCAACTGCGTGGGAGGGATCCCTCTGGCAGCCGGGCAAGGTTTTGGTACCCGTTGGTAAGTTCTGCCAAATGATTTTGAAATTGAGGAAACTATCTAATGGATCCATCATGTCCTCTTTCCACAGGCTTGATAGACAATTTGTGCTGAGCACTGCCTGGTGTGACTTGGCGTGAAAGTGACAAAGTGACCAGTATTGCATCAAGGTCCAACCGAGTCGAACACTGAGTGGCAACGGGGGCAGCCCTTCCATCACAACACAGCGGAACAGGTCGAACGCGATGCTTGTGTTCTTTTCTGTCTCGCGCACAGCTTGATGGAGCCATCAATTTGCTCAGCAGTGCTGACCAAACAGGGGCTGATCATGGACCTCAGCACAAGATGCTGATGTCATCCATAAAGAGGACAGAGCAATGCGGAGACCACTTTGCACTGGATTCTGCAGGCATCTCAGATCTCACAGAAACGAAGTGAAGGAAGTTATACGTGACCCTGGAAGACTGCCTAAGAAGAATATCTACAGTTAACCTAAATCAGTCAGCCTAAAGCAGGGGTTCCCAATGTGGGGTCCACGGACCCTTTGGTTAATGGTAAAGCTCCATGGCTTAAAAAAGGTTGGGAACCCCTGCTTTACCCGATTTATTTTTGCGTTCATTAGTTAATAGGTTATAAAAGCAGTTGGCACAAGAAAACATGGCCATGGGTGTGGTGCCATTAGTCATACGATGGATTAAGCAAGAATATATCCAAACAGAAACACAACGAAGTCTGCAGATGCTGGAAATCAAGAGAAACACACACAAAATGCTGGAGGAACCCAGCAGATCAGGCAGATCTATAGAAAAAGTAAACAGCTGATGTCTTGGGCCGAGACCCTTCATCAGGACTTCTCCCCTCCCTTTCTAGTCCCGATAAAGGGTCTCGGCCCGAAATGTTGACCGTTTACTTTCTTCTGTAGATGTCCAACCAGTGTTGGCAATGCCGGCTTTATCTGTTCTGTGTTTATTTCTTCTTGCTGCGTGAAGTTCTACCTTGGACAAGTTTGGAATCTATTTAGTGGAAGGGAGGGACGAAGGTCTGGGTGGAGTTTCAGAAGAAGGTCAACAAGACTTGGACACAAAATGCGACCTCCATTAGATTGACCTACCAAACTAGAACTACGTAAAGCCATTAGAACTATTTTATTTTGCAAAGTCAGAGCAATTTATGAGAACTGCCTTTCCTAGTATCTGCATCCCAATTAACAATTTGTTTATTTAAACTGCAGTTTCGTCTCAAATATCTAAAGATTGTGCAACACTAGATATGAATTAAACTGAACAATTCACATGGATGCTGCCAGGATTTGAGGGCCTGAGTTCTAGGGACAGGTTGAATAGGTTAGAACAAGGGTTCCCAAACTGGAGTCCACCGACCCCTTGCTTAATGGCATTGGACCATGGCTTAAAAAAGGTAGCAAACCCAGCGGTTAGAACTTTATTCCTTGGAGTGTTGGAGATTAAGGGGAGATTTGATAGAGGTATACAGAATTATGAATGGTATAAATAGGGTGAATGCAAGGAGGAGCAATTTTCCGTCTGGGTAGCCTCCAACCGGATGGCATGAGTATTGATTTCTCCTTCTGGTAATATAATCCCACCTCCCCCACCCCCCACAATTTTCCTCTATTCCCCACTCTGAATATTCACCTCCTCATCCCCCTGTGTCCCCTCCTCCTTCCCTTTCTCCTGTGGTCCACTCTCCTCTCCTATCAGATTCCTTCTTCTTCAGTCCTTGATCTTTCCCTGGGTTCAACTGTCACCTTCCAGCTAGCCTCCATTCCCCCCAACCCAGGCCAACCTTTTTATTCTGGAACATTCTTCCTTCCATTTCAGTCCCGAAGAACAGTCTTGGCCTGAAACATCGACTGTTTTTCTCTCATTTCCATGGATGCTGCCTGACCTACTGAGTCCCTCCAGCATTTTTTGTGTGTTGCGTTTTGCGCTGAGGCTGGGTGAGACGAGAGCTAGAGGTCATGGGTTAAGGGTGAAAGGTGAAGTGTTTAACATGAGGAGGAACATCTTCACTCAGAGTGGTGAAAGTGGAATGAGCTGCCAGAACATGTGACGGATGTGGGTTTGATTTCAACACGTAAGAGAAGTTTGGATAAGTAAATGGATGAGAGATGGATGGATGGCTAGCGCAGGTTGAAGGGGGTAGGCAGTATTACAGTTTATCATAGACTAAATGGACTGAACGGCCTATTTCAGTGCATAGAAAAGAAAAAGAAAAACTTGAAAATATGGGAACAGCAGAAGAAGACTCCCTCCGTCATTCGGTCACAAATTTGGAGTAAGAGAAACATTGGCTGGAGACAGAGTAAATCACCCTCCATATTGTCCCTGGGTGGCAGGGTGGAGATACGTCTCTACCAAAGGAGGTGTGAGGTACTCCTTCCCTCCGCTAGCCTGCAGGTCACCCTTGGGCAAGGTGTAGCACCTGCTTATCCGCCGATCAGGGTCAAGTGAAGCCATGGGAGAAGGTGGTGGATGTTCGTATGAGCAGCTGGTGCAGATCACAAGTCCTGGTTATGTGACCACGGACACCAGGCAGACAATCTCTGAAGAGTATTGATAATGGCTGGGGGATCACCCGTCTTGTAAAGACACTGCCCAGAAGGCAATGGCAAACCACTTCTGTAGTGGTTGCATTCATCCTTGCTGGAGGAATTGGACTGTCGAGTCAAATGAAACTGGAGACTAGCGGTACTCTTATTATATTTAGTTATTCCTTTCAGTATCTTTTCCAGTTTGAGAGTTTTAGTTAACGACCCTATTTGGCCCTAGCGTTTATTGTTTTCCTTCCCTCTAAACCCTGTTTGCATTAAAGTCTGTGAACTATTGACCTGCTTCAGTCTATCTCTCTCTATCCATACTTGAACTGACACAATCAGGATTACTCACAGTACATGCTGATGATGATTCATGGGTTCATGGGTCGCTCATAAATCTGATGGCAGAAGGGAGGAAGCTGTTCCTGAATTGTTGAGTGTGTATCTTCGGGCACCTGTACCTCCTCTCTGGTAGTAATAAGAAGCAAGCACGCCCTGGGATAGGGTCCTTAAATATGGATCCCACTTTTATGAAGGATCGCCTTTAGAAGAAATCTTCAAAGCTGGAAAGGCGAGTGCAGGGATTCATAACCTTTTTAAAGCCAAGGACCATTAAGCAAGGGGTCCAAGGGGACCCCTGGGTTAGTGTATGATTGAGATGACCAAGTTTGCAATCCTCTATCTCCTCCCCGATGGTAGCAATGAAAAGTGGGCATGTTCTGAATGCTGCAGAACGGGTGGAAGACCATTCTTCTTAAAATGTGGTGTAGAACTCCTGCAGGCATTCTGAACCGATGAAGGTGCTGTGGAATGCAGAGCTCCCACAGAGTAAACTGAGCAGAAACTATGATCCAGCAAGTAGTTTCTCCGTAACCCTCTGGGTGAAATGTGCGAGGCTCATCATGGGAGCTGCTTTGTATTTGTCTAATGTAGTGCTTGGCTTTTCACTGGGTAGCAACAGGTCACTTGGCAGTGTTCATCTGCTAAAATACCAATCAGGACCACGGTCTCTCTTTAGCTCTGGATGTAGGCGTGGAAAATGCAGAAGGACAAGGATTAAAATGTAGACTGGTGGGTTGTGAAGATTGGCGATGCTTTGGATATCATGAAGACTTAGAATGGAGTGGATACAGATTATTTGCAAATACAGTACTGTACAAAAGTTTTAAGCACGTATACATGTAGCTAGGGTGCCTAAGACTTTTGCACAGTATTGTACTTGTCAATGAGGAGTGGAAAGTGAGTTTTTAAACCTGGTGGGAGCAAAGGATGTTTGGAATGGCAAGGGTAGATCATCATAGGGGGGGTGTGGGACAGGTGGCAGAGAAGAAGTGCTGGGGCAGGGGTGATTGTAGGTGCAGGCAGGCAAGGTCATTGGATTCCTAACAATTGGTTTACTGATCATTACAGAATGTCTCTCTGGTGCTTCCTCCTTTTCCCAACCGTGATTCCCCTCTCCCTGCCCCTTCCCACTCTCAGTCCACAGTAGAGACCCAGATCAGAATCAGGTTTATCATCACTCACATATGTCATGAAATTTGGTTTTTTTTGTGACAGCAGTACAGTGCAATACATAAAATTAGCACAATACTGTGCAAAAGTCTTAGGCACCCTAGCTATATATTGTATATGTGGCTAAGACTTTTGCACTATACTGTATTGGTGAATAAATAGCAAATGGAGTTTAACCTGGCTAAAAGTGATGTGTTGTACCTGGTAGATCAACTATATAAAAAAAAAGCACACTGTTAAGAGTCTTGCCCTTAATGAAGAGCAGCGGGATCTTGTGGTCTAAGTTCATAGCTCGCTGAAAGACTACACAGGTTGATAGGCTGGTTAAGAAGTTAGGAAGTTAAGTTGTAGCTCCATAGTATCTAAGACATCTTCAAGGAGCGGTGCCTCAAAAAGTCAGCGTCCATCATTAAGGATCCCCATAAGAGGCCATGCCCTCTTCACACTGTTCCCATTGGGGAGGAGGTGCAGAAGCCTGAAGGCACAAACCTAGCAATGCAGGAAAGTCTTCTTCCCCTCTGCCATCCGATTTCTAAATGGGAATTGGACCCATGAACACTACCTCACTACTTTTTTATTTCTGTTTTTTTTTTTAGCTTCTTATTTTAACTTAACTATTTGTTTTGGCATCCGTCTGTCTGGAAGGACAATGGGTGATGATGATCATTATCACAAGCCTTAGCGTAAGGCATGGAGACCCTGAGATGCCCATTTAATAGACATATATATACTTCATGTAACTCAGTTTTTTAATATATATTTATATGTCATGTATATAATTTTGAACTGCTGCCATAGAGATAATAAATTTCACGACCTATACTGATGATATTAAATCTGATTCTGTGCTTTATAAAACTCGTTAGGCCACATCTGGAGTATTGCATACAGTTCTAGTTGCCCCATTACAGAAAGCATTTCAAGGTTTTGGAGAGGGTGCAGGACTAATATAGGCAAGCATGCCATATGCGTTTTTAACCACCCTATGAACCTGTGCAGCCACTTTCATGGAGCTCTGAACTTGGGCCCCAAGTTTGCTCTCGTCATCAACACTTTCAGGGTCTGTCTGTTTTCATTTGAGCTGTGACACTTTTTGAGGTGAAACACATCACAGAGCTGCAACGCTTCACATTTCTCTGAGTTAAACTGCATTTGGCATTTCTCTACCCATATCTGCAACTGATCTATATCCTGCTGTGTTCTTTGCCAGTCATTTATGCTATCTACAACACTACCAATCTTCATATCATCTGCAAACTTCCTAACCCACCCATCTACATTCTCATCCAGGTTATTTATATTCATCACAAACAGCAGAGGCCCCACTACAGATCCCTGCAGAACACTACTAATCACAGACCTCCAGCTCGAATAAGTCGACCATTTTCCTCTGTCTTCTATAGGCAAGTCAAACTGAATCCAAAAGGCCAATTCACCATTGATCCCATGCATCTTAATCTTCTGGATGAGCCTCCCATGAGGAACCTCATCAAATGCCTTATGAAAATCCATGTAGACGACATCCACAGCTCAACCTTCATCATCACCTCATTAAAAAACTCAATTAAGTTAGCAAGACACGACTTGCAAGACACGAAGCAATGCTGGCTCTCCCTAATTAGGCCATGCTTTTCCAAATGCTCATCAATCGTAAGCTCAAGAATTCTCTCCAGTAACTTCTCTCCCATCAACGTGAGACTCACCGGTCTATAGATTATCCCTGGTTTCTTTCTTGAATACTGGAACAACATTAGCTGCCTGCCTAGGTTCTAAATATGTGAAAGAAATTGGAGTGAAGATCATCATCTGCAGCCTATTAAGGGTCAAACGTTTCCACAATGAGGGGGAGAGCAACAAACAAACAAACAAATAAATAAAGTTTCAAACACGAGGAAATCAACACACACAAAATGCTGGTGGAACACAGCAGGCCAGGCAGCATCTATAAGGAGAAGCACGACACGTCAGGAGAAGTCCTGACGAAGGGTCTCGGCCCGAAACGTCGACAGTGCTTCTCCTTATAGATGCTGCCTGGGTTGCTGTGTTCCACCAGCATTTTGTGTGTGTTGGTTGAATAAATAAAGTTTCCCCTCTTTCAGGAATATCCAGAAGATCCAAGATAACTGTTACATAGATATCCTAGCCAACAGTAATTCACAACTAACACTTTGACTGTCTTAGTATTTTTTTTTGTGTGTGTGGGAGCACTTGACATGTATCAGAAATGCTTTATAAGGCTGATAAGATCTCCAGATGCCTAATGTGAAAAGAGCTATAAGCAGCTCTAACATTTCTCCACTTTTAGTAGTATCATGTCTGACTCAGATATAGAGACAGACATGATTTGTGACCTTCAACTTGACATGATATTCTCAACTGGTGTTCAATTGTCCCGAGCTAGCTTCATATTCTTGCCAACTTTCTCTCAAAACCTTGCAGCCATCCCTGAAGCTCCTGACTGAAACATCGTTCAGAACTCTTATTAATAGGGCAGCCAACACTTAAGTGAAACATTTTCAAGTGTTGTTTGGAAGATCACTCCTGTGGTAATTATGGTCTGCATGTTAAATGTGAATGACACAGAACTATGCCGGAGGCAGCAGGAAACTTCTCCATTTGCTTTGTACTTGAGGTGAAGGATGAATAATTCCACTCCACTGTGTGGGCTTTCAGCTCCCTGAAGTGCAAAGCAGTCTATTTGGTCTTTCATATTGACTTTGGTAGATGCATAGGTTTGTTGAACTGGTCTTCCTCAGGTCTAGGCATAACCCACTTGGACCAAGGTTCTGAAAGAGGTAGCTGAAGAGATCGCGGGGGCATTAGCAAAGATTTTCCAAGAACCACTTGATTCTGAAATGGTTCCAGAGGAGTGGAAAATTGCAAATGTCAGTCAACTCTTCAAAAAGGGAGGAGGGCAGTAGAAAGGAAATTATAGATCAGTTAGTCTGACGCTCAGTGGTTGGGAAGATGTTGGAGTCAATTATTAAGGATGTGGTTTCAGGGTATTTAGAGGCCTTTGGTAAAATAGGCCAAAGTCAGCCTGGTTTCCTTAAGGGAAAATCTTGCCTGGCAAATTTGTTGGAATTCTTAGAATTTAGAATTTATTTGGATTTTACATCAGTCCCACAATGTGAGGGGAGTAAAAATTTTTGCATTATGACTCCATGCAATGCACAGAATTTAGGTCTAATGGCTTGTAGAAAGAAGCTGTCCCGTAGCCAGTTGGTCCTGGCTTTAATGCTGTGGTTGTGTTTACCAGGCAGAAGCAGCTGAAACAGTTTACAGTTGGGGTGACTGGTGTCCCCGATGATCTTCCAGGCCTTCTCTCTGCACCTGCTGCCATAAATGTCCTCAACTGAGGAAATGACAAGCAGAATAAACAAAGGAGAAATGGTGGATGTTGTGTATTTGGATTTTCATAAGGCCTTGGACAACATGCCACACATGAAGCTGCTTAACAAGATAAGAGCCCATAGTATTATAGAAAATAGAACATTGACTGATTGTCAGGAGGAAAAAGTTGGAATAAAGGGTCTTTTTTGATTGACTGCCTGGGATTAGTTGTGTTCTGCAGAGGTTGGTGTTTTGACCCCTTCTTCTTACATTGTATGTCAATGATTTGGATGATGGAACTTGGTGGCTTTATGTTCAAGTTTGTGGATGATGCAAAGATAGGTGGAGGGGCAGGTAATGTTGATAAAGCAGGAAGGCTACAGAAGGACTTGGACAAATTAGGAAAATGGGCAAAGAAGTGGAAATGGAGTACAGTGTCAGGAAGTGCATGATCATGCACTTTGGTAGAAGGAATAAAAACATAGACTATTTCTTTTACGGGGAAGACATTCAAAAACCTTTGATGCACAGGGACTTGGGAGCGCTTGTGTAGGATTCCCTAAAGGTCATTTTCAAGCTGAGTCGCTGTTGAGGAAAGCAAGTGCAATTTTAGCATTCATTTTGAAAGGACTAGAATATAAGAGCAAGGATGTAATGCTGAGGCTGTATAAGGCACTGGTAAAGCGTCATTTGGAGCAGTTTTGAACCCTTTATTTAAGAAAGGATGTTCTGACATTGGAGACGGTTCAGAGGAGGTTCATGAGAACGATTCTGGGATATTGTATGAGAAGCGATTGATGACTCTGGGCCTTTATTCACTGGAATTTAGAAGAATGAGGAGGATCTTATTGAAACCTAGGAAATGTTGAAGGGCCTCGATAGAGTGTATGTAGAGAGAACAGTGGAAGAGTTGAAGACCAGAGGACACAGCCTCAGAAAAGAGGGACATCCGTTAAGAATGGAGATCAGGAGGAATTTCTTTATCCAGAGTGTGGTGAATCTATGGAATTCGTTGGAGGCCAAGTCACTGGGTGTTCTTAAGGTAGAGGCTGAAATATTCTTGTTTAGTCGGGGGCATGAAGGGATATGGAGAGAAGGCAGGAGATTGGGGCTGAGAGGGAAAATGGATCAGCATGATGAAATGGTGGAGCAGACTCGATGGGCCAAATGGCCTAGTGCTGCTCCTATATCTTAAGGTCTATGGTCTAAACTTTGTTGCAATTGCCTATGTTTGGTCAATAACTTTTCCTATCCATGTATCTGCGCAAATGTTTTTATTTCACCTGCCTCAAAAATGTCATCCAACAGCTCATTCCATCGAAAGACAAACCTGTGTGCCGAGAATTTACTCCTTTATAAATCTTTCCCTTCTCACCCCTTCAACCTACATGTGTTTTAGTTGGTTTTCTCTGGTAAAAGACCTCTTTTTCATGGAAAAAACAGACTGTGTACATTTGCCCAATCTTTGCCCCTCAGGATTTTATACAATCTGTGGACAGTAATCACTGAGAGGCTATGGGGTGCTTCAGAATGATATTTTCATCTCTTGTTCCTGCAGGATGCAGATGTGTCTCCACCAAAGGAGGTGTAAGGTGCTCCTTCCCTCCGCTAGCCTGCAGGTCACCTTTGGACAAGGTGTAGCACCTGCTTAGTCCCCCCGATCAGGGTCGTGTGAACCCATGGGGGCAGGTGCTGGATGGTCGTATGAGCAGCCAGTGCAGATCACAAGTCCTGGTTATGCGACCACTGGCGCCAGGCGGACAATCTCTGAACAGTATTGATAATGGCTGGGGGAATCACCCATCTTGTGAAGACACTGCCCCAGAAGAAGCAAATGGCAAACCACTTCCGTAGAAAAGTTTGCCAAGAACAATCACGGTCACGGAAAGAGAAAAGAATGAGGACAACAGTGTGAAGTGGAGTCTTCCCCACAGGCAACAGTTAGATTAAAGAGAGATGGAAGAGAATGGTGGCCCATGTCGTACGACACGGCCACTTCATGATGATGATGTTGCTGGTTCCAGGAGGTGTGGATTTTTCTGGTGGTACCAGCATTTATCATAGATCTGTCCCTGAACTGCGGGTAAGCAGTCATTAATAATTTTCACATTGGTGAAAGTTAACTGGAGCTGCAGAGGGACCGGACTGGGCAAAGATGGAGAGCTTCTCTCCCCCTGGAGGACGTTAGCAACTCAGATGTTTATTCTTCAACTACAATCATGGGCTGAGACACACAGTTCTGACTTCAGGTTCACTGGTGGGACTCAAACTTGTGTCTCTGGAGTGGTTCGAGGTACATCTATTAGCAAAGATGATAGTTGTCTAGTATACAACTCTGAGATCCGTCTTCTCCAGACAGCCACAAAACAAAGAAAACAGTGGATGACATTCAAGGAGAAACATCCAACGCGTAAAAAGCAACCAATCACGCAAGCAGAGGCAAGCACATCAAACACAACCCACGCGCAAAAAAAACCGCACAGATGACGGCAAGGACATCAACCCACCCACACACAGAAAAAATCGTGCAAATGGCAAAAAAAAGACATCAAAGGCCCCCTCCATGTGCAACCCTGAACCCTGGCTGTTCACGCAGTAATCTAACTGTGCTGCTACCATTCTCTTATTAACTAAATAAATATGCAGCATTTCTGATCTCTTGAGGACCTAACCTGGTCCCAACATATCAAAGCAGTAATAAAGAAGGTAAGACAGTGACGATACTTCATTAGGAGTTTGAAGAGATTTGGCATGTTATCAAGTACAATCAAAAACTTCTATAGTTGTACCATGGAGAGCATTCTGACAGGCTGCAACACTGTCTGGTATGGAGGGGCTACTGCACAGGACCAAAAGAAGCTGCAGATGGTTGTAAATTTAGTTGGATCCATCTTGGGTTCTAGCCGATAAGGTACTCAGGACATTTTCAAGGAGAGGTGTCTAAGAAAGGCAGTGTCCATTATTAATGATCTCCAGCACCCAGGGCATGCCCTTTTCTCACTGTTCCCATCAGGTAGGAAGTACAGAAGCCTGAAGGCACACACTCAGCGATTCAGGAACAGCTTCTTCTTCTTCCCCTCTGCCATCCGATTTCTAAATGGACATTGAACCCTTGAAAACTATCTCACTTTTGTAATATATATTATTCTGTTTTTTGCATGATTTTTAATCTATTCAATATATGAATACTGTAACTGATTTACTTATTTATTTTTCTTCTATATGATGTATTGCTTTGAACTGCTGCTGCTAAGTTAACAAAGTTCACGACAAATACCAGTGATAATAAACCCGATTCTGATTCTGATTTAAAAGAAAATGCAAAACTTCAACAGTGCTGAGGTTGAGGGGGTGTTGAAAGCTAGTCAATACTACTGGTACCCTGTCCTGGTCTAAATGTACAGTCATAATGGCCAATAATGTGCCTCTATTACCCAGGAGGCTAAAGAAATTTGATATAAGCTCTTTGACCCTCACTACCATTTTATTGATGAATTATAGCAAGGATCTTCTCTGGATGCATCCCAGTTTGGTATGGCAACTGCTCAGCCCATAATCGTAAGAGATCGCGGAGTGTTGTGGACACGGCTCAGCACATATCAGGAACCAGCCTCCGCTCCATGGACTCTGTCCACCTGCTTCACTAAAACTGGCAATATAACCCAAGTCCCCCCCCCCACCCTGCCCCACCCCAAATATTCACACTTCACCCTTCTCCCACTGGGCAGAAGATACAAAATCCTGAAAACAGCACGACTAGGTTCAAGGACATCTAAATCGGGCTGCTATAGGACTGTTAAACGTTCACCTAGTACTTCAAAGATTCAGAGATTAGAAACACATCTATTATCAAAGTATTTATGCAGTATACAACCCTGAGATTTGTCTTCCCACAGATAGCCACCAAACAACGAAACACCATGGAACCTCCTCAAAGAAAATGTCAAACACCTGACTAGCGAAAAAGAACAAATCGCATAAACGGCAAAAAATGAGCGCAAAATACAGGATACAGAACGACGAACTAAAGAGTCATTGAAGCAGTTGAGGAATGTTCAGCTCAGTTCAGTTCAGCGCTGTGTCGTTCGTTGACTGCAGGCCGCAGAGCTAGATCAAAATCGCGCAAAAACTGCAATGTAAAAAGGAATAACCAGAAACCAGAAACACGTCATAGCCTGAACTATGGTCCAATATGCAAACTGCAGCAATTAAACCTTGCCCAAGACTCCAGCAGCATCGAGCAAGAATGAGAGAGAGGCCAGTCAAACAGACAGACAACAATGAACACCCACTCTTGACCTCGCTGACTTCAATTTTGCTCAATGCTTTAATCGATGAGAAATGGAGTTGACCCCGACTCTGGGCTTCATGGTCTCCGGGCCTCACCCTCCACGCAAAACTCCACCAAACTCCCTCAGAGACAGCAAAGCACCAGATCGTTCAGTCGGCCCGAAAACACATCACCAAAGGTAAATCACAGGTTCCAAGCTTAGTAACAGGATCATATTTGAAAGAAGAAGAAGAAAAAGTAAAAGAAGTGGCTTCGTGAACTGCCTGCAGGGCATCGCTGTTGGTCGCGTTTTTTAAAATGGCTCTTCAACTTGAGGGTGGATCTGAATTGTCAGATGTTAGGCCTCAATTGGGAGCTATAAACCCTGACTGATTTGTTGGGAGAGAGCTGCAGACAGCCACTCACAGAGTGGGGGCAACGACGAGCCTCTCCCTCCTCACAATAGGCCTGAAAGCTCCTGCCACCAGACTTAAGGCAGCTTCTATCCCATTGTTACAAGACAACTGAATGGATGGGCCTGTTGCATAATAAGAAGGATCCTGCACCTCACTGTCTACTTGTTATGGCCTTGCATTTTATCATCTGCCTGATACTGCACAATCTCTGTATCTGCAATCTGTTAATGATTTTCTTCACCCCAGTGCAAGTAATCTATATGGATGTCATGCCAAACAACAGTTTTTCACTATAACTTAGCGCATGCGACAATAGTAAAACATAACCTTTCACATTTCTTTCGGGACATCTCGAAGGACTTGGCAGTCCGATGCGGCCTCCTCTACATTGGTGAGACCGGTCATAAGTTGGGGCTCTGCTTTGTCGAGCACCTCTGCTCCGTCCACCAAAAGCAGAGCTTCCTGGTGGCCAAACATTTTAATTCCAATTCCCGTTTCCGTTCCAACATGTTGGTCCATGGTCTCCTTCTTGTGCCAGGATGAGGCCACCCTCATGGTGGAGGAACAACACCTAACATTCCTTCTGGGCAGCCTCCAACCTGCTGGCATGAATATCGATTTCTCCTTTCAGTAAAAAAAACTCTTCTTCTATTCCTCTGGTCCTTTACCTCTTTTCAATTACCTAACACCTCCCCCTCGTGCCCCTCTGTGGTGAACTACATATACCTGTCTGGACACGACCCCCCTGCTGACTGCTCCTGTGGCTCCTCCCACAGACCCCTGTATAAAGGCAATTGGAGGCACTGCACCTCCCTCAGTCTCCAGGATGTTATGTGATGGTCTCTTGCTGCTGATAGTGCTCTCTCTTCCAGCTAATAAAAGCCTATCTCTCACCTTACGTCTCCGAGAGTTATTGATGGTGCATCACCCTCTTTCTTCCCTTTCTCCTATGGTCCACTCTCCTCACCTATCAGGTATTTTGCTCTCCAACCCTTGACCTTTCCCACCCACCTGGCTTCATCTATCACCTTCCAGTTATCCTCCTTCCCCTCCACTCAGCTTTTTATTCTGGCATCTTCCCCCTTCCTCTTCAGTCTTGAAGAACGGTCTCTGTCCGAAGAATCGACCGCTTGTCCATTTCCATAGATGCTGCCTGGCTTGCTGAGCTCCTCCAGCATTTTGTGTGTGTTACAGCCGTTGAAGTATTTTCTGAAGGGCAATTCCAGTTGTAATGAAGAGGCAGGGTGTTGGCAAACAAAGGCACAGAGATTCTGCAAGGTTATCTAGTTACAGCTCCTCTAGGAGAGTGAATTTACATCAAGGTGCAATACCGCGTAATTATAAACTAGACTGTGAAGTTGTGCAATTTCACCCCCATTGCTTGGGTTCAGAGGGTTAAATTATGAGTCAGGATGGTGCAGATTAGCCTTGCATTCCAGTGAAAGGTAAGAGCTAAGAAGTTAATCTAGTAAAGCAATCTAGTTAAATTTGTGACGAGAGGCCTGGGGAAGATGGTAAGTGCTGCAGTATCTGAAACTCATTACAGAGATGAGAACAGGGTTCTTGACTAGATGCTAGTTGAGACTAGATGAGAATCCAAACAAGACATAAATGCTAAATGCAATCACAGTCTGAACCAAAGTTGAGTTGGCGATTAAGCCCTGAACCTGAGTTCAGGTCCTCTTTTACCAAATCTTGGCGCCAAAACATGGTGGCTAATTAGCAGAGTGGACCAGAATAGTTAAAGCGACTGCACCACTATCCATACGCTGGAGAGACGGAGCATCTAAACCCCGGAAACTGGCTCGCACGGTAACAAGATTAGCATCAGCATTGATTCACAGTTTCGAGTTTTCATGCATTCAATCAAATTGTTGCATTTAAGTTAAGTTAAATCCAGATGTTGTATGATCCAGATATTGTATTGCTATTTGCTCTAAAGCAAAAATACCTGGTTTCACAGTTTGGTCTATATGTTGTTCTAGACCGGGTCTTCCCAACCTGGTGTGCACAGACTTCTCAATTAATTGTAGAGGTCCATGGCATAAAAAAAAAGGTGGGGATCTCCCTGTTCTGGACCCACCACTGAGGTTGACTCTGACCTTTTCTCTGTTGTCGTTTCGCTAACTACTTAGTTCTGGGAGTGTGAGGAGCTTTTAATGGATGGAGATTAAATGTCAGACCTCTCAGCGATGCCCACATACTGTGAGTGGGTGGGTGAATTGAAAGGATTTGACAGTTTAGAGAAACCGTTTCCTCTGGTGCAGGCAGTCATGACCAACAGGAATAATGTCAGAGTTGTGGTATTCAGGTCTGACATCAGGAGCACTACATCAGGAAATTGTAATTGTGCAAGTTGCAGCAAGACAGGGATTAGCCTAATGTAGGTAGAATTACGAAGAAAGCACAGCAGCACCTCTACTTCCTCAGGATTTTTGCAAGAATTTGGCAAGCTTCTATAGATGTGTAGTGGAGAGTACATTAACTGGCTGTGTCACAGCCTGGTATGGAAAACTCTACAAAAAGCAATGGATTTGACCCAGTCCATCACAGGTAAAGCCCTCTCCACCGCTGAGCACATCTACATGAAACCCTGGCTCACAGGAAAGAAGCGCCCATCACCAGGGAGCCCCTACCACCCAGGACATGCTCTTTTCTCGCTGCTGCCACCAGGAAGAAGGTCCAAGACCCTCACGACTCACACCACCAGGTTCAGGAACAGTCACTACCCCTCAACCATCTTGAACAAGAAGTGGGTGGTAACCTCACTCAGCTTCACTCGCCCCATCACTGAAGTGCTCCCATGGCCAGTGGGCTCACTTTATCTCATCATCTCATGTCCTATTGCTACTTATTTATATTTGACTTTGCACAGTTTGTTGTCTTCTGCACTCTGGATGATCGTTCATTGAACCTGTAAAAGTTACTACTCTATAGATTTGCTGAGCATGTCCACAAGAAAATGAATCACGGGGTTTTTTTAATATGGTGACACTTTGGTAATAGCATTTCCTTTGAATTTTGAATTTTAATTTGCAGGCAAGAATAGATTACAGATAAAGTCCAGACAGCCCAAGCAAGAAAGGTCTGAGAGGAGCATAGCTTCCCTTTGCAGAGAATGGGCGCCATTTTGGCGTACAGAGATGAGATAAGAATGGAACGTTCAGCTGCAAGGTACACACTAACACAGGGACAATTACTAACTTCAAAGTATCATCAGTCATTAGTTTATAGTTTCTATTGACCTTTAACAACAGTATCGTGAATGGCGATTGATCTTGCAAGTACAGAATTTGAACATTTATAATGGTCAATATCTGTAACTGCTAGGCAATTCTGTGTAACAATGACATTTTAATTATTTATTACTCTATTGAGATACAGCGCGGAATAGGTCCTTCCAGCCCTTTGAGCCTCACTGCCCAACAATCCCCCAATTTAATCCCAGCCAAATCACTGGAGAATTTACAATAACCAACTAACCACTGACCGGTGTGTCATTGGGCTGTGGGAGGAAACCGGAGCACCCGGAAGAAACCCACGCGGTCACGGGGAGAATGTACAAACTTCTTACAGGCAGTGACGGGAATTGAACCCGGGTCACTGGAACTGTAAAGCGTTGTGCTAACCACTACACTACCGTGCCGCCCCTATTTTGCAGGCCAAACCTCTGAAGAGTGTGGTGACAGGGGTGATGCTGTCCTGCTTGTGCATCAAGTAAATAAAGTATAGTTCAGGAGTGATTGTGGCTTTTAGAGTCCAGTTAATCAGCGATGACTCAGTGAGTAGAAAATTTCAACGATTCAGTTGACTTTTGTTAGCTAAGCATACTGACAGTGGAACCAAGCAGTACAGGTACACAGATATCTAAAAGTGATGTCACAGATAGACAGGGTGGTGAAGAAGACTTTTGGCATACTGACCTCATCAGTCAGGGCATTGAGTATTGAGCTGGGACCTTCAATGCTGCTGTAAAATTCATTGGTGAAGTGGCTCCTAGAGTATTGTGTAGTTTGGTGGCCTTGTCACATTAGGCTGGTAAGAATTCAAAGAAGGCTTATGAAAATGTTAAGCAGAATTGATTCTTCAGATGCTGGAAATCTTGAGCAACACACACAAAATGCCGGAAGAACACAGCAAGTCAGGCAGCATCTACGAAGGGGAATAAGCAGTCGACATTCCGGGCTGAGACCCGATGAAAGGTCTCGGCCAAAAACTGTTTGTTCCCTCTATAGATGCTGCCTGTCTTGCTAAGTTCCTCCGGTATTTTGTGTGTTACAAGAATGTTGCTAGGACTCAAGGACCTGAGCTACAGAGGGAGGTTGGGCAGGCTCCTTGGAGCATAGGAGGCTGGTCTGGTATTATAGAGGGGTTTCAAATTATGATGGGTGATGAGTTGGAGATACGTCTCTACCAAACGAAATGTAAGGTGCTCCTTCCCTCCGCAAGCCTGCAGGTCACCCTTGGGCAAGGTGTAGCATCTGCATAGTCCCCTGATCAACGTCACATGAAGCCATAGTGGTGGATGTTCATATGAGCAGCTGGTGCATGCCACAAGTCCTGGTTATGTGACCACTGACGCCAGGTAGACAATCTCTAAAGAGTATTGATAATGGCTTGTGGTCACTTGTCTTGTAAGGATACTACCCAGAAGAAGACAATGGTATAGCACTTCTCTAGAAAAACTTGCCAAGAACAATCTTGCTCATGAAAAGACCATGATCACCTACATCATAAGACATGGCACATGCTGATACTGATGATGACAGGTTTATGGATAGGAAAGGTCTAATTCACTGAATCATAGAGTTATGGAATCATAGGGTACAACAGCACAGAAACAGGCCCTTTGGTCCATCTAGTCCATACCAACTTATTATTCTGCCTAGACCCATTAACCTGCACCAGGACCATTGTCCTCCCATACACCTCCCATCCAAGTACTTATCCAACCTTCTCTTAAATGTTGAAATCAAACCCACATCCACCACCTTGTTCCACATGCTCACCACCCTCTGAGTGAAGAAGTTTCCCCCCTCAACTTCCCCTTATGTTTGGATCATGATGAGTGATTGGAAAGTTCTGTACAATAAGGTTGAACAGGAATGGAATTATCTTCATGGAATGAGGTGTGAATGTATTGAAGTTTCTTAGAGTCATAGGAAAGTACAGCACAGAAACAGGCCCTTTGGCCCATCTAATCCATGCTAAAAAACCATTTAATCTGCCTACTCCCATCGACGTGCACAAGAACAATAGCCCTCCATACACCTACCATTCATGATCGATCTAAACTTATCTTAAACGTTGAAATCAAGGTTGCATGCACCAACTTGTACTAGCAGTTCATTCCACCTTCTTAAGACCCTCTGAGTGAAGAAGTTTCCTCTCATGTTTCCTTTAAGCATTTCACCTTTCACCCTTAACCCATGACCTCTGGTTGTAGTTCCACCCAACCTCAGTGGAAAAAGCCAGCTTGCATTAAACCTGTCTATACCTCTCATAATTTTGCATAATTCTATCAAATCTTCTCTCAACCTTCCAAGGAATAAAGGCCTAACCTATTCAGTCTTTCCTTATAACAGATTAGAAAGGTTGGCTTTGTTATAAGAGTCCAGCTGGACTCACTGGAGGCTGTGGCAAAACAAAGGACCCTCTAGAAAATCCTAGCAAGTGTGGACAATGTTTCTCACCCTCTGCATGCCACCTTGGCTGAACAGCGGAACAACTGTACTGCTCCAAAGAGCACGAAATGAAGTCATTCTTACCCTCGGCCATTAGGCTCGATAATGAGTCAACCTATAGCCGGGGAAGTGATGACCCACTCCCGCTAGACCGTTATCAACCTCTGCTTAAAGGAACTCTGCCCAAGCTCTATTTAGCTCTGCTATCGCTGACACCCTGTGCAATAGTACCATCACTTTTTATCTGGATGGTGTGAATGTGCACCCATTGCATTAATTCTTGCACTACCACCTTATCAATGTGAACTTAGAAATCTTGTGAATCTTGTCATCTTTGACGATGTCTTATTTTTAAGGTCGCTTTTTTTAAATTCTTTCTTACTTCTCTTCTAATACTTGTATATCTGTGCACTTGTCATGCCACTGTGTCACTCTAATTTCCTTTGGGATCAATAAAGTGTCCATCTATCTAACACAGGTCCTCCAGACCCAGCAACATCTGGGTTCTCCATACTCTTCCTTGTGTTAGAATCCAATGGGTTTGTGTACAAGAAGAGTGAATGGAAAATGGACCAGACTTTGTGCTCGTGGTCTAAAAGGTAAGAATGGAACTGAGTTTACTCCATTGGCTTTCTATTTATACTAATCACTGTCAGATGTAGATACCGTTCAAAGTTATTGGCAAAAGTTTAGGCAATTTCTGTCTTTGACATTAAAGCTACTGTGCAACTGATTATTCACAACGACTTTATAAGTATCAAAATATTTTTACAGATGAGAATTCTAACCCTTGGTAATATAACACAAATGGAGAAAAATAGAATAGTGGAATCGCTGAGAAATAAATGGAGTCGCTTCAAAGCTTGACTCCTTGTCCATGTGATGATGTTGACATCTGCTAGGACTTCTTCCATTGGGACTAGCTTTCTTCTGTGCCCTCATCTGACCGACAATTCTGCATGGCCGATTCAGTAGGTAGTAGGCTCATTCTTTGGTGTCCTGTTGATAATTACTCCAGATTCTCAATTCAGGATCAGAGTCAGGTTCAATATCACTGGCATTTGTCGTGAAATCTGTTGACTTTGCGGCAGCAGTACAAATCAATACATAACAATAGGGAAAAAGCTGGGGATTACAGTAAGTATACATATTAAATAAATAGTACAAAAATAGAAATAAAAGGTATTGAGGTAGTATCCATGGGCTAAGTATCCATTCAGAAATCTGATGGCAGAGGGGAAGAAGTTATTCCTGAATCACTAAGTGTGTGCCTTCAAGCTCCTGTACCTCCTCCCTGATGGTAACAATGAGAAGAGGGCATGTCTTGGGTGATGGGGGTCCTTAATGATGGATGCTGCCTGTGGTGAACTACATATACCTGTCTGGACACGCCCCTGCTGACTGCTCCTGTGGCTCCTCCCACAGACCCCGGTATAAAGGCGATTGAGGCCTGAGCCCTGTCCTCAGTCTCCAGGATGTAGTATGGTGGTCAACTACTGCTTGTTCTTTCTTCCAGTCAATAAAAGCCGATATCTTGCCTTTATGTCTCAGAGAGAGTTATTGATGGTGCATCACTGCCTTCTTGAGGCATTGCTTTTTGAAGATGTCCTGGATACTACGGAGGCTAGTGAATGGAGCTAAGTTTGCATCTCTCTGCATCTTGCTTTGATCCTGTGCAGTAGTCCCCACCAGCTCCCCCATGCCAGACAGTGACGCAGCCAGTCAGAACTGCTCTCCCCGGTACAGTGCATCTGCAGAAACTTTTGAGTATTTTTCAAGATATACCAAAACTCAAACTCCTGACGGTAATGTTATAAAAAAGCATGGCATGGAGTTAGAACACATTTCTCCAGGCACCCACCGCTTTCTGAGTAAAAAACTACCCCTCCCCAACGTCTCCTTTGAATTTATGCCCTCCGGTATTAAGTATTTCAATCCTGGAGGAAAATACTGTCTGCCCACTCTACCTATGCCTCTCATAATCTTACAACCCTTTAAGGCCCCTCAGCCTCTGCCACTCCAAAGCGAGCAACTCAACTTCGTCCATCCTCTCCTTATCACCCAAGCCCTCTAATCCAGACAACATCCTGGTGACCCTCTCGAGAACGTCAACGTCCTCCCTGAAATGGAACACGGGGGGCGCGCGGGGGGGTATAAACTGATGCTGCAGTGGGATGGGAACCAGAGCAGATAGTGGAGTGGTTGTGGGGAAGGACGCTGTTAAGCCTACATACAAAGCCAGGGGTCGAAAGGTTGAGCATGGTCAGATTAATGTTCTGTGTTGTGTATATTTCAATGGAAGGGGCATTGCAGGAAAGGCGGATGAGATTAGGGCATGCATTTAGCATGTGGCCATTAATGAGAAATAGTTGCAGGACTGGCAGCTCAGTGTTCAGGAGTTCCATTGTGATAGAATGAGAGGGGGGTCATTACTAGGCAGGGAAAATGCCATGGCAGTCCTCAGACAGGACAGGCTGGAGAGCCATCGCTCTTTAAAGATATCCTTGATACTAAGGAGGCTAGTGGAAGGAGCTGACTAAGTTTACAACTCTTTGCATCTCGATCCTGTGCAGTAGTTCCCCTCCCCCACCCCTATACCAGATGGTGATGCTATCTGGATGGTACTGAGGAATCAGAAAGGGGCAGCTACGTTAACGGGATTATATTACAGATCACTCAGTAGGAAGCAGGGACTTAGAGGAGCAAATTTGTAGAGAGATCGCAGATTGTTGCAGAAACATACAGTTGTGACAGTAGGTGATTTAAAACTTTTCACATATTGACTGGAAGTCCCAAACTGTAGAAGAGCTGGATGAGAGTTTGTCAAAAGTATTCAAGTAAGTTTCCTTAATCAGTACATAGAAGTCCCAACTAGAGAGAGTGCAATACGAGATCTTCTGTTTGGGAATGAGACAGGGCAGGTGATTAGGGACACTTAAAATTTTGAATTGGAGAAAGGCCAATTTTGATGGTATCAGAGAGGATCTGGCAAGTGTGGTTTTCTGGCAGAGGTGTACTTGAGATGTGGGGAGGTCTTCAAATGTGAAGTTTTGAGAGTGCAGAACTTGTATGTTCCTGTCAGAAGGATAACAGGTTTAGGAAGCATTGATTTTTGAGAGATACACAGCTCCTGGTTAGGAGGAAGGGGGTGCATAGCAGGTACAGACAGGAAGGAACCAATGAGACACCTGAAGAGTTTAAGAAATTCAAGCGAGTCCTTCAGAAGGAGATCAGGAGGAGGTGAGGGAGGGGGGAGAGGGGGGGAGAGTGGGAGGGGAGGGGGAAAGGGTTAGGGGAGAGGGTGAGAGTGAGAGTGAGGGAGAGGAAGAGAAATTGGAGAGAGAGAGGGGAGGGGGAGGGGAGAGGGGGGACAGAAAGTGAAAGAGAGGGGGAACAGAAAGGGAGAGAGGGGAGGGGGAGGGGGACAGAAAGAGAAAGAGAGGGGAAATAGAAAGGGAGAGGGGGAGGGGGAGAGGAGGAGAGGGGGAGGGGAGAGGGTGAGGGGAGAGGGGAAGGGGGGTGAGGGGAGGGGGAGAGGGGGGAGAAGAGGAGAGGGAGAGGGAGAGATAATTAATTAATAGTCATGTGGTTCCCAGATTATAAGAAGGCTTTAGAATTCCTTGTTCACCAGAGGTCATTTCTCCTGTCATACACTCGGCCCTTAAGGGCACCTTCAGCATTTTGAGAATCTTTATGGACATTTAATATATATTTAGTTCTCACACCTTTTGGTCCCCACCGGACACTCAGCTGCGAGTCTGTGACAGAGAGCACTTGGTAAAAACACTTACACGTGCGCGTTTACGCACACACACGTTGCCTTGTCATTCTGCTGGCGATGTGTTGAGGGTGCACACGTTTTCGTGTTTGTCACCCGGTATATGCTCATAATGGGCCCTAAAGGGGACTTTCCCGTCAGAGACTTTGGAATATTACACCTCTTCAATAATGAGGATGTGTAAATGTGTATATATATTGTTTGCACACAGTATTTGATGTAGATACATCTGTTTGTTTTGTAATGATTGTAACCCCGTTGTGGGAGATTCTGACTCATGTCTTAAATTAACTTTGTGGGTTATGCCCTTGTGCCTAATAAACGGGGCTCGTCGCTCTCAGCGGGAGTGAGAAAGAGATACGGGCTGCCAGAAGTTCACACTGGGAAAAGTACGGAACGGTTACCGTGTAATATTGGCAGTTTTCAACATTTTCGCTGATTTTTGTAATTTTTCCCCCCTTCGGTCAAAACAGGCTCCAGGCGGCTTGTCTGCACGTGTCAGTGGCCACAGTCCCGTCCACCGCTTCGACCGGCGGGCCTCATACCCCGGTGAGATAGGGAACTGCCTGTCCTAGCATCGGAAGTCAGCTCCAGGGGAATGGGTGGATGAGATCCGGGAAGGAGGCACTTCATTGGTCCGTGAAGAGGGAAGGCGTCACGGTCATTTGTGACGCTGGTCCTGGATTTCTGAGGTGGAGAGAGTGAGACTGCCCCGGTTCCATGGTCTTTCCGCTTTAAGAACTCCTCCGCACAGGTTTCCTGTCATTTTGTTTTCAATCTTTTATCTGATTGTTAACTCTGTCCTTTTGGTTTGCGATCATTGCCTGCTGTGTGTGTGTTGTCTGCCAGGCTGCACCACCTTCTGGTGTGGGGGAGGGGAGCACAGGACCGAAAGAAGCTGGAGGAAGTTGTAAAGTTAGTCAGCTCCATCACGGGTACAAGCCACTGTTGTATTCAAGGCATTTTCAAGGAGCAGAGCCTCAGAAAGACAGCGTCCATTATTAAGGACCCCCGTCACCCAGGACACGGCAGGTTCTCATTGTTACTAGGAAGGAAGCACAGGAGCCTGAAGGCACACACACTCAACGATTCAGGAACAGCTTCTGCCCCTCTGCCATCTGATTTCTGAATGGATTTTCACCCCATGAGCACGACCTTACTTTGATTATTTCTGGTTTTGCAATATTTTTTATTTAACTATTTAATACACACACTTCTATTGACTTACATATTTATTGTTCTATATTATTACGTATTGCATTGTACACGTGCATGATATTAATCCTGATTCTGACTCTTGTGGGTGGGGTGAGTCAAGAATAGAAACCCGGGGTAGCTTCCTCTTACTCAAATTTAGCTCTTTAACGGTGATGACATCAACTAATGTGATCTTCACGAGACCCAAGCTTGTGATTTTCCCATCCAGTATAATTCCTGGCCATTTGAACACTAACCTTTTGATAATACTTCAGTACTGAAAAAAGTAGATTTTTCACTTCAAGAAATGTGAAGCTTAAAGCTGTTCCAAAAACTCTACAGCCAAACACCTACTTTTCAAAGATCAATAACTGTTGTGCTGGAGAAAAATATACACTCAGTGGCCACCTCTTACACGTGAGATACACCTGCTGGTTGGTGCAAATAACTAATCAGCCAATCATGTGGCAGCAACTCAAAGCATAAAAGCATGCAGTCCACGGTCAAGAAGTTCAGCTGTTGTTCAGACCAAACATCAGAATGGGGGAAGAAAATGTGACCTAAGTGGCTTTGACTGAGGAATGATTGTTGGTGCCAGACGGGGTGGTTTGAGTATCTCAGAAACTGCTGATTTCCTGGGATTTTCATGTATGACCGTCTCTAAAGTTTGTTGTAACTGTGACAAAGTCACCGGAGGGGCACTGAAGCTAATAGAAATAAGAATCCTTTATTCTAGCAAAATGAGTATCCAAGCATCATATTCAAGACACTCCTGGAAGAAGAGGCCTGCCTAACCCAATATTACATGACATTCTTAAATGCTAAAGATCAAAGGTAACAGCAGGACAATTCTGTACTTACAATGTACCTACAATGCTTCTTTTGAGTTACATATAGTTTTCAATCACCTCTTGTTCACACCCACATCTCCATTCACTCAAAATTAACATTAATCAGCATTTTCTCTCCTCTCTCCTCCTCTCCTCTCTCTCCTCTCTCCTCTCCTCTCTCTCTCCTCTCTCCTCTCTCCTCTCTCCCTTTCTCTCTCTCCCCCCCCTCTCTCCCCCCTCTCTCTCTCCCCCCTCTCTCTCCCCCCCCTCTCTCTCCCCCCTCTCTCTCTCCCCCCCTCTCTCTCTCCCCCCCTCTCTCTCCCCCCTCTCTCTCCCCCTCTCTCCTCTCTCTCCTCTCTCTCTCCTCTCTCCTCTCCCCTCTTCTCTCCTCTCTCCTCTCTCCTCTCTCCCCTTCTCTCTCTCCCCCCCTCTCTCCCCCCCTCTCTCCCCCTCTCTCTCCCCCCCCTCTCTCTCCCCCCCCCCTCTCTCTCCCACTCTCTCTCTCCCCTCTCTCTCTCTGGATCATGCATATGCAGACATCGTGGATGGGTGTTCCTGATTTGTAATCAACCCCCAATCTGCAGCTCCAGGGAGACTTACTCAGGGCTGCATTTTAAATCCCACCTGCAATCCACATTCAAGGTTGGTTGCTGCTGAAATTAATATTTTCTGTATTTCCAACTCCAGAATTAACCCCGACAGAGTGTACAGAGGATGGTGCGAGAAACAAAAGAAAATAGAATCACCCAGTGAGAAGCCATGTGACGTGGGCGAAAACAACTTATTAATTGGAGATGTCGGAGGAGAAAGGCCAGACTGGTTCAAGCTGACGGAAGGTGACAGTAACTCAAATAACTAAGCATACAACAAAGGTGTACAGAAGAGCATCTCTGAACACACAACACGTCGAACCTTGAAGTGAATGGGCTACAGCAGCAGAAGATCTCATTGGGTTCCACACTCATTGGTGGACACAAGAATGATTCCAGGAATGGAAGGGTTTCCACATGGGGAACGTCTGGCAGCTCTTGGGCTGTATTCCCTGGAGTTCAGGAGAATTGGGAGGGGGGATCTCATAGAAACATTCTGAATGTTAAAAGGCCTGAACAGATTAGATATGGCAAAGTTACTTCCCATGCTAGAGGAGTCTAGGACAAGAGGGCATGACTTCAGGATTGAAGGAAGTTCATTTGGAACAGAGATGCAGAGAAATTAGTCAGAGGGTGGTAAATCTATGGAATCTGTGGAGGCCAAGTCATTGGATGTATTTAAGGCAGAGTTAGATAGGTGTGTTGGCATGTGGCCAAGTGGTTAAGGCATTGGTCTAGTGATCTGAAGGTCACTAGTTTGAGCCTCATCTAAGGCGGCGTGTTGTGTCCTTGAGCCAAAGCACTTAACCACACATTGCTCTGCGATGACACCAGTGCCAAGCTGTATTGGCCCTTGCCCTTCCCATGGACAACATCGGTGGAGAGGGGCGACTTGCAGCATGGGCAACTGCCGGTCTCCCATACAACCTTGCCCAGACCTGCAGCTTGGAAACTTTCCAAAAGGTGCAAATTCATGGTTTTTCGAGACTAATGGATGCTATAGATAGGTTCTTGATTAGCCAGGGCATCAAAGCGCACGGAGAGAAGGCAGGGGAGTGGGGATGACTGAAAGATTGGATCGGCCCATGATTGAATAGTGGAGCAGACTCGATGGGCTGAATGGCCTACTTCTGCTATATCTTATGGACACTTCAGGTAATAACATTGTACCTAATAAAGTGGACACAGAGTGTAATTTCTGCCAAAGCAATACCTCACAATCGGCAATGAGGCAGTGAATCAATAATTTGTCTTAGCGGTATCAGTATGAGCAAAAGACGAGGGAGAAATCTTCTATGCTTCAAAATGTTGGGCTAAGACCACAATTTTCTTAAAACTCAGCAAAGCAGCAGGTCGGACTTGAATGACAGCTGTCACATACGTTACTGGTCCAACACCTACAGCATACAGCAATACAGTAATTCGAGCAGTTCGGTTCAGGAAACTACCCGCCAGCAGATAACTACACAGGAAGTAAAGTGAGTCATGAGAATGCGTCACTGTGGAAGATGGAAATGTTGGTATGGTTAAGAAATTGCCTGAACAGTAACTTCAGAAGTGGTTAGAAGGTAGAAGCTTTTGATGTTTTTCATAAAAGTGACAAACCAGAAGATGGCATCCATTCCTTATTGTGATTTGTGCTCGCGTCTCCAGAATCAGCATCAAGCTTATTGTCACTGATATTGTGAAATTTGTTGTTTTGTAGCGTGACAGTATGTTACCACAACGCCTTATAGTACAGGTGACCCCGGTTCAATTCCCACCACTGCCTGAGAGGAGTTTGTACCATCTCACCGTGACCGCATGGGTTTCCTCCGGGTGCTCCAGTTTCCTCCCACAGTCCAAAGACGTACCGGTTGGTAGGTTAATTGGTCATTGTGAATCGTCCCGTGATTAGGGTAGGCTAACTCAAGGGTCTGCTGGGTGGCACGGCTTGTAGGGCCGGAAGGGGCCTGTTCATTAAATAAATAAATTACACTAATAATAAGTAAATGGGACAAAAGAGGAATACCGGGATGGTGTTCAGGGACTCGCGAGTTTCCACAAGTACCGAGAATTGCATTCCAACTGGCTGCATCACTGTGGTTTGGAGGGGGTGTCTACAGTACAGGATCGAAATAAACTGCAGCATTGTAAACTTAGATACATCATGGGTACGAGACTCCATAGTAACCAGGACATCTTCGGGGAGCAAAACCTCAAAAAAGAGGCGGCGTCCATCATTGAGGACCCCCATCACCCAGGTCATGCTTTGTTACCGTTAGGAAGGAGGTGCAGAAGCCTGAAGCCACACATTCAATAATTCAGGAACAGTTTGTTCCCCTCTGCCATGAGATTCCTGAATGGACACTGAACCCACGTGATTGTGTTAGTTCCTGTTGTTGCGCTGCTTATTTAATTTAAATATTTTATAGAAATGAAGTGGCGAAGTCCGAGGTACAGGCCAGGTGGCGTTGCCACTGCACGGAGCAAGGGCCTGACGCTTTGACCTTCAGGTGCGCAAGGGTTCGCGGCCGACGAACGCCGACCCTCCAGTGGACAATGCAAAGGGCGGACGGCCAGATAGAGACTGAGAAGCTGGCAGTCAAAACGTGCCATACTCTGTGGGGGAGGGGGGCGCGGAGCTGCCGGATGAAGAAGGTGAGCGCTGTCACCAACCACAGCAGAGTCTGAAGTGGCAGTTATAGGTGTGTTGGGGTGCGGTCCTGTTTGAAAGAGCTCTTTCGCGTGTCAGCGAATGCTCTGGCCATGTCCGCTGCCCACTCAAACAGGCGATTAGGGGCACTCTCTTTAAGGGCCCAACGCAGGGGGAGAAGTAGTTCAGTGGCTCGCGGAATGAAGCAGTGACAGAAATCCACCACATCCAAAAAAAACCCCTTGCGGTGCTTTGATAGTGCGGGCTGTGGAAAGTGGTAAAAGAGTTGACTCTGTAGAGTCTGGTGAAGGCCTGGCACCTTCTACAGAGATGCGGTGGCTGAGAAAGTCAATAGTAGACAACCAACCGGCATTCAATGGATTAATAATCGGCCCATGTTGACACACAGGCACATGATAGTAGTCCACTTTAGAAAAAAATATCTCTCGGGCTAAATGTGCCGAAAAGTCTTGATTATGTAGGACCAGGTAGCAATTGGGGTTGGTGGCCTGGTTAAGGTGGTGGTAATTTCCGCATGGATAGCGATCACCATTGGGCTTAACATAAAAATCATAGAAAACCTACAGCACAATACAGGCTCTTCGGCCCACAATGCTATGCTGAACATGTACGTACTTTAGAAAATACCTAAGGTTACCCATAGTCCTCTTTTTCTAAGAATGTACCTCTCCAAGAGTCTCTTAATAGACTGCCATATCTACCTCCATCACCGTTGCCGGCAGCCCATTCCACGCACTCACCACTCTCTGCGTAAAAAAAATTACTCCTGACATCTCCTCTGTACCTGCTTCCCAGCACCTTAAAACTGTGCCCACTCGTGTTCGCCATCTCAGCCCTGGGGAAACAGCCTCTGACTAGGCTTAGTGGCCATGTAGAGGGGTGGAGCTCAAGGGCTATTCCACCTGCTTACAAAGACAACCATTTCCATGTTGGCAAACTCGGCCTCTGCGCTGGCCAGATTTTCGGAGTCCAGTCTGGGAGCACGGTGAAAAGGTGGATGGACTTGGTGAGGTTTGGGAGTTTGCTTAGCAGGTGAGGGAATTCACATGTGGTGGTGCGTTTGCGAGGTGTTCGTTGTGGGGAAGTTACTGGGGGTACAGGGTAATGACCCAAAGTCCTTTGCATTCACAAGGGAGCAGATTCTTAAGATTTACTAACAGTCCTTTGGCTGCAGCAAGCAGAGGTCTAGCAGCTTTAGCCAAAACAAAGTCCCATGTGTAGCACCCTCCACTGAAGCAGAGTATTACATATCCTCTCCCATAAGACTGGATCTTGCAAACATTGGTAGCCTCCATCGCACTCTCCCTTATAGTTCACGGGTGATGCTGCACACTCATTCGGGTGGCCATTTCATGAAGGAAGCGTTGCCCTGGTGGGGTGTCTGTAATGAACAATGAACACAGCTCTGATGTTCACAGGCCTCTGATGAACCAATGTGTTGGCACTGTCGAAGCCGCGTGGAGGTTGGAACTTCTTGGCGCTCGTGCCAAAGCGAGCGTGATCCTGCTTGGCACCCGCGGGTGTAAGTCTGTTGGAGACTCATGGGTTCAGTTGCTCTGGAATCAGCCGAGAGCATTGGGATCACCAAAGATTCAAAGTATGTTTATTATCAAAGTACAGTGGCATGCAAAAATTTGGGCACCCCAGTCAAAACTCTGTTACTGTGAATAGCTAAGCGAGTAAAAGATGACCTGATTTCCAAAAGGCATAAAGTTAAAGATGACACATAACTTTAATATTTTAAGCAAGATTACTTTGATATTTTAAGCATTGAATTTTGTGCTGAGGACTCAGGAAAGGTTTTCTTCTGATGACTCTTCCATGAAGGTCATATTTGTGCAGGTGTCGTTGCACAGTAGAACAGTGCACCACCACTCCAGAGACTGCTAAATCATCCTGAAGGTCTTTTGCAGTCAAACGGGGGTTTTGATTTGCCTTTCTAGCAATCCTACGAGCAGTTCTCTCAGGAAGTTTTCTTGGTCTTCCAGACCGCAACTTGACCTTCACCATTCCTGTTAACTGCCATTTCTTATTTACATTCCAAACTGAGGAAACAGCTACCTGAAAATGCTTTGCTATCTTCTTATAGCCTTCTCCTGCTTTGTGGGCATCATTTATTTTAATTTCAGAGTGCTAGGCAGCTGCTTAGAGGAGCCCATGGCTGCTGATTGTTGGGACAAGGTTTGAGGATTCAGGGTATTTATAAAGCTTTGAAATTTGCATCACCTGGCCTTTCTTAACAATGACTGTGAACAAGCCATAGCCCTAACAAGCTAATTAAGGCTTGAGACCTTGGTAAAAGTTATCTGAGAGCTCAGATCTCTTGGGGTGTCCAAACTTTTGCATGGTGCTCCTTTCCTTTTTTTCACTCTAAAATTGTACAAAACAAAAATAATACACTAATCTTGCTTAAAATGTTGAAAAGAATGTTTCATCTTTAACTTTATGACTTCTGGAGATCAGTTCATCTTCTACGCACTTAACTATTCACAGTAACAGAAATTTTGACAAGGGGTGCCCAAACCTTTGCATGCCACTGCGTGTATGCAGTACACAACCCTGAGATTTGTTTTCCCACAGACAGCCACAAAGAAAAGAAACACCATGGAACAACCCATTCAAAGAGAAAAACCAGGTGCCCAACATGCAAAAAAAAAGAGAACAAATCACACAAACAGCGAATAATACTCAAAATATCAAACATCAAACCGCAGAGTCCTTGAAACAGTCTAGGAATATTCAGTTTAGTTCAGCTCAGTTTTGTGCTCTGTCATTTGATGACTGTGGGCCACAGATCGAACCCACCCTGATCAAAATTGCACAATAGCAATAAAGACAGGAGTGATCTGAAACCAGAAACACATCGTAGCATAAACTGCAGAGTCTCTAAATGAGTCCAATCCACAAACCCCGTCCGTCAAACGTTGCCCAAGACTCTGGCAGCAAGTGAGAGGGAGGAGACCAGTCAACACTGGCCAACGGGTGCTGAACAACCGCTCACCTTCCACTCTCGTCCTCGCTGATCCAACAAATGTAAAAACTTGTGAATAAAACATGGAGGGTTATTTAATGTGCTTAACAAAAGCCGCAAACCTTTGGTTCCATTACAAACAAACTGAAAGCAGTCGCCTTACACTGATGTCATTATGTCAGATACGATTTCTTAAAGAGAACACAACTCAATGACAGTGTTGGTGAATTACGTACAACAGTTTCTATTGTAGACCATAAGATTTAGGAGCAGATTTGGCTCATCAAGTCTTCTTTGCCATTTCATCATGGCTGATCCATTTTCCCTCTCAAGCCCAATCTCTTGCCTTCTCAAGAATCTATCAATGTTGATAAGTTGATGGAGAAGATCCTGAGAGGCAGGATTTATGAAGATTTGGAGAGGAATAATATGATTAGGAATAGTCAGCATGGCCTTGTCAAAGGCAGGTTGTACCTTACAAGTCTGATTGAAATTTTTGAGGATGTGACTAAACACATTGATGAAGGTAGAGCTGTAGATGTACTGTATATGGATTTCAGCAAGGCATTTGATAAGGTACCCCATGCAAGGCTTATTGAGAAAGTAAGAAGGCATGGGATCCAAAGGGACATTGATTTGTGGATCCAGAACTGGCTTGCATACAGAAGGCAAAGAGTGGTTGTAGACAGGTCATATTCTTCATGGAGGCCAGTTCTGGGACCCTTACTCTTTGTGATTTTTATAAATGGTCTGGATGAAGAAGTGGATGGATGGGTTAGTAAATTTGCTGATGACACAATGGTTGGGGTGTTATGGATAGTGTGGATGGCTGTCAGAGGTTACAGCGGGAGACTGATAGGATGCAAAACTGGGCTGAGAAGTGGCAGATGGAGTTCAACCCAGATAAGCGTGAAGTAGTTCATTTTGGTAGGTCAAATATGATGGCAGAATATAGTAATAATGGTAAAACTCTTGGTGGTGTGGAGGATCAGAGGGATCTTGGGGTCCGAGTCCATAGGACACTCAAAGCTGCTGTGCAGGTTGACTCTGTGGTTAAGAAGGCATGCGGTGTATTGGCCTTCATCAATTGTGAGATTGAGGTTAAGAGTCAAGAGGTAATGTTGCAGCTATATAGGACCCTGGTCAGACCCCACTTGGAGAACTGTGCTCAATTCCAGTCGCCTTTCTACAGGAAGGACGTGGAAACCATTGAAAGGGTGCAGAAGAGATTTACCAAGATGTTGCCTGGATTGGGAAGCATGCCTTATGAGAATAGGCTGAGTGAACTCGGCCTTTTCTCCTTGGAGCGGCAGAGGATGAGAGGTGACCTGATAGAGGTGTATAAGATAATGAGAGGCATTGATCGTATGGATAGTCAGATGCTTTTTCCCAGGGATGAAATAGCTAGCACGAGGGGGCATAGTTTTAAGATGCTTGGAAGTAGGTACAGAGGAGGTGTCAGGGTAAGTTTTTTTTACGCAGAAAGTGGTGACTGCGTGGAATGGGCTGCCGGTGACGGTGGTGGAGGCGAAACGATAGGGTCTTTTAAGAAACTCCTGGATGGATACATGGAGCTTAGAAAAACAGAGGGCTATGGGTAAGCCTAGGTAGTTCTAAGGTAAGGACATGTTCGCCACAGCTTTGTGGGCTGAAGGGCCTGTATTGTGCTGTAGGTTTTCTATGTTTCTAATCTCTGCCTTAAACATATCTGAAGACTTGGCCTCTGCAGCTGCCTGTGGCAATGAATTCCACAGATTCACCACTCCCTGGCTAAAGAAAGTCTTCCTCCTCTCCATTCTGAATGGATGAACCTCTATTCTGAGGCCATGTTCTACACTCTCTCACCTCAGGAAACATCCTCTTCACGCCCACTCTATTGTGGCCTTTCAACATTCGCTGTTTCCCTCAGATCTCTCTCCCCATCATTCTCAGAATTCCATTAAACATTCCTCACACGCACAATATGTGTCGTCTCTAACTCATTCCATCCCCCCTCCCCCCACATGTCAACATTCACTTCTGAAGACCTTAACTAGCCCTGTGTGTTACTCTTGGCCCAGATCAGCAAAATTACTGACTCTCGTAAAGAAGATTAAATCTCATATCTTGCTCAAAGTAACAAAATCAGGTTTCAATGCCATAACATCACTAGCGCTCATCATAAAGGATTTTTTTTAACGATAACCCATTCCCACTGCAATTAACCTGCAGTCCAGCGCAGTAAAATGGGACACCAGATGGGATTGCTTTATGGGGGTCACTGAATAAACTGACAATCTGAAAGGATTTTCCATAATATCATCACTAAATGCCAAAATGTTTAATGGGAATCAGGTTTAATATCACTGGCATATGTTATGAGATTTGTTAACAGCACGGTACAGTGCAATATATGAAAATAGAGAGAAAAAGCTGAAAATTACAGTAAGTACATCCATATATGTTAAATACTTCAACTGAATAAGTAGTAAAAAACAAAGTAAGTAAAAAAGTAGAAAGGTAGTGTTCATGGGTTCATTATCTACTCAGAAATCAGATGGCGGAAGGGAAGAATCTATTCCTGGATCACTGAGTGTGTGCCTTCAGGCTTCTGTACCTCCTCCCTGATGGTAGCAATGAGAACAAAGCATGACTTGGGAAATGATGGGAGGCGTCACTGCTTGACGATGTTCTGAGTACGGAGGCTAGTGCCTGTGGTGGTGCTGACTAATTTTACAACTCTCCGCAGCTTACTTTGATCCTTTGCAGTAGCCCCTTCCCTCACCACCCCCATACCAGACAGTGATGCACCCAGCTGTGGAAAACACAGCACGTAGAACAGTACAGATATTTAGTGATCATTACAGGATACCTTTCTGGTGCTTCCCGCTCCCTCCCCTCTCCCTGACCCCTTCCCACTCTCAGTCCACAATAGAGTCCCAGATCAGAATCAGGTTTATCATCACTCACACATGTCACGAAATTTGTTTTTGTTTTTGCAGCAGCTTTACAGTACAATACATAAAATTCCTACAGTACTGTGCAAAAGACTTGGGCAGCCTAGCTGTATATATGTGCCTAGGATCTAAGGCATTTGCACAGCACTATACAAACACACACACACAAATATATATATAAAATAGAGTATTTTAATGTCTAGAACTGTACAAAACAACAGGTTTCACGACATATGTCAGTGATAATAAACCTAATTCTAATTCTGTTTCTGAGATACTGTACTGAAGACCCTTTTCCCAAACCTTTAAAGGTTCAAAGGTTCATCTTATTGTCAAAATATGCGTGCACAGTAGAACTCTGACATTTGTCTTCTCCAGATCGCCATGAAAGTCCACGGGCATTGATGGTAGAAAAGACATCAACTTTCCCCGTCCCCCGGCGCAAAACAGAAAAGAAACAAAAAAAAATCAAAGATCCCCTCCCCTGCAGCAAAAAAAAAGTGACAATAACCATCCCCGACCTCCTTGCTTGCGGAAAAGAACAGTGACAATAACCATCCCCAACCTCCTCGCTCGCGGAAAAGAACAGTGACAATAACCATCCCCGACCTCCTTGCTTGTGGAAAAGAACAGTGACAATAACCATCCCCAACCTCCTCCCTCGCGGAAGAGAACAGCGACAATAGCACCAAACCCCTAAATTCACAGTGTTTGTGCTCTGAAGAACAAAGGTAACAGCAGATGTTTCGATACAATATCATTAGTTACAACAAGATGGGTTATTCCAGTGCTTTGTGTTGAATGATATGTTTACAATGGGAATACGCCATCAGTAACAAGACCTTTGTATGATCAAACATCTTTGCTGGAATAAAATCATTCAGATGGATTGTCTAAAATTTTCTGAGGACACAGATCCCAGTCACCCAAAGTTAATGAGGCCTGGCTCTCTGTGTACACAAATGTTGCAGTTATCAGTTGCCAAACCAAATGTGCCCATAACCATATTTGGTGTGCTAAATTGTAAAACAACGTGGCTGGTGTGGAGCTTTCCTTGAACCCGGACACAATCAAATCAGAATTAGGTTTAATATCACCGGCATGTTGTTTTGCAGCAGTAGTAAACAATGATAAAACCTGTGAATTACAGAAAATATATATACTTACTGTAATTCACAGTTTTTATCTCCATGTATGACTATATATATTAAATAGTTAAATTAAATAAGTAATGCAAAAATAAGTAGTGAGGCCCTGACGAAGGGTTTTGGCCCGAAACGTCGACTGTACTTTTTTCCACAGATGCTGCCTGGCCTGCTGAGTTCTTTCAGTATTTTGTGTGTGTTGCTCGGATTTTCCACCGTCTGCAGACTTTCTCTTGCTGGTGAGGTAGCGTTCGTGTGGTCATTGTCCATCTAGAAATCTGATGGCAGTGGGGGAGAAGCTGTTCCTGAATCATTGACTGTGTGCCTTCAGCTCCTCCCCTGGTGGTAGCACTGAGAAGAGGGCACGCCCTGGGGTGATGGTGGTCTTCGATGATGGACGCCGCCTTTTTTGAGGCACCGCTCCTTGAAGATGTCCTGGATGCTACGGAGGTTAGTGCCCCTGATGGAGCTGGCCGAGTTTACAATTTTCTACAGGTTACCTTGATCCTGTGCAGTAGCCTTCCTACCCCCATCCCAGACGGTGATGCAGCCAGTTAGAACGCTCTCCACGGTACGTCTGTAGAAATCTGCAAGTGTCTTTGATGCAAAAGAACTTACGATGTGTGTGGTTTGGTTTTGATAACGGACCAATGAACAGGCTGCTAGGTTTTGTACATTTGGTTGATGTACGTGTAGGAAAATTCCTTGTGGTCGTGTCAGTTTGCAACCCCTATCTCTGAGCAGCACATAGACAGCACTATGTACTTACAAATGTTTGGTCTCGCGGTATTACTTGGTCGAGGCATTGACGTTATATCAGAATTCCCATGTATAAACTCTTGTTTTTCTCTCTGTACAGGAGTCTGTCTTTCCTCCACCAGCGTACACAGTGACAATAACCGTTAACTCTGCAATCTAGCTACTAATCTATCAACCTCACAGTCCCTTTTTTAAAAATTTAAAATACATTGCTATGAAGATCTTTTCTTGTGACTTTGTCAAATAAATTTAATATCAAGCCCAGGTTCAAAGACTGCTTCTGTCCTGTTGTTGTAAAACTCCCTAATGGACCCCAAAGTTCTAAGTAAATTTTGTTATCAAGGTATAAACATGTCACCATGTACAACCCTGAGAAATCTATAGAATAGTAACTGTAAACAGGATCAACGAAAGAACGAAAGATCAACCAGAGTGCAGAAGACAACGAACTGTGCAAATGCAAATATAAATACATAACAATAAGTAATGAGAACATGAGATAATGAGATAAAAAGACCTTAAAGTGAGGTCCTGACGAAGGGTCTCGGCCTGAAATGTCAGCAGTGCTTCTCCTTATAGATGCTACCTGGCCTGCTGTGTTCCACCAGCATTTTGTGTGTGTTGCTTAAGGTGAGGTCATTGGCTGTGGGAACATCTTAACGGCTGGGTAAGTGAGTGTAATTATCCCCTTTTGTTCAAGAGCTTGATGGTTGAGGGGTAGTTCTTGAACCTGAAGCTCTTGTACCTTCTACCTGATGGCAGCAGTGAAAAAAGTGCATGAGCTGGGTGGTGAGGATCTCTGATGATGGACGCTGCTCTCCTACGACAGCGTTTGTGCTCGGTGCTGGAGAGGGCTTTACCCACGTTGGACTGGGCCGAATCCACTACTCTCTGGAGGATTTTCCATTCCATACCAGGTTGTCATACTCCCCAGAGAAGTTTGCCAACCTTGCCTACCTCTGACAGAGTCATGGAGCCATAGTAAACCACAGCACAGAGAAAAGCCCTTGGGCCCATCTAAGGATGAATATTTAGTCTCTCAATCTACCGCTTCACGGCCCTCTCACTTTACTTGTGTGTCCGCAATTCACTTCCTCTGTAATTGCAACAATATATTCTGCACTCTTTTAAGACCATAAGATGTAGGAGCAGATTTAGGCCATTTGGCCCATCGAGTTGGCTTCGCCATTTCTTCATAGCTGATCCATTTTCCCTTTCAGCCCGAATCTCCTGCTTTTCCCCCGTATCCCTTCATGGCCTGACCAATCAAGACTCTATTAACCTCTGCCTTAAGTATACTCACTGACGTTGCCTGTGACAATGAATTCCACAGACTCGCCACTCTCCGGCTAGAGAAATCCCTTCTCATCTCCACTTTTATTGCCTTGCTTTCATCCTCCCTTGAGGTATTGTGTACAAAATCATTGTCTGGATGGCATGCAATCAAGAACTTTTCACTCTACCTTGGTGCACGTGACAACAATAGCCAATTACTGTATGAAGCTGCAGATCTACAGAGCTGGATCTCTGTGCTAAAGAAAAATAGTTTAATTTACCTGTGGCATTGATAACTTTCTCCAAATATGGTTGGCTATTTTTTCCTGATCTATCTTATGTCAAAATTGCAGTTGTTTTCTCCAAGGGATTATTAAACTCTGGAGAAAAGCATGATACCTCACTCAACATTAGTGTTTGTAGTCCATTAGTATACAGTACTCTGCAAAAGTCTCAGGCACATATAGAGCTAGGGTGTCCAGACTTTTGCACAGTACTGTATTTGTCAACGTTGAACAGAAAGCGAGTTTGTAAATATGGTGGGAGCATAGGATGTTGGGAATGGCGAGGGTGGAGCACTGCAGGAGGGAGGCAGAGAAGGAGTGCCAGGGGTGGGGTGGCACACGTGTAAACACATGCCCAGCCCTGAGCCACCAGGCAAGGTCACTAGATGCCAAACAATCGGTTTATTGATCATTACAGAATGTCTCTCTGGTGCTTCCCTCTCCCTTCCCCTTTTCCCAACCATGATTTCCCCTCTCCCTGCCCCCTTCCCACTCTCAGTCCACAATAAAGACCCAGGTCAGAATCAGGTTCATCATCACTCACATATGTCTTGAAATCCATGGTTTTTTTGCAGCAGTTCAATACATAAAACTACTACGGTACTGTGCAAAAGTCTTAGACACTAACTGCACATATACGCACCGAAGACTTTTGCACAGTGCTATAACTCACACACAACACATCATGTAATATTATCACAAATACTGTACACGCTGAAGATTAATTTTAACGTTATTGAGTATCATCATGCTCTTGCTCTTCAAGTGGAGAGAATGATTAACAAGAACTAGAAGTGCGACAGATTTATGCAAACCCCCCCGCTGTGTTGGTAATGTATTTCAGTAAAGAGGACTTCCTGTTCATACCCATCATAGTCATTAGGAGACACTACCACACACCGTTTGGCATACCCTGAAAGTACTTAAATTAAGTTCGAGTTCAAGTTCAAGATTTGTTGTCATTTCGACCGTATACCACCAGAGAAAACAACGCTTCTCCAGAACAAGGCGCACAGCACAGTACGTGTAACTCACACACAACCCAGTCAGTACTATCGCCACAGATAAAATAACAAATAATAAGGTGCACTTACGTCACAAGCAAACAGTGTAATTAAACCATTCGACTTATTTCAAGGGCTCCTACGGAGAAATGGCGCCGCGGCATCGTAGAGGTTAGCGTGGAGGGTATTACAGCTTGGGACACTCTGGAGTTCAGAGTTCAGTTCTGGTGTCGGTCTTTAAGGAGTCTTTTTGCATGTCCTCCCTGTGGTTTGCGTGAGTTTTTACCAGGTCCTCTGGTTTCTCCCCACAGTCCGCAGGCACAGCAGGTGGGGTAATTGGTCATTGTAAATTGTCCCATGATTAGGTTAGGGTTAGTTGGGGTTTGGTTCCTAAGGTTGTCATAGCCGGGGGAGGGGTGGTAGTGGGGATAAGCTCCCACTACCTGTAAAGTGCTCCAAATGTCATGCGTCTCTAATAGCCTCTGACAACCAAGTCCAACTCTCGGCCTTCACGTGTGGTTTAGCCACTAGGCCCGGCGGAATTGTTTTTACTGACAAGAGGAGGGGCAAAGGCGGACCACTGGCGCCTCAAAACCAGTGGCTTCGGGCAGGTGGGGCTCATCAGCCTTGGTCAGCAGCCCGCCTAGGAGAATGAAAACTCTGATTTTAAACCTCTGCTGCCTTGCGGCCGTACCCACCCACGGGAAAGGCCGGAAATCCTGAGGCAGTTTGATGTTGTTTACAACTTCTCTCTGGCAACCTCTGCGACGACACTGGTGCCAAGCTGTATTGGCGCTTGCCCTTCCTTTTGACTGCATCAGTGTTGTGGAGAGCAGGAACCCGCTTCACGGGCATCAGCCAGTTCTTCAAATCTTCCCGCCCAGGCTTGCACCCTGGAGAGGGCACAGCCCACCAGAGGAGCAAACCCAAGATCCCCCGGGATCAACAGCCACCAATGACAATCAAGTTCATTGCCAGTTGCTAGGGCAGTGTGGCTTGAAGGGCTAGAAGGGCTTATGTCACACTGTATTGCTAAATCAATAGGATAGCAAGTGTCAATATTGGTCCTCTTGAAGATTAGAATGGTCATCTATGCATGGAGCTGGAAGAGATGGAGGAGATCTTAAATGGATCTTTTGCATCTGTAGTCACTCAGGCTCTATAGAAGTGAGGCAAAGCGGCACTGGCCTCATGGGACCTATACAGATTACGAGCTCTCTGTATTGAGACAGATTAGGGTGGATACGTCTCCAGGGTCTGACAAGATATTCTCTTGGACCTTATCGGAGGTTAGCGCAGAAATTGCAGGGGCCCTAACATCCTTATCCGCAGGTAAGGATTTTTTTTGTCCGGCTGTTTAATAAAGACTCTCAGAATAAGATGGGAAATTATAGGCTGGTGAGCCGAACATCAGTAGCGGCTAAGTTATTGGAAGGCATTCTAAGCAACTGGATATATAAATATTTGGATAGACAAGGGCCAATCATGTATAGCTCACATGGCTTTGTGTGTGGTAGGGGTTGTCTAATCATTGAGAGAGTTTTCTGAGAAAGCTACCAGGAATTCTGACAAAGGCAAGACTGTGGATTTCATCAACATGGAATTTAGCAAGGCTTTGGGTGATAATGTGATTAACTGCATCAGCAAGCTTGGAGATGGCACAAAGGTTGCTGGTGGAGTGAACAGTGAGGAAGACTATTATGGCTTGCAGTGCGATTTGGACCAGCTGGAAAAAGGACAGATGGCATTTAACGCAGACATTTGTGGGGTGTTGCACTTCAGGAGGTGAAACCAGGATAGTTCTTACACAGTGAGTGGTGGAATACTGAGGAGTGCAGTAAAACAGAGGGATCTGGGAACACAGATCCGTAATTCCCTGAAAGTGGTGGCACTGGTAGAGAGGGTCTTAACGAGAGCTTTTGGCAAATTGGCCTTCATAGATCAAAGTATTGAGTAGAGGAGTTGGGATTTTATGTCGAATTTGTTTAAGACGTTGGTGAGGCCAGATCTGGAGTATTGACTGTAGCTCAGGTCACCTTCCTACAGGAATGATTAGAAGAGTACGGAGAAAATTCACAAGTACGTTGCCAGGTCTTGAGGAGCCGAGTTACAGAGAAAGGTTGAATACGTTAGGACTTTAATCCCTAGACCATAGGAGAACGAGAGGAGATTTGCCAGAGGTATCTGTGGGGTATAACTGGAGTAAATGCAAGCAGGCTTTTTCCAATGAGTCTACAACTAGACTTCATAAGTTAAGGGCGGCAGGTGAAATGTTTAAGGGGAACATGAGGGGAGAATTTCTTCACTTTGAGGTTGGTAAGAGTGTAGAATGAGCTGCCAGTGGAAGTGGTGGGTTTGGGTTTGGGTTTAAGAGAACTTTCAATAGGTACACAGATGTTCTATGACTAGTGTAGAGCAATTTCTTCTTTCTGGGCAACTAAGAGCCCCTACTCTACTCTCTCTGTAGCTATGGCTGTGTGGTTAAGTTTAGCTCCAACCCCATCCACAAATTCACCTATGACACCACTGTTTTGATCTCATATTTCCTTATGGGAAAGCACTGTGATGTCAGTGGATATATAACAGGGGTAGATATATATATATAACAGTGGATATATAACAGAAGGATTAGTACAAAGCTGATCAGGACAGTGGATTTGGTCTTAATTTTAACATAAATGGTTGCCCCACTATAGGAAGGAAGTTGGGGCTTTGGAGAGGGTGCAGAGGAGGTTTACCAGGACGCTGCCTGGTTTGGAGGGCACGTGCTGTCATGAGAGGCTGGACAAACTTGGGTTGTTTTCTCTGGAGCGGCGGAGGCTGAGGGGAGATCTGATTGAGGTTTGCAAGATTATGAGAGGCATAGATAGAGTGGACTGAGTGTATCAGTTTCCCAGGGTCGAAATGTCTAGTACCAGGCGGCATGTATTGAAGGTGAGAGGGGCTGGGTTCAAGGGGGGTGTGAGGGTAAGTTTTTCACTCAGAGAGGGGTGGATGCCTGGAACGTGCTGCCTGATACGGTGGTAGAGGCAAATACACGAGAGGATGTGAAGAGACTTTGGATGGGCACATGAATGTAAGGAAGATGGAGGGATATGGACATAGTGTGTTAGTGTTTGGGGGCTTTTTGGTTTACTTTCTAGTTGGTTCAGCACAATATTGTGAGCCGAAGGGCCTGTTCCTGTGCAGGGTTAGGGTTAGGGTTCCATGTTCTATATCGGCGTACCAGCCCTGGGCCCAGCACATAGATGCAATCATGCAGAAAGGACCCCTAAATCTCCACTTTCTTGGGAGTTTAAGGAGATTCGGAATGTAATCAAAGGCCCCGGTAAACCACAACTGATGAATCCTAACTGGATGCATCACGGCCTGCTTGGGAATTCTAACTTCCCTGAAGTCTTTAATGACCAAAACCTGAACAGTGGGTGTTAGGAACGTACTGAGCAGTGGAATCCCCACAGGCTTTTGATGTGGTGAATTCCAAACATAGACATGAAAACATAATGATTAAACGGCTGACCAACCACTGCCACAGCTGTTCCCTTGACATAGGATTTCCATGAAAAAACTCTCTTGGTGAATATTAGTGTCAGGCGGCTCCAGGACAGGCCTGTGGAACCTGGTTAGCAGTGATTTGGGTGAGAGGACAGAGAGAAAATGATTGAGAGAGTGAGAGAAAGAAGAGAGAGGGAGGGAGAGGGAGGAAGGGGAAGGGGGAGGAAGAGGGGAGGGGAGAGGGAGAGGGAGGGGGGAGGGTGGGAGGAAGAGGAGGGAGGGAGAGGGGAGGGAGAGGGGAGGGGAGGAGAGAGGGAGGGGGAGGGGTGAGGGGAAGGGGGAGGAAGAGGGGGAGGGGAGAGGGAGAGGGAGGAGGGGAGGGGAGGAAGAGGGGGAGGGTGGGAGGAAGAGGAGGGAGGGAGAGGGGAGGGGAGGGGGAGGAGAGAGGGAGGGGGAGGGGTGAGGGTGAATGAAGGACAGAAAAAAGTGTGAGAAAGGTAAAGAAAGATCTCGCTGGCTCCTTGGATGACCTGGACAATAGCAAAACCTATGTCAAATGGTTGTTTACTGTTTACAATTTAGCGTTCAACATCATCCTAACCTCAGTACAAATCAACAAGGTCTAAAAGCCAGGCCTCTGTATCTCTCTCTGAAGCTGAACCTTTGTCAGCAGGACACCAGAGTCTGTGCAGATCAGAAATAACATTTCCTCGTTGACCATTAATACAGCCACACCTCGCTGACAATCAACACTGCGTGCTTAACCCACTGCTCTACTCTCTCTACACCCATGGCTCTAGCTAGGCACAGCTCAAACGCCATCTATAGACTTGCCAATGACACAACTATTGTTGGCCAAATTTCAGATGGTGTCGAGGAGGGGTACATGAGTGAGATAGTTCAGCTGGTTGAGTGGTGTCGCAGCAACAACCTTGCACTCAATGCCAGCAAGACCAAGGATCTGATTGTGGACTTCAGGGAGGGGAAGTTGAGGGAACACACACCAGTCCTCATCGAGGGATCAGCAGTGGAAAAGGTCCTGGGTATCAACATCTCTGAAGATCTATCCTGGGCCCAACATATTGATGCAATTACCAAGAAGACACAAAAGAAGCTATATTTCATTAGGAGTTTCAAGAGATTTGGTACATCAATAAAGACTCTAGCAAACTTCTACAGATGTACCGTGGAGAGCATTCTAACGTTGCAGCACCATCTGGTATGGAGGAGCTATTGCAGAAAGTTGTAAACAGCTACCTCCAACATGGGCACTACCCTCCTCAGCACCAAGGACATTTTCAAAAGGTAATGCCTCAAAACAGTGCCACCCATCGTTGAAGACCTCCAGTACCCAGTGCGTTCCCTCTTCTGATTGCATCCTCCAGGGAGGAGATACAGGAGCCGGAAGGCACACACTTAATGTTTTAAGAACAGCTTCTTCTCCTCTGCCAACAGATTTCTGAATGGACAATAAACTCATGAACACAACCTCGCTATATTTTTGTACCTTTTTTCCACTACTTATTTAATTTAAATTACATAATCTATGTATTTTTCACTGGAACTTATAGATTTTTATTATGCAATGCACTACTGCTGCTGCAAATCACAAATATTATGACACATACGAGCAATATTAAGCCTGATTCTGTTTCTGTTTCTGAGAGAGAGCGAGTGAAAATGCGTCTGTGTGTGTGAGAGAGAGAGAGAGTGTGAGTGAGACAGAGTGTGAGAGACTGAGAGTGTGAGAGAAAGTGTGAGAGAGAGAGACAGAGTGTGAGAGAGAGACTGAGAGTGTGAGAGAAAGTGTGAGAGAGAGAGAGACTGAGAGTGTGTGAGAGAGAGTGACAGTGTGAGTGAGAGAGACTGAGAGTGTGAGAGAGGGAGAGACAGTGTGAGTGAAAGAGACTGAGAGTGTGTGAGAGAGAGAGACAGTGTGAGTGAGAGAGACTGAGAGTGTGTGAGAGAGAGAGACAGTGTGAGTGAGAGAGACTGAGAGTGTGTGTGAGAGAGAGACAGTGTGAGTGAGAGAGACTGAGAGTGTGTGTGTGAGAGAGAGAGAAAGAGACAGTGTGAGAGAGAGAGAGTGAGTGTGAGAGTGTGTGTGTGAGACAGAGTGAGTGTGTGGTATGTGTGAGAGAGAGAGTGTGTGAGAGAGAGTGTGTGAGAGAGAGTGAGTGAGTGTGAGAGAGTGAGTGTGTGAGAGTGTGTGTGTGAGACAGAGTGAGTGTGTGGTATGTGTGAGAGAGAGGGAAGAGAGAGGGCAAGAGTGAGAGTGGGAGAGAAAGAGAAGTGAGGAGAAGAGGGGGAAGAGAGAGGTATTAGAGCAATGGAATTATATTTGGTTTGATAGAGAACTCGGTTGAAAGATCTTGAGATGGTATGTATTTAGCATTGATACAGATCTGTGTAAAGAGAGCAAGGAAACCCCGATGAAAGATCTTCAGCCTGAAATATTCACCATCTGATGAAAGCACCGGCAGGGAATTTCTCTTGTAAACCACTGTAAAAGATGCGTGGGGGTAAATAACTCCCTTCCCTCCACACACGCCCAACTCAACCTCCGTGCACTGAGCTCTAGCATGGCTTTATTTCCAGTAATCTCGCTGTCATCATCATCATTTCGTGACCGCCTAATGGCGAGGCGATGTGAAACATCAGCTCGGTGCTGAGTGACATGCGCAGCTGGACGGCGGAGAAGAATGAAACCAGCATCTCCACATCATCCAACAGCAAACAGCAGTAAAAATAAAACTAATCATAACCGCAAGAGATTCTGCAGATGCTGGAAATCTGGAGCAACCCACAGGCGAGAAAGGGCCTTGAGAGAGTGCACCTAGAAGGCAGGTCTCCAGAATTTCAGGGCTAGGATTTAATTGGAAACTTGAAGGAGAGGGGTGAATAAGTGGAGGTTTTCAGGGAGGGAGTTCCAGGTTTTGGGATTAGACACCTCTTGAGGACTGATGAAAATTGGGATGCACATGAAGCCACAGGAGGAGGAGTCCAGGGGCAGGGCTCCCCAACTTGGGGTCCACGGGCCCCTTGGTTAATTGTAAGGCTCCATGGCATAAAAAAAGTTGGGAACATCTGGGTCGCAGAGTTTTCTTTGTACCCATCACATTCCAGATAGAATCATAGAGTCACTGAATCTGTTGGATTCTCCACATATCTCCACCCTGTCACCAATGTAGGTTTGGGCTAGATGGGCCCTAGGCTCAAACCTACATGGGTGACAGGGTGGAGATATGTCTCTACCAAAGGACCTTCTTCCCTCCGCAAGCCCACGGGTCACTCTTTCACAAGATGTACGACCTACTTAGACCCCTCCCCCCACCAATTAAGGTCATGGGAGCAGGTGGCGGATGGTCGTATGAGTAGCCGGTGCTTATCACAAGTTCTAGTTATGCGACCACGGACGTCAGGCAGACAATCTCTGAAGGGTATTGATAGTGGTTGGGGGTCACTCATCTTCTGAAGTCATTGCCCAGAAGAAGGCAATGGAAAGCCACTTCTGTGGAAAAATTTGCCAAAAAAAAACCAGTCATCTTCATGGAAAGTCCATGATCGCCCACACGGCACACAATGATGGTAATGGTGACTGTTATTCTGCCTACTCCCATCCACCTACATCTGGACCATAGCTCCCTATACCTGTCCATGGACCTACCCGAATTTCTCTTATGAAATTGCTCTTACAAAATATCTCTTAAGATTCTAACAACTACTGAGTAAATATAAATACGATGCTGACTCGGAACTCTGGTACATATATTTTTTTAAAAGTTTAAGAACATCTTTCCTGCCTACCCGGCAGACAGAAATAGAGACTTAAAGTACTGTGCAACAGACTAGGGCACAAATATATCGCTAGGGTGCCTAACACTTTTTCACAGTAATGTAATAATTTTATGTATTGCACTGTACAGCTGCTGCATAAAGAAACACACTTCCTAACATATGTGAGTTTCAAAGATTTCAAAGGTACATTTAATGGCAGAAAAATGTATGCATTTTAAAATTACATATACATTCTGATATACATTCTAAAATTCTTTTTTCTTCGCAACCATCCACAAAAGCACAGGAGTGCCCCAAAGAATGAATGACAGTTAAATGTTAAAACTCCAAACCCACCCCCCCTCAGCTCCCCCCTCCCACGGGTGAGCAGCAGCAAAGCAGTGATTCCCCCCCACCACCACCGGCAATAAAGCATCAGCACCCCCGCCCCCCCATTGAGCACTCAAGCATGTATCAATGCAACAATAAAGATAGAGACTTGCAGAACCCCAAAGGCTGCTCGTTCACCTGGTAATTTGACCTACCACAGGCTCTCTCTCTCCCTAATAAGGGAAAAAGAGGTGTCCCCGTTTCATCTGATGATAAACCCGATTCTGATCTGGGCCTCTTGTGTGGACTGAGAGTGGGAAGTGGGCAGGGAGCGGAGAATCGTGGTTGGGAAAGGGGAAGCAGCGGAAAGCACCAGAGAGACGTTGTGTAATGATCAATAAACCAATTGTTCAGAATCATATGATCTTGCCTGGTGTCTCAGGGCTGGGTGTGTCTGCAGCCACACCACCCCAGGCCCTGGACTCCTTCTCTGCCACATGACCCTCCCATGGCAATCCACCCTCACCATTCCCAACATCCTATGCTCCTGCCCGATGTCCAAACTCGCTCTCCGCTCCACGTTGACAAGTACGGTACTGTGCAAAAGTCTTTGGCACACTAGCTATATGTGCCTGAGACTTTTGCACAGTCCTGTAGTTTAATATGTCATTGAAGGACACTATGGCCCTCCTCACATGCACAGTAGAGAGGTAACATGGACTGGACACTGGACTCTCAGCAGCAGTCCTTCAGTGATGATACACCGTGTTGGAAGGCACCACTGATAAATTAACATTGTTATTGTCAAGACTCTAACTGTAGAAAAGGTTTAAAGTAGAATCTTAGACTTTGTTATAAAGTTTTTTGAAAGCTTATGAAGAATCTTATCTCCACTGCTTACAGGCAAATCTTGAAGAACATCTAGAAACTGTTGTGCAGTACCAGAGAAGTGGCTGACAAAAAGGTTCCAAGTTTACTCTGAAATGGTAAGTCAGCCTCACAATGCAGTTTTTCAGGGCTGTGACCACACTCTTTGACATTAAGAGATTCTGTTGAGGATATTTTCACACAACGGAAACTTATTAAAGACATTGAGACATCAAACTCTACTTGCTGGAGTTTAGAAGAATAAGGAGAACCTCATTGAAACAAACTGGATATTAACAGGCCAAGTTGGAGTAGACATAGAGAGTATGTGTCCAATAGTGGGAGAGTCGAGGACCAGAGGCCACAGCCTCAAATAGTAGAATATCCTTTTAGAACAGGGGTTCCCAATCTTTTTTGTGTCATGGAATCTTACCATTAACCAGGCGGGCTGTGAACCTCAGACTGGGAACCTCTGCTTTGAAACGCAATGATGAGAGATTTCTTTAACCAAAGGGTGGTGGATCTGTGGAATTTATTGCCACAGATGGCTGAGCAGGCCAAGTTAGTGGGTGTATTTAAAGAGGAAGTTGATAGGTTTGTGATTAGTCATGGTGTCAAAGGTTACAGGGCAAAAGCAGGAGAATGGAGTTGGGTGGGGTGGGAGTAAATCAGCCATGTTGGAATGTCAGAACAGACTCAATAGGCCAAATGGCCTAATTCAGCTCCGATCTCTTATGGACTTATCACAGTATCTAGTTATAAATATAGCACCTGTCTCCTTAACTAAAGACACACTTGGATTTAACTTTAGGGAAAATAGCTGCATCTCTTGTTATGAGGAGGCTACAATCTTAACCTGAGCCACCGAGACAGCCCACTGTGTTTGTGCTGGCTGTCAATTTCAAGTTCAAGTTCACTTGACTGTACCTATAGTCAACCAAATGAAACAGAATTCCAATGGACCATGATGCACCCAACAAACATATATCACACACAGCACTATAGTACTGTGAAAGAGTCTTAGACACACACACACACTACTGTAGTAATTTTATGTATTGCATTGTTGCCACAAAAAAAGCAACAAATATCCTGATATATGTGAGTGATGATAAATCTGATTCTGATCTGGGTCTCTATTGTGGAACGAGAGTGGGAAGGGAACAGGGAGAGGGGAATCATGGTTGGGGAAAGGGGAAGGGAGAGGAGATGGAGTGGGAATGACCGGAGAGACATTCTGTAATGATCAATAAACCAATTGTTTGGAATCAAGTGACCCTGCCTGGTGTCTCGGGGCTGGGGTGTCCGCATCCGCCCCTGACTCTCCTTCTCTGCCACCAGTCCCACACCCCTCCCGCAGCACTCCACCCTGGCCACTCCCAACACCCTTTGCTCCCGCCAGAGTTACAAACTCTCTCTTCGCTCCATGTTGACAAGTACAGTACTGTGCAAAACAAAACATTAGCTCAGATAAAATAGAGTCTATTTCAGAATGCATGTAGTGCACAGCACTAAACAGAAAACAGTACAGTAAATAGCTCGCTACCCTAGTGATGAGACCGTAATGGAGGCAATTCATTCATACTGCTCCTGTCACAATCACAGCTTCGGCAGAGCAGTAGATACGGCAATTGCGCTTGTGAATATGCAGGTGTCAGCTAATTATTATCTCATTGTGATAGCATTTAACTCCATTCTTCGCGTCATAGTATTTGCCGCGACTTGGACACGGAGCACAGCAATGTTTCGCTGCCTGCTTGCATTCGGCCTTGCCTGGGAAATTGGACTGTCCGGTCAACTGACTCTGAAGACTAGCGATATTTGTTTTATATTTACCGATAGTTCTTTTCAGCCACAGTGTAGGCTTCGCTTTCCGTTTGAGAGTTTTATTTAACGGCCCTGTTTGGCCGGACGTTTAATGTTTTCTTTTCCCTTTAACACTATCCACATTAAAGTCTGTGAACCATCGACCCGCGTCCCTCCGCACGTTGAACTATCCCTCCCCCTCTGGAGGATATTGTGGCCCGATGTCTTGCAGCTTCGTGCTGCAGAATAATGTAACCATCAAGATCGCTATCTTCAAGTTCCAAATTTCCCACGAACTCTCTGCAAACGTGACCACTCACCTACACGCTAGCAAATTAGTGGCCAGTTCATTCGTTGCGTCCTGTCGTGTGACTTGAGCGATTATGGTCTTTCCATGATCATGATTGCTCTTGGCAATTTTTTCCTACCAAAGTGGTTCGCCAATACCTTCTTCTGGGCGGTGTCTTTGCAAGACGGGTGACCCCTGGCCATTATCAATACTTCAATATCATAGGGCATGATGCATTGCAGGTGAGAGGGGTGAAGTTCACAGGGGATGCGAGGGGTAAGAATTTTACTCAGAGAATGTCGGTAGAGGCCAGAACATTGGACACGAGAGAAGTTTGGATAGGCAGATGTATGTAAGGAAGATGGAAGGCTATGTAAATCGTATAGATAAGGGGGATTAATGTTTGGCTGTTTTTGATTTGCCTTTTATGCGGGTTTTTCGGCGCGACATTGTGAGCCGAATGGCCTGTTCCTGTGCTGTATTCTTCTACGGTTTATGTTCTTCAGAGCTTGTCTGCCTGGCGTCAGTGGTCGCATAACCAGGACTTGCGATCTGCACCGGCAGCTCGTACGACCGTCCACCACCTGCTCCCGTGGGTTCACGTGATTCTGAATGGCTGGGGGGGGGGGGGGGAGCTAACCAGGTGCTACACCTTGCCCAAGGGAGACCCGCAGGCTAGTAGAGGGGTAAAAGCGCCTTACGCCTACTTTGGTTGAGACGTATCTCGACCCGCCACCCTAGCAGTCTACCTACCAGGCAGTGTGTGTTTGGCACGTAGGAAGGTATTGGCGCACCCACTTGGACCCTGAGTACCTGCAGCCTCCAAACAGACTGTGCCAGAGGTGTGGGTGGAACTTGGGTGTCTGGACCGACCAGGCGGCAGCTCACGAAGTGCGCGAGGCTGACATTTAATAAGCCCTTCCGCCCCAGTCGCCCTGCCTGAGTGATTTATTGCCAGCTTCCACGCACAGTTCCTGCAAGAGAACCGCAAAAGCTTGTGGTCGGGTCTGGAGGCTGGCGTGCCTCAGCGGCTCGGAGACCCATGTCCGCTGGAGTCGGGGCATTTCGCTTTGACTCTTGGTAAGGGTCACCTGTGCCAAACAGGTCAAAGGGTCGAGGCCAGGCTCGGCGGGGTCCACCGGTCCTCCAGGTTCGGGGGTTCGGCTCAGGGCTCACCACCCCGACTGGTCAAACAAAATTGTTGTGGGAACAGCAATGAAGAGTCCTTCTACTGCACCTCCGCGAGCGACGGCATTCCCGAGCCTCCACCCGGGACTCGCTGCCAGCAGTGAAAACCGAGACGAAGCTACTGACACGGTGAAGGAAGCCTGGGGCACCGCCAGAATAAACAGCGTCATAGAAAAATATAGCGGAGAATTGCCTACTCCCACTGACCTGCATGCAGCCCATGGCCCTCCATACCCCTACCAAACACCTACCTGTGCAAACTTATCTTGAACATTGAAATCGAGTTCAGATGCACCACTTGCACTGGCAGCTCATTCCACACTCTCACAACCCTCTGAGTGAAGAACTTTCCCCTCATATTCCCCTTTTCACTTTTCACCCTTAACCCATGACCTCTGGTTGTAGTCCCACCCAACCTCAGTGGAAAAAGCCTGCCGGCATTTACCCTATCTAAACCTCTCATAGTTTTGTACGCCTCGATCAAATCTCCTATCAAAGAGGTGGAAAAGGTGACTAATTTCAAGTTCCTGGGTGTCAGCATCTCTAGCGATCGATCCTGGACCCAGCATATCGATGCAGCTACGAAGAAGGTGCGGCAGTCTCCTTCCATGAGGAGTTCGAGGAGAATTGGTATGTTACCAAAGATACGCGCAATTTTCCACAGGTGAGCATTCTAACCGGCTGCATCACCGTCTGGTATGGGGATAGGAAGGGGGGGGGGGCACTTCACAGGATCAAAAAATAAAAGCTGCAGAAAGTTGTAAACTCAGTCATCATGGGCTTTAGCCTCCCCAGTATCCAGAACGTCCTCTAGGAGCGGTGCCTCAAAAAGGCGGCATCCATCATTAAGGACCCCCATCACCCAAGACACACCCTCTTCTCATTGCTACCATCAGGGAGGAGGTACAGGAGCCTGAAGTCACACAGTCAACGATTCAGGAACAGCTTCTTCCCCTCTGCCATCTGATTCCTGAATGGACATCGAACCCATGAACACTACCCCGCTACTTTTTCTCTCTCTCTTTTTGCTCTACCTATTTTCACTTTTTAAAAACGTATACTTGCTGTATTTTACAGTTTTTGTTCTTATGTACTGCTACAACAACCTCCACGACATATGCCAGTGATATTAAACGCGATTCTGATTCCGAGTTTAGCACTGTCATTACCTGGAGGGATGGCGTGCCGGTAACTAGGAAACCAGCCGACTGCAGCACGTTACACCAACACTGGGTTTAAAGTGCAGCTTCCTTTCACTGAATATAACTTTGCAAACCGTCCCGCCAGTGGATCTGAACTCGCCACCCTAGTCCCAACAACACGCCCAGGACACTTTCCCCCGAGTGCGTTCTGGCGCACCGTGCAAAGAGAGCGGGCGATGCCGCCGACGCGAGCGAGTTTGGTTCACGAATGCGGGGACGCGGGCTTACCGTCAGGGGAAGGGAGCAGATGCCGAATATGGTGGTCATCAAAGCCAGCAGAATGAGGTGGTCCACCTCCTCCTCCCGCTGCCCGAAGACACTTCTCCTCCTCTTCTGCGAGGTCAGCACCGAGCCCCTCCGCGACCGCTGGCCTTTGTGCATCTTGCAGAGGCTGACGATGACCGAGGCGTTGCACAGCAGGATGGCCACGATCAGGAAGGCGATGAGGCTGGCGTAGAGCAGAGAGAAAGCCACCACGGAGGCGTCCGTCGACTTCATGTTCACGAAGCACCAGGTGCCCGGGCAGTACTGCTTGTGCTCCCCGAAGTCGAGCATGGGCAGGACGCAGAAGAGGAAGCTGAAAATGTAGATCGCCGGCAGGACAGTCTTGGCGTAAGTTCGGTTGACGTGCTGTGAGTAATAATAGGGGTAACTGATGGCCAGGCAGCGCTCCACCGCCATAGCACAGAGGATGAGGGTGGGCGCCAGCCCAAAGAAGATCATGGCAGTGGAGAAGAGATTACAGAGAGTCGGGCCCCCAGCCAGACCAATCATGGACTTCTTCTTGGCGTACGCCACGAACACGATGGGACTAAGGAAGCACGTCCCCAGCAGGTCGGTGACGACCAGCCCGGTCACCAAGATGGGGAAGACGGACGACTTGGCTCTCAGCTCCTTCCTGTGCATCCCGAGGATGACCAAGGCCAGAAGGTTCCCCAGCAGACCCATCAGGAACATCACGATGCTCACCAGAGGCATGCCGACTGTCGGGATCCCGGTCAGCTCGCCGCATGTGCTGTTATTCATCGCGGCCGGGATTCGCGCCGACAAAGAAAGTTGCTCAGAAGTTGGCGAGTCTGGGGAGTCGGTGCCCTGCCGCGAATCCTCCGCTCTCCTCCCCTCTCATGCTCACACCTTTCCTGTCCAGCCAGACGCCGAACGCTGACTGAGAGGAGAAAGAGCGAGAGAGGGCTGGTGTCTTGATCTGAAACTAGAGCATTTGTATCTGAGAATTGGGGGCGGGACCTCTGGCGCTGACAGTTCCGAGAGAGAAGACAAACTCTTAAAGCCGTATCGCCTTCGGAAGGCGAAGCCCGATCTAACGTCAGGAAGAGTGGAATTTGTACACCATGTTGTACCAGCTCCAAAATCCCAGATCCCCGCTAGAAACCTCTCCCCTTTCTTCAACTACTCAATTTAAATCAACTCAAGGCAAGTTTATTGCCATTTAACTATATGCATGTATTTAACATATATAAGCATTGACTGCATATAGAAGCTAGATAACATTTCTCCGAACCGGGGTGTAAAGCACACATAACACACGCCAACTTATGAAGGTAAGATTAAAATCTACAGATGAATCACGCATAGTTAACAAGCTAAAGTCCACTAATATTAGATACTGTAAGGCACAGGACAGATTAATAGGTGACACTATGCGGCAGGGAGTTCAGAAGCCTAGCGGCCAGAGGGAAGAAACTATCCGGCATCCCCAAACAAGAGGAAGTCTGCAGATGCTGGAAATCCAAGCAACACACACACACACACACACACACACACACACACACACACACACACACACACACACACACACACACTCACACACACACACACACACACACACACACACTCACACACACACACACTCTCTCTCTCTCTCTCTCTCTCTCTCTCTCTCTCTCTCTCTCTCTCTCTCTCTCTCTCTCTCTCTCTCTCTCTCTCTCGACTTTTTGGGCCGAGACCCTTCAGCAGGATGCTGCTTGGCCTGCGGAGCTCCTCCAGAATTCTGTGTGTGTTCTTTCCTCTCCTGACCGTTCTTGTCTGCTGCCCGATGGTAGAAAGTCAAAGAGGATGCTGGATGGACGGGTGGGATCGTTGATAATACTAAGGGCCCTGCGTACGCAGCGCTCTTGATAAATATCCCCAATGGAAGGTAGGGAGACTCCTCTGGTGCTCTCAGCTGTTCTCACAGCCCTCTGTAGGGACTTCCGCTTGGCTCCTCCATACCAGATGGAGATGCAGCTTGTCAGAAAGGCAGGAGCTTGTTTACAAGCCAATGGTGCTCCTGTAAAATTCATTTAGATGTGGAAGGAGGAGACCCTTGCTTGCCCCACTCTCCTTCGGAAGTGGAGGCAACTACTGCTGCACGAATGTTGGGAGTCAGTGAGGTCGGTAAATGATAGTTATTGACTAATCAATAAATTCGGGGGGGAGGGGGAATCGCCTCCTCACATCCCCCCCCCCCAAAAAAAAAAATTCAAAATAATAATGTGAGATCTTTCATGTGCGGATGTGCGGAAACCAGAGAGGGCTCAAAGGAGATTCACGAAGATAATTCCAGGATTGAAGGGCTTGTCCTATGAAGAGCGTTTGATGGCTCATTCAGAAGAACCAGAAGGGATTTCATTGAAAGCTATTGAATGTTGAAAGGCCTCGATAGATTGGATGTGGAGAGGGTTCCTCCTATGGTGAGGGAGTCTAAGACCAGATGACACAGCCTCAGAATAGAGGAAAAGAGGAGGAATTTATTTAACCAGAGAGTGGTGAATCTGTGGAATTCATTGCCACAGGTGGCTGTGGAGGCCAAGTCTCTGGGTATACTTAAGGCAGAGGTTGATAGATTCTTGATTGGTCAGGACATGAAGGGATAAGGGGAGGTGACAGGAAATGGGGGCTGAGAGGAAAAATGGATCAGCCATGATAAAATGGTAGAGCAGACTTGACGGGCCAAATGGCCTAACCCTAACCCTAACTTATGGTCTTCTGGTCATTAGAAAGGCAGAGATCTCAAAGAATATAAAATCTCAAGAATATTTACCACTGACTACCACTACAGTACAGCTCTGTGTATTGAGGAATTGTTTAGATAGAGTTGGAGCAATGTAAGAACATTGAATATAATATATTCAATATTTTATAGAATAAAGCTGTAAACAAGGTTGAAAGAGTACAGAGAAAATTTACCAGGATGTTGCTAGGTCTGGAGGACCTGAGTTATAAAGAAAGATTGAATAGGTTAGGCCTTTATTCTATGGAAGATAGAAGATTGAGAGGAGATTTGATAGAGTTATACAAAATTATGAGGGGTATAGACTGGGTAAAGGCACGCAGGCTTTTTCCACTGAAGTTGGGTGTGACATGGGTTAAGGGTGAAAGGTGAAATATTTAAGGGGAAGATGAGGTGAAACTCAGAAGGTGGTGGTGAGAGTGTGATGCATTTAAGAGAAGTTTGGATAGGTACATGGGTGGTAGGGGTATTGAGGGCTATGGTCCCAGTGCAGGTTGATGGGAATAGGCAGCTTAAATGGTTTTGGCATGGGCTAGATACGCCAAGTGGCCTGTTTCTGTGCTGTACTTTTGTAAGACTCTATGAACCTACTGCCTCAATCTACTTATGTATCATAAATTGCAGGACAGCTTTGTTGTCCACCTCCGCACCATCCGCCACAAGCAGGACTTCCCGGTGGACAAACATTTTATTTCCCATTCCCATTCCTGGTCCATCATGTCGATCCATGGCCTCCTCTTGTGCCAAGATGAGGCCACCCTCAGGGTGGAGGAGCAACACCTTATATTCCATCCAATGGCACAGTGGCATGAATATTAATTTCTTCTTCTGCACCTTCCTCTGTTCCCCACTCTGACCTTTCACTTCTTCCCTGCCTATTACTTCCCCTGGGTCTCCACCCTCCTTTCCTTTCTCCTATAGTCCACTCTCCTCTTCTATCAGATTCCTTTCTCTCCAGCTCTTTCCCTTTCCCACCCACCTGGCTTTAATTATCACCTTCTACCTATCCTCCTTCCCCAACCCCCAGCTTTTTACTCTGGCATCTTCCCCCTTCTTTCTCAGTCCTGATGAAGGGTCTCGGCCCAAAACGTCGACAGTCTGCTTTTTTCCATACATGCTGCCTGACCTGCTGAGTTCCTCCAGCATCTTGTGTGTGTTGTTACATGGGGCATGATCTGTCTGGATGGTATGCAAAACAAAAGTTTGTTTCACTCTATCTCGGTGCATGTGACAATAATAAAACAACTAGCCAGTCATCGGATAACCCCGCCCAGCATACGTTCAGTCGTTATCTATCCAGAGCAGACCTCTGCCCTGACACAATAGCTATTGCAAAATCAAAAGTAAAATTGCCAATGCTTGAAATTTAAAATGACAAACAGAATCTGCAGGCCCACGGAGAGAGAAACGGAGTCAACACTTCAGGTCGAAGCAGTGCACACAAACTGCTGGGAGAAACTCAGCAAGACAGGCAGCATCTGTGGAAAAGTCAACAGTTCTGGGCCAAGACCCTTCACCAATACTGGGAAAAAAAAATTCAGAACAAGAAAGTGGGGACAGGCGGTGTTTGACCCCTCTCTTTCACCATTCCCCATTCCTGTTTCCCTCTCTTACTTTATCTCTTTACCTACCCATCACCTCTCTCTGGTAACACACACAAAATAATGGTGGAACACAGCAGGCCAGGCAGCATCTATAGGGAGAAGCACTGTCGACGTTTCGGGCCGAGACCCTTCGTCAGGACTAACTGAAAGGAAAGATAGTAAGAGATTTGGAAGTAGGAGGGGGAGGGGGAAATGCGAAATGGTAGGAGAAGACCAGAGGAGGTGGGGTGAAGCTGAGAGCTGGAAAGGTGATTGGCAAAAGGGATACAGAGCTGGAGGAGGGAAAGGATCAAGGGACGGGAGGCTTAGGGAGAAAGAAAGGGGGAGGGGAGCATCAGAGGGAGATGGAGAACAGCCAAAGAGTGATGGGCAGAGAGAGAAGAAAAAAGGGGAGGGGGAAAATAAATCAGGGATGGAGTAAAAAGGCAAGGAGGGGCATTAACGGAAGTTAAAGAAATCAATGTTCATGCCATCAGGTTGGAGGCTACCCAGCCGGTATATAAGGTGTTGTTCCTCCAATCTGAGTTTGGATTCATTTTGACAATAGAGGAGGCCATGGTTAGACATATCAGAATGGGAATGGGACGTGGAATTAAAATGTGTGGCCACTGGGAGATCCTGCTTTCTCTGGCGGACAGAGCGTAGGTGTTCAGCGAAATGGTCTCCCAGTCTGCGTCGGGTCTCACCAATATATAAAAGGCCACACTGGAAGCACCAGACGCAGTATACCACACCAGCCGACTCACAGGTGAAGTGTCGCCTCACCTGGAAGGACAGTCTGGGGCCCTGAATGGTGGTGAGGGAGGAAGTGTAAGGGCAGGTGTAGCACTTGTTCCGCTTACAAGGATAAATGCCAGGAGGGAGATCGATGGGAAGGGATGGGAGGGACGTGCACTGGTGTTTCTGCCCCTTCCCTTTCTTCCACGGCCTTCCTCTCCTATCAGATTCCCCCTTCTCCAGCCCTTAATCTCTTTCACCAATCGACTTCTCAGCTCTTTGTGACAACCATGTCACTATATTTCTACACAGATGTTTCTTTTCTTGCAGACACACAGTAGAACAGAGAAACACAATAGAATCAATGAAGAACAAGACCCAAAGACTGACGAGCAACCAGTGTGCACAGGAAGACAAACTGTGCCAAGACAAAAAAAAAACAAATTTATAATAATAATAATAAAGAAATAATACCAAGAACATGTGTTGTACAGCCCTTGAAAGTGGGCCCAGGGGTTGTGCTTGATGATCAGTTCAGTGCTGAGGTGAGGTGAGTAAGTTACAGAGAAAGGTTGAACAGGTTAGGCCTTTATTCTTTGGAGCATAGAAGGTTGAGGGGGAACTTGACAGAGGTATTTAAAATTATGAGGGGGATAGATAGAGTTGACATGGATAGGCTTTTTCCATTGAGAGCAGGGGAGATTCAAACAAGAGGACATGAGTTGAGAGTTAGGGGGCAAACATTTAAGGGTAACACGAGGGGGAATTTCTTTACTCAGAGAGTGGTAGCTGTGTGGAATGAGCTTCCAGTAGAAGAGGTAGAGGCAGGTTTGGTATTGTCATTTAAAGTAAAATTGGATAGGTATATGGACAGGAAAGGAATGGAGGGTTGTGGGCTGAGTGCAAGTTGGTGGGACTAGGTGAGAGTAAGCGTTTGGCACAGACTAGAAGGGCCGGGATGGCCTGTTTCCCTGCTGTAGTTGTTAAATGGTTATCTACGCTGGTTCAGGAGCCCGATGGTTCAAGGGTAATACTGCTCCTGAACCTGGTGGTGTGAGCTTGAGGCTCCTGTCCCTCCTTCCTGATGGTGGCAGCCTGGATGGTGGGGGTCTTCGATGATGCTTTGTTGTGGGGGTGCTCCACGTAGATGTGCTCAGTGGTGGGGAGGCCTTTTTCTGCGATGAGCCACTTTTCTGTTCTTGGGCATTGGTGTTTCATTTTCATTTTTAGAATCTTTTTATTGGTACATAATCTTATACAGCTATAAAATGATACAAATCTTCAACAAATTGATATATATATACAATTAGTAAAGCTGAAGAGGAAAAAAAGCTGATCGTAATATATGAAAATGAAAAAAAAAATTTAATAAGGAAAAGGAGGAAAAAAGAGAACCCCAACTAACTAAAAAAAAAACACTACCTACAAAAAAAAGAAAAAAGGGGGAAAAAACCCCATTAGGATCAATCCCCGGAGCAATACATCTTACCATCATCTATATATATTAAGAGAAAGAAACATCAACTGCTAATTCATGTTTCTCTAGAATAAAATTGGAAGGAAACCATGTAAAATAATTCAAATTAAATGATAACTTTTGGCAAAAGAGCCTCATCTTCTCTCAAAATCGAATCGAGGATCAAAAGTTCTACTTCTAATTTTTTCCAAACTGAGACATAATATTACATTGAATTAATGTAAGGGCTGACATTGGTGCTTCCATACCAGGCCATGATGCAACCAGTCAGGATCTTTGCCACTGTGCACCCATAGAAGATAATCAAAGTTTTAGAAGACATTTAAATGGCATTCTATTTGCATCACAGTCATAAGTTAGTTCCTTAAGGTTGTTAATAGCTGGGGTTGATAGTGAGGATAAGCTCCCACTAACTATCAAATCCTTGCAATGCCGTGCGTCTCAAACAGCCTCTGGCAACCAAGCCCAGCTCCTGGCCTTCACGTGTGGCTTAGTAACTAAGCCCGGCAGAACCGTTTTACTGACAGGAGAAGGGGCAAAGGTGGGTTAGAGGCACCTTAGAACCAGTCGCTGCGGGCATATAGGGCTCGTTAGCCATGGCCGGCAGCTCACCTAGGAGAAGTAACACTCTGATCTCAAAACCCCTGCTCATGGGGAAGGTTCTGGAATAAACCCCGAGGGAAAAGTCCAGAGCTGGAGTCCCTGAGGCAGTCCTACGTTGAGTTCAACACTGACTGGCAACTCGATGGCACCAAACTGTACCGGTCTCCGCCGTTCCTTTGGGTTCATCAGGTCCGTGGAGAGGGGGAGCTTGCCCCGTGGGCAACAGCTTGCTCTCCATATCGTCCTGCCCTGGCTTGCATATCGAGACAGCTAGGACGCGACATCCATGGTCGACCCTGACCAAAGGAGGCCTCATACAGTCATAAGTACGAGGGGTGATTGATAAGTTCGTGGCCTAAGGTAGAAGGAGTCAATTTTAGAAAACCCAGCACATTTATTTTTCAACATAGTCACCTCCTACATTTACACACTTAGTCCAGCGGTCGTGGAGCATACGGATCTTGGACCTCCAAGAAGTGTCCACAGCAGGGGTGATTGATAAGTTCGTGGCCTAATGAGATGAGTTATACAGCTCTCGTTACATACACGCGCAGTTCAACTCTTCGAGTGATTATGCAGAAAGTTTGAAGTTAATAACTCATCTCCGTTTACCTTAGGCCACGAACTTATCAATCACCCCCGATGTTATTTTCACTCCACCCACCTGGCTTGACCTATCACCTTCCAGCTACCCTCCTTCCCCCACTTCCCCCTTCCCTTTCCGGTCCTGAAGAAGGGTCTCGGCCCGAAACGTCGGCTGATCGTTCATTTCCGCAGATGCTGCCTGGACTGCTGAGCTCCACGAGCATTTTGTGCGTGATACTTTTCCCCTGGGGAGCATTCTAGGGCTATTAAAACAAAAACTTCATGGCGTTTGCAAAGTGTCTTCCCTCAGGCAGTTAGTCTGAACAACAATTCTCACTAGTCCACCCTCGGTCTATCTATTACCTCAGTCACTGCACTGTAAAAGACTTTTCACCTCGTTTGATAATGCTGCTGACATGGTAAATACAAGGTGGCATTTATATATTTGCGCTCATTGTGTGCCATATCTGTACTGTAACCTCTAACTTTATTCTTCATGTAATTCTTTATAACTGTTGAATGTTGTTTTTTTTATCTTGCAAGTTACACCCTGACCAACACAGCACAGCAAATTCCCAGTACATGTAAAAGTATTCGATGAATAAAGTTGATGCTTGATCCTTTGCAACTACACACAAAATGCTGGAGGAACTCAGCAGGCCAGGCAGCATCGATGGAAACGAGTGCAGTTGATGCTTCAGGCCGAAACCCTTCTGCAGGACTGGAGATAAAAAAGCTGAGGAGTAGGTTTAAAAGGTAGGGGGGAGGGGAGAGAGAAACACCAGGTGACAGTTGAAACCTGGAGGGGGAGGGATGAATTAAGGAGCTGGGAAGCTGATTAGTGAGATGAGGCGAGAGAGAGAAAAGGGGGTTGAAATGGAGAAGGGGCAAGGGGGGGCGGCATTACTGGAGGTTTGAGAAATCGATGTTCATGCCATCAGGTTGGAGGCTACCCAGATGGAATAGAAGATGGTGTTCCTCCAACTTAAGTGTGGCCTCATCACGGCAGTGGAGGAGGCCATGGATGGACGTATGGGATTGGGAAGTGGAATTAAAATGGGTGGCCACTGGGAGATCTCGCTTCTTCCGTTGAATGGATCATACGTGCTCGGCGAAGCGGTTACCCCAAGCTACATCGGGTCTTACCGCTGTATGGGAGTAAACACCAGGAGTTTGTGTGGCCTCCTGTAGATCCAGCATCTCCAGATTTTCTCTTGGTTGTTCATTGTCCTTTGTTTGGACAGGACAGTGTTCATATCATGGGAGAGCAAGACACTGCAGAAGGTGTTAAAAGGAGTACGAGTATGGTCCAAGTTGCACGCCATCTTGGACAATGTCTCCCATCCACTCCATAATGTACTGGTTAGGCACAGGAGTACATTCAGCCAGAGACTCATTCCACTGAGATGTAACACTGAACGTCATAGGAAGTCATTCCTGCCTGTGGCCATTAAACTTTACAACTCCTCCCTCGGAGTGTCAGACACCCTGAGCCAATAGGCTGGTCCTGGACTAATTTCCACTTGGCATTATTTACTTAATACTATTTAATTATTTATGGTATTATATTGCTATATTTCTACACTGTTCTTGGTTGGTGTGACTGTAACGAAACCCAATTTCCCTCGGGATCAATAAAGTATGTCTGTCTGTCTGTATCAAAGTTCAAAGTGAATTTATTATCAAAGAATACACTATATACACTGTATCTCACCACAGACAATCCTGAGATTCATTTTCTTGTGGGCATATTCAATAAATCCATAGAATAGCGACTACAACAGAATCAATGAAAGATCGCCCAACTAGGGCGTTCAACTAGAGTGCAGAATAAAACACACTGTGTAAATGCAAAAAGAAGAAATGGTAATATTAAGCACGAGGAAATCTGCAGATGCTGGAAATTCAAGCAACACGCACAAAATGCTGGTGGAACGTAGCAGGCCAGACAGCAACTCTGGGGAGAAGTACAGTTGACATTTCGGGCTGAGACCCTTCGTCAGGACGAAGATGATATAGATGCTGCGTGGCCTGCTGCATTCCACCAGCATTTCGAATGATAGTATAAATAATTAACGTTCAAAGTAAAATTTATTATCAGAGTACAATCCTGAGATCCTGTTTCTGCGGGCATACTTAGCAAATCTATGGAACAGTGTCTGTAAACTGTGATGGAAAGCCAGAGGCTTTTTCCCAGGGCTGAAATGGCTAACACGAGGGGGCAGAGTTTTAAGGTGCTTAGAAATAGGTACTGAGGGGGTGTCAGGGGTAAGTTGTTCACACAGAGAGTGGTGGGTGCGTGGAATGGTGGTGGAGGCGGATACAATAGAGTCTTTTAAGAGCTTAGGAAAATAGAGGGTAGGGAAATTCTAGGCAGTTTCTAGAGTAGGTTACATGGTTGGCACAACATTGTGGGCCGAAGGGCCTGTAAAGTGCTGTAGATTTCTATGTTTCTATGTTCTAAACATTAGGAACTGTTAACTGTAAACAAACTGCAAATGCAGATATAAATACATAGCAATAAATAATGAGCATGAAATATAAAAACATAACAGAGTTCTAAAATGAGTGACACACACAAAATGCTGGTGGAACGCAGCAGGCCAGGCAGCATCTATAGGCAGAAGCACTGTCGACGTTTTGGGCCGAGACCCTTCGCCAGTACTAACTGAAATAAAAGATAGTGAGAGATTTGAAAGTCGGAGGGGGAGGGGGAAATCCGAAATGATACTTATCCCCTTTTGTTCAAGAGCCTGATGGTTGAGGGGTAGTAGCTGTACTTGAACCCGGTGGTGAGAGTCCTGAGGCTCCTGTACCTTCTACCTGATGGCAGCAGTGAGAAGAGAGGATGGCCTGGGTGGTGAGGATCTTTGGCGATGGATGCTGCTTTTCCAGGCAACATTTCATGTCGGTGTGCTCAATGGTTGGGAGGGCTTTACCCACGATGTACTGGGCCGAATCCTCTAACTTCTGTAAGGTTTTCCGCTCAAAGGGATTGGTGTTCCTATACCAGGCTGTTATGTACCCTGTCAGCACACTTTCCACCCACACAGTTATGGGAGTTTGCCAAGTCTTTCAATGATAGGCTAGACATCTGCCGTCTCCTGAGGAAGTAGGGACGCTGTCGTGCTTTCTATGCAATTATATTTATATGATTGTTTCAGGACAGGTCTTCTGAGATAAAGAGACACAGGAATTTAAAGTTACTCACCCTCTCCACCTCTGATCCTCCAATGATTACTGGCTTACTCTCTCAAGAGGTCTACAGTCAGTTCCTTGGACTTACTAACTTTGAGTGAGAGGTTGTTGTTATGACACTACTCAGCCAAGTTTTCGGTCTTTCTCCTGTATGCTGATTCATTACCCCATATGATGACAACCCACAGCAGTGGTGTCATCAGCAAACTTGTGTATGGTGTTGGGGCTGTACTTAGCCACCCAGTCATAGATGACATCAAGGTGGCGCCAGTGTACATCGGTAACTCTCTGCTGGCTGCAGGAATTAGTAAATAATAAGCAATAAATATCGAGAACTTGAGATGAAGAGCCCTTAAAACTGAGTCTGTGGTTTGCAGGAATATTTCAATGATGGGGCAAGTGAATTTGAGTGAAATTATCCCCTTTGGTTCAAGAAACTGATGGCTGAGGGGTGATAATTGTTCCTGAACCTGGTGGTGTGAATCCTGAGGCTCCTGCACCTCCTTCCTGATGGCATCAGGGGGAAGAGAGCACGACCTGAGTGGGGCAGGGGTTCCTGCTGGTGGATGCTGCTTTCCTGCGACGACGTTTCGTGTAGATCAGTGGTAGGGAGGGCTTTACCCGTGATGGACCTTTGATCAGGACTGAGAGTGCATAATGATCCCAGGAGAACTGGCCCAGCTCCGATTTTTCTTCTCAAAGAGTCGAACTCTTAGAGATTAACCAGCCAAAGACGTTCACGTTATTGGCAGGTAGATATCACACAATTGTGGAGAGATGCAGCAGCGGGGAGACCACTCTGCTTATAATGTCTGTCTTAATTATTTTAATTTTAGTTTTACTTAGAGCTAAAGAGTGGAACAGGCTCTTCTGTCCCAGCAAACCTCAGGTCCCAGCAGCCCTCCTATTTGACACCAGCCTAATCACAGGACAATTTGCAATGACCTCGTAACCCCCCAGTACGTCTTTGGACTGTGGGAGGAAACCAGAGCACCCGGAGGAAACCCTCATGGTTCACTGGGAGAACATACACATTCCTTACTGACGGCGCTGGTATTGAACCCTGAACTCTGGTACAGCTCAAGCTGCAAAAATGGCACATGGACTGTTGCAATACGACAATCCACAGGACGCTCAAAGCTGCTGCGTGGGTTGACTCTGTGGTTAAGAAGGCGTACGGTGTATTGGCCTTCATCAGTCGTGGGATTGAGTTTAAGAGCCGAGAGGTAATGTTGCAGTTATATAGGACCCTGGTCAGACCCCACTTGGAGTACTGTGCTCAGTTCTGGTTGCCTCACTACAGGAAGGATGTGGAAGCCATAGAAAGGGTGCAGAGGAGATTCACAAGGATGTTGCCTGGATTGGGAAGCATGCCTTATGAGAATAGGTTGAGTGAACTCGACCTTTTCTCCTTGGAGCGACAGAGGATGAGAGGTGACCTGATAGAGGTGTACAAGATGATGAGAGGCATTGATCGGGTGGATAGTCAGAGGCTTTTCCCCAGGGCTGAAATGGCTACCACAAGAGGACACGTTTACAGTGCTGGGGAGTAGGTACAGAGGAGATGTCAGGGGTAAGTTTTTTACTCAGAGAGTGGTGAGTGCATGGAATGGGCTGCCGGCAATGGTGATGGAGGTGGAAACGACAGGGTCTTTTAAGAGGCTTCTGGATAGGTACATGAAGCTTAGTAAAATAGAGGGCTATAGGTAAGCCTAGTAATTTCTAAGGTAGGGACATGTTCAGCACAACTTTGTGGGCCAAAGGGCCTGTATTGTGTTGAAGGTTTTCTAATACTGTGGCGCCCTGTTATTTAATACAATGTTATTAATTGATCATCCGGTCTGTGTGGGGTGTCCGGGGAGGGATTAGCAACTCTGGGTAAGGGGCTTGCCGTGTCCATACTGGGACAGCTCACTCAGCTTTGGTCCCCACCGGACACTCAGCTCTCACCCGCGGCTCCGAGTAGCTGTTTGGATGTGACAGCGGCCACACCCCCCCCCCCCCACCCACCGCCACCCCGGTACACCACTTCGACAGGCGGGATAAACCAGGTGAAGGTAGCCAGCGGTCTCACATCCCCGTAAGTTAGGGACGTGCCTGACCCAGCGCGCAAAGTCAGCTCCGGCGGACTGGATGGACGAGATGGACAGTGAGATCCAATGGCCGGGAAAGGTGGTTCTGCGATGCTCTGCGGAGAATCCCCCCGCACAGGTTTCCTGTCATCGTCAGACATGACGGACAACCACATCATTGATAAATCCAACATGGAGCCCTGAAATAGCAAAATCGAGGTGTTTCAGACCAGTGGCAGCTGTGCATTTAAAAGGAAGATGAACACCTGAGAAGTGAGGGAATGGAAGATACACCCAGTGGCCACCTGTTCTCCCGCTCGGTAATGTAAATATATAATCAGTGTTATGGACCGGCAACAACAGATGTAGAATGGAGTTGGGGAATTATTGCAAAACAACTAAATTTATTAACATTTATGCAGAAGTATAGAAAATTAAACAAATGTCTAACTTAAACAGAAGTCAACGGCGTTACGCGTCTATAGCTCCCAAACAGTCAAACTTAGAAACAATTCTTAATAAAGTCTTACCCAAGCACAGTCTTAGAGTGGCAGGTGATTCATGAAATAAGTGAGAGAGAGACTTGTATATTCACGATGCAGTGAAGAGACGATCTTGGAGATTCACAATGCAGCGGAGAAGCCATCTCGCAGAGACGAAGAAACAGTTTGCAGCCGCGGAGTACCTTTTCCGAAGAGTCAAAGAAGAGAGGGATTTCACAGAGTAACTGACAGGGAAGGTCCCTTTCTCCGTAATGGTCACCACACGACGCCCGGGACCATGCAGGGGTTGACCAAAAGTGTGTGCCACAATCCACGTGTGGGTTATACGAAACGTCAGTCACATTCGAAATGGACAGAGTGCTGTCAGCTAACCCAGTCCTTTGGGTTCATTCAAAGCCTGCAATCTTCACTCTCACTCTCTCTTCCCGTCGATTCCTTAACGACTCCTTACCGAGCGACTCCCTAACGAGTGACTGTGTCTCCTTTCATACCGCCGGGGATATACGTCATCATGTGACTCTCACAGAAACAAAGTCCTGGATTCCCAGTAAACCACGTGACGTCCCCAGGAATCGAAACTACGCGGTTCCAGCAAAACAAGACCATAGATACATCACACTTAGTACCACGTGACATCCACAGGATTTGAAACTGTGGACCCAGAACATCAGCCAATCATGCGGCAGCAACTTAAGAGGTTCGGCTGTTGTTCAGACCAAACATCAGAATGGGGAAGAAATGTGACCTAATGGTCGTTGCTGCCAGAGAGTGGTTTTGAGCATCTCAGAAACTGTTGATCTCTTGGGAGAATGGTGTGAAAAACAAAAAGAAAAAAGCATCCAGTGAGCAGAAGTTCTGTGGGTGAGAACGCTTTGTTAATGAGAGAGGTCTGAAGAGAATGACCAGACAGGAAAGGCGACATAAGCTGAAGTAACAGCAGTCGTGTGCGGAAGACGGGCGACCCCAGCCATCATCAATATTTTTCAGAGATTCTCTGCCTGGTGTATAACAGCATCTCTGCAGAGCTTGACAAACCTTGAAGTGGATTGGCTGCAGCGGCCTAGAGAACTCTGAGATTGCACTCAGTGGCCACTTTATTAGGTACAGAAGGAAGCTCATGCAGAAGGTTGGAACAATTTCTATGTAATTGCTTTTAAGTACTGCTTGTAATTCTTTACTGTCCTTATCCAATTATTGGAGATCACCAGACATTACAAGTAATAAATCCAATTAAGAATTTCAAAGCTTTTGTACACAGACTATTGAGTGTATAGAACTTGATCCCACAAGGAGTACTTGAAGAGAATTAAAGTGATGTAGGATACGCTGAAAAAAACTGTAAATACCAAGCAGATATAACCATATAACAATTACAGCACAGAAACAGGCCATCTCGGCCCTTCTAGTCCGTGCCGAATGCTTACTCTCACCTAGTCCCACTGACCTGCACTCAGCCCATAACCCTCCATTCCTTTCCTGTCCATATACCTATCCAATTTTACTTTAAATGACAATACCGAACCTGCCTCTACCACTTCTACTGGAAGCTCGTTCCACACAGCTACCACTCTCTGAGTAAAGAAATTCCCCCTCGCATCACCCTTAAACTTTTGCCCCCTAACTCTCAACTCATGTCCTCTTGTTTGAATCTCCCCTACTCTCAATGGAAAAAGCCTATCCACGTCAACTCTATCTATCCCCCTCATAATTTTAAATACCTCTATCAAGTCCCCCCTCAACCTTCTATGCTCCAAAGAATAAAGACCTAACTTGTTCAACCTTTCTCTGTAACTTAGGTGCTAAAACCCAGGTAACATTCTAGCAAATCTTCTCCGTACTCTCTCTATAGCAATGAACTCTTGGGAAAACCTGAAATATTTTCTCTAGAATATCAAAGGTTGAGGGGCGAGCTTATAGAGGTTTACAAAGTTTTGAGAGACATTGATTATTTAGATAGACTTTTTTTTAACCAGGATTGAAATGTCCTAGAGGAACAAGCACAAAATGCTGGAGAAATGCAGCAAGTCAGGTGGCATCTACAGAGGGTAATGAACAGTTGACATTCCATGCCAAGGCCCTTCTTCAGGTCTCAGGCCATTAGGAGTCTTAATATAGGATCTCGGTCCGAAAAGACGACTGTTTATCCCTCCATAGATTCGGCCTAGCCTGCTGAGTTCCTTCAGCATTTTGTGCTTGTTCTTCCGGATTTCCAGCATCTGCAGAATCTTCTGTGTTTATTAAATCTGGGGCTGAGAGGGTAAACAAATGTAAGTTCATTGGCATACGCATCACTGAGGATCTCACGTGGTCTGTACATACTGTCTGTGTGGTGAAAAAGGCACAACAGCGCCTCTTTCACCTCAGATGATTGAAGAAGTTTGGTGTGGGACCCCAAATCCTAAGAACTTTCCACAGGGGCACGATTGAGAGCATCCTGACTGGCTGCATCACTGCCTGGTACGGGAACTGTTCCTCCCTCAATCGCAGGACTCTGCAGAGAGTGGTGCGGACAGCCCAGTGCATCTGCAGATGCGAACTTCCCACTATTCAGGACACTTACAAAGACAGGTGTGTAAACGGGGCCCGAAGGTTCATTGGGGACCCGAGTCACCCCAACCACAAACTGTTCCAGCTGCTACCATCCGGGAAACGGTACCGCAGCAAAAAAGACAGGACCAACAGGCTCCGGGACAGCTTCTTCCACCAGGCCGTCAGACTGATTGATTCGCGCTGATACAACTGTATTTCTATGTTATATTGACTGTCCTGTTGTACGTACTATTTGTTACAAATTACTATAAATTGTATGTTGCACATTTAGACGGAGACGTAACGTAGAGATTTTTACTCCTCGTGGATATGAAGGATGTAAGTCATAAAGTCAATTCAATTCATTTCAAATGCTAGAAGGATGAAAGGGTGGAAACCTTCCCTTTGCTAGCCTGCTGGTCAACTTTGGACAATATGTAGCACCTGCGTCCCCCCCACCCCCCACCACTCCATCTGGGCACGTGACCTGCGATCCCCCTCGTGTCTCTGTTAAACTTCAGTCCTCTCAGTTTTGATAAATTTTCCACAGGAACAAGGCTGTGTGCGTTTGCACTATCCCTTCCATCACAATTTCCACATCACCGTAAAGCCAGTTGAATTGTATTGACTTTATTTTTCACTCCTCATGTCTGTGAAGGATGTCAGGAATAAAGTCAAGTCAACTTAATTCAGTTCAATTCAAGTCACACTTCAGTTTTGTAAGATCTATGGAATAAAATCCTAGCCTGCCCAACCTTATCCTAGAACTCAAGTCCTCGAGTTCTGGCAAAACTTTTGTTAACCTTCCTTGTGTTTGTTCAGTCAGATGGATAGATAGATAGATAGATAGATAGATAGATACTTTATTCATCCCCATGGGGAAATTCAACATTTTTTCCAATGTCCCATACACTTGTTGTAGCAAAAACTCATTACATACGATACTTAACTCAGTAATAATATGATATGCATCTAAATCACTAACTCAAAAAGCATTAATACTAGCTTTAAAAAAGTTCTTAAGTCCTGGCAGTTGAATTGTAAAGCCTAATGGCATTGGGGAGTATTGACCTCTTCATCCTGTCTGAGGAGCATTGCATCGACAGTAACCTGTCGCTGAAACTGCTTCTCTGTCTCTGGATGGTGCTATGTAGAGGATGTTCAGGGTTTTCCATAATTGACCGTAGCCTACTCAGCGCCCTTCGCTCAGCTACCGATGTTAAACTCTCCAGTACTTTGCCCACGACAGAGCCCGCCTTCCTTATCAGCTTATTAAGACGTGAGGCGTCCTTCTTCTTAATGCTTCCTCCCCAACACGCCACCACAAAGAAGAGGGCGCTCTCAACAACTGACCTATAGAACATCTTCAGCATCTCACTGCAGACATTGAATGACGCCAACCTTCTAAGGAAATACAGTCGACTCTGTGCCTTCCTGCACAAGGCATCTGTGTTGGCAGTCCAGTCTAGCTTCTCGTCCAACTGTACTCCCAGATACTTGTATGTCTTAACCTGCTCCACACATTCTCCATTAATGATCACTGGCTCCATATGAGGCCTAGATCTCCTAAAGTCCACCACCATCTCCTTGGTCTTGGTGACATTGAGACGCAGGTAGTTTGAGTTGCACCATATCACAAAGTCCTGTATCAGTTTCCTATACTCCTCCTCCTGTCCATTCCTGACACACCCCACTATGGCCGTGTCATCAGCGAACTTCTGCACATGGCAGGACTCCGAGTTATATTGGAAGTCAGATGTGTACAGGGTGAACAGGACCGGAGAGAGTACGGTTCCCTGTGGCGCTCCTGTGCTGCTGACCACTGTGTCAGACCTACAGTCTCCCAACCGCACATACTGAGGTCTATCTGTCAAGTAGTCCACTATCCAATCCACCATGTGAGAGTCTACTCCCATCTCCGTTAACAAACCGTTAGTTTGTGCTTTAAGATCTTGGGCTGGATGGTGTTAAAGGCACTAGAGAAGTCAAGGAATGTAATCCTCACAGCACAACTGACCCCATCTAGGTGAGAGAGTGATTTGTGCAGCAAATACGTGATAGCATCCTCCACTCCCACCTTCTCCTTATATGCAAACTGAAGCGGATCCCGGGCGTGCCTGGTTTGTGGCCAGGTAATACCCTCAGGTAATACTTCCTAGAAGAACGTTGGTGTTTTCGAGTTCTTGCCAATTTAGGTCCTGAGGGCACAGGCTCAGAATAGAAGAAGATTCCTTTAGACAGAGTGGCTGAACAGGGCTCAGTTCTGGGTTAGTGTCGGAACAGCAGTGTTCAGACAGGAAATCAAGGAAGAGCGTTGTATGGGTAAATCTCCGTGTGCAAGGGCAGGTGTGAGAGCTTCGACAGCAGACTAACAAAACAATATGGGATCAAACAATGGTACGGGGCTGCAGAGGGATATTCAGCTGTGAGGGAAATGGGAGGGATTCCACTCCTTGTCATTGTGACTCAGAGAGATGATCACTGGATAATCCCCAGAGATTCTGTGTTTTCACAATCTGCAAAATTCACTTCAATAACCCATCCAGGCATTCCAGATTCCACCGGGCAGGAGGTACACCGCCAGGTTCAAAAACAGCTGCTTCCCTTCGACCACAAACAGGAGAAGATCTGCAGATGCTGGAAATCCGAGCAACACACTCAAAACGCGGAGTAACTCTGCAGGTCAACTGTTTGCTCTTTTCCATAAAAGGTGTGTGTGTGTGTGTGTGTGTGGACTCATCACCACCCACCTGCCTTTTCCCCATAACCCTTAATTCCCCTAATAGACTAAAATGGACCTTATTGTTCCTTTGTATTAATGTGTTCTTTCTTATTAAAAAAAATATAGAACCATAGAACATTACAGCACAGAAACAGGCCTTTTGGCCCTTCTTGGCTGTGCCACTGACCTGCACCCGGCCCATAAGCCTCCATACACCTCTCATCCATGTACCTGTCCATGTTCTCATCCATGTTTTTCTTAAATGTCAAAAGTGAGCCCGCATTCACCACTTCATCTGGCAGCTCATTCCACACTCCTATCACTCTCTGCTTGAAGAAACCCCCCACCCCAATGTTCCCTTTAAACTTTTCCCCCTTCACCCTTAACCTATGACCTCTGGTTTTTTTCTCCCCTAGCCTCAGTGGAAAAAGCCTGCTTGCAACATCCTCAACATGGGGTGGGAGGAACTATTGTGCATCCTGACTATCTTGAACTTAACAAGCATCTATTTACATGAACTGTCCCCACCCCCCGGGCTGTGTCCTGAGCCGATTGCTGCACACCCTGCTCACGTACCACTGTGCAACCAGACACCCGAGCGACCACATGGTGAAGTTTGCGGGTGACACGACAGTGGCGGGGCTCGTCAGCAACAATGATGAAACAGCCTACTGAGACCAGGTGGAGGAGCTCGAGGCCTGGTGCGAGGCAAATAACCTCTCCCTCAATGTCAGCGAGACAAAGGAGATGGTTATCAACTTCAAGAGAACTGGCACCACCCACACCACTCGTCACATCGGGGGCACAGCAGTGGAAACTGTCAGCAGTTTCAAACCCCTGGGAGGGCACATCTAACACGGCCTCTCACGGTCCCAGAGCACGTTATACGCGATGAGGAAAGCTCCCCGACGCCTCTGCTTCCTGAGGAGGCTGGAGGGAGCTGGGCTTTTGCACCTCCCTACTCACGTCACTCTACACATGGACAGTGGGGAGCGTCCTAACCCGCTGCGTCACTGCTCGGTACGGAAACTGCACCGCGGCAGAGAGGAAGGGTCTGCAACGGGTAGTTGAAACTTCCCAACACATCACCGGCACCGGCCTACCCACCATCACGGACACATATACCGAAAGAGGCTGGATAAGGGCCAGTAACATCAAGAAGGATTCCATCCTCTCTGCTCATTGACTCTTGGTCCTGCATCCCTCCCGAATCCACGCCAGAACCACCAGACTCAACATCAGTTACTTCCCCCAAGCAGTGAGGCTGATCAACGACACCTCCACCCACTAACCCACCCCTCCACACCCCCAACCACCACTACTTTATCATTTCCTGTCAGTCACCTTATTTCCACTCTTGAGCCTAGCATCACTTTATGGAGATACAATCAATGTACATAAACTATCGTATGTGTTTATATTTATTGTGTTTTTAAAAATTATTATTACATAGAAACATAGAAAACCTACAGCACAATACAGGCCCTTTGGCCCACAAAGTTGGGCCGAACATGTCCCCACTCTAGAAATCACTAAGCCTACCCGTAGCCCTGTATTTTTCTAATTTGCTCTTTTGTGCTCTTTATCTGTGTGTGTGTGTGTGTGTGTGTGTGTGTGTGTGTGTGTGTGTGTGTGTGTGTGTGTGTGTGTGTGTGTGTGTGTGTGTGTGTGTGTGTGTGTGTGTGTGTGTGTGTGTGTGTGTTTATTTTGTGCTGCTTCAGATCTGAAGTAACAATTACTCTGTTCTCTTGTGTACTGGAAATAACATTAAGCAATCTTGAATCTTTGATCTTGAATCTTCTTCCTGTGAAGATTGTAGCTGTTATGCTCTGTGCCTGTGATACTGAGGCAAGTCAGCTTTTCATTGCACCCATGCATACGTGAATATAATAACAAACTTGACTTGGACTTCGATGGCCTCTAGTCCCAACTGCCTCATCTTCAGCAGAGAGGTTCAGCACCTCTGCACCTCCAGCCCACGCTGGAAGATTTGAGAATCTCCACCTTTTCCTTGTTGGAGGCCCAGCCAGTTCCTGCCACATCTGGAGAAGAGGGATACTTATGTGAGAATGCTGTTCTTGGACTACAGTTCATCATTCAACACCTTAATTCCCTCCAGGCTTGACAGGAAGCTCAGAGACCTCGGCCTTCACCCTGCCTTGGATACCAGATCCTGCACTTCCTGTCAGATCACCGGCAGGTGGTAAGAGTGGGCTCCCTCACCTCTGCCCCTCTGACCCTCAACACATGTCCCCTCAGGGCTGTGTGTGAAGCCCCCTCCTTTACTCTGTATACCCATGACTGTGTCGTCACACACAGCTCCAAACTGCTAATGAAATTTGCTGATGGCACTACACTAATTGGCCTAATTTCAAATAATAATGAGGCCACCTACAGAGAAGAAGACATCACCCTGACACAGCGGTGTCAAGAAAACAACCTCTCCCTCAATGTTGCAAAAACAAAGGAGCTGGTTGTGGACTACAGGAGGAATGGAGACAGGCTAACCCCTATCGACATCAATGGATCTGGGGTTGAGAAGGTGAACAGCTTTAAGTTCCTCGGCATAAACATCACCAAGGATCTGTACATACTGTCTGTGTGGTGAAAAAGGCACAACAGAGCCTCTTTCACCTCAGATGGTTGAAGAAGTTTGGTATGGACCCCCAAATTCTAAAAACTTTCTACAGGGGCACGATTGAGAGCATCCTGCCTGGCTGCATCACTGCCTGGTATGGGAACTGTACCCTCCCTCAATCGCAGGACTCTGCAGAGAGTGGTGCGGACAGCCCAGCGCATCTGTAGTTGTGAACTTCCCACTATTCAGGACATTTACAAAGACAGGTGTGTAAAAAGGGCCTGAAGGATCATTGGAGACCCGAGTCACCCCAACCACAAACTGTGCCAGCTGCTACCATCTGGGAAACGGTACCGCGGCATTAAAGCCAGGACCAACAGGCTCCGGGACAGCTTCTTCCACCAGGCCGTCAGACTGATTAATTCATACTGACACAACTGTATTTCAATATTGACTACCCTGTTGCATATAATATTTATTATAAATTACTCTAAATTGTGCATTGCTCTAGGTTTATCTTGCCGTGGACTGACATTTTTAAGAGAGAGTGCCTGAGTGACATCAGCCGCCAGCTTTCTCGTCTCCTGTTTGAATCTTACTAAAGTGGGGGGGGGGGGGGGGTGGAACTATTTGACTCTGCAGCTTGTTTTGACTTAAGCAAGGACACTCACTCACACACAGTCAGTCGCAGTTGGAGTCGGACAATGGAAGGAAGCCAGTGAGTAAGGGGTCACTGGTTGGAACTCTCGAGTGCCCACAAGGGTGGGTTGAGCACTGACCCAGCACATCAATAAGTGGCTATCACGTTGTGTGATTGGGAGCAACCTTGTGGAATCTACCTAAATGTTAACCCTTGCTGGGTGGTAGTTCCCTTTGAAGATGGTACCCCTGTGATAAGCTACATAGAACATAGAACATAGAATAGTACAGCACATTACAGGCCCTTCGGCCCACAATGTTGTGCCGACACTCAAACCCTGCCTCCCATATAACCCCCCCCCCCACCTTAAATTCTTCCATATACCTGTCTAGTAGTCTCTTAAATTTCACTAGTGTATCTGCCTCCACCACTGACTCAGGCAGTGCATTCCACGTACCAACCACTCTCTGAGTGAAAAACCTTCCTTTAATATCCCCCTTGAACTTCCCTCCCCTTACCTTAAAGCCATGCCCTCTTGTATTGAGCAGTGGTGCCCTGGGGAAGAGACGCTGGCTGTCCACTCTATCTATTTTTGTACAGCTCTATCATGTCTCCTCTCATCCTCCTTCTCTCCAGAGAGTAAAGCCCCACTATTGGTGATAATTTGTAAGCGGATTTGGAACGACGACGGATAAAACCTACGGCGATTGTTATCCTGTTTTACCACCATGGAACCTGTGGAATACGACATAAATGCCTTCTCTCACCACTCACCTTGGATGACAAATATCTCTCTCACATCATTTAATCCGTGGATGAACTGAACATTCATACCTTACCATCTCAAGATTTTAAGCCTGGTGCCCCCCCAACCCCTGAGCTCAATAGTTTGTATACTCATATGTATATCCATAACACTGTTAAATTCTGATTATTCTTGTTTAAGCTGCTATATTAAATAGATACTAATAAAGATAGTGCTTTTAACATCAAAACCAGACTCCAGGCGTAGTCTGTTGCTGATGGTTCTTTTAAACTGTTACGGGTACATAAAGCTCATTTAGACGGAGATGTAATGTAAAGATTTTTACTCATGTATATGAAAAATGTACGTACTAAAATCAATTTAATTCCACTGCCACTTTTCTTACCCTTCCCTCTTCAAAGTTCAAAGTAAATTTATGATCAAAGTATGTAAAGTATTTGTACGTAAGAACACTGAGGCTGTCTACAGGAAGGGTCAGAGCCGTCTCTACTTCCTGAAGAGACTGAGGTCCTTTAACATCTGCTGGACGATGCTGAGGATGTTCTACGAGTCTGTGGTGGCCAGTGCTATCATGTTTGCTGTTGTGTGCTGGGGCAGCAGGCTGAGGGTAGCAGACACCAACAGAATCAACAAACTCATTCGTAAGGCCAGTGATGTTGTGGGGGTGGAACTGGACTCTCTGACGGTGGTGTCTAAAAAGAGGATGCTGTCCAAGTTGCATGCCATCTTGGACAATGTCTCCCATCTGCTCCATAATGTACTGGTTAGGCACAGGAGTACGTTCAGCCAGAGACTCATTCCACCGAGATGCAACGCTGAACGTCATAGGAAGTCATTCCTACTTGTGGCCATCAAACTTTACAACTCCTCCCTCAGAGTGTCAGACACCCTGAGCCAATAGGCTGGTCCTGGACTTATTTCCATGTGGTATGATTAACTTATTATTTAATTAGTTATGGTTTTATATTGCTATATTTCTACACTATTCTTGGTTGGTGCGGCTGTAACGAAACCCAATTTCCCTCGGGATCAATAAAGTATGTCTGTCTGTCTGTCACCATATGCAACCTTTAGATTTATTTTCTTGGGGGCATTCACAATAGAAGAGAAAGATACAACAGAATTAATGAAAAAAACTACACACGAGAACTGACGGTAGCTGAGCCTACTGGGCCTGAACACCTCCCTCTGCAACTGGATCCTAGACTTCCTGACAGGGAAACTTCAGTCAGTCCGGATTGGGAGCAGCATCTCCAACACCATCACACTGAGCACAGGGGCTCCCCAGGGCTGTGTGCTCAGTCCACTGCTGTTCACTCTGCTGGCCCACGACTGTGCTGCAACACACAGCTCGAACCACATCATCAAGTTCGCTGATGACACGACCGTGGTGGGTCTCATCAGCAAGAACGACGAGTCAGCATACAGAGAGGAGGTGCAGTGGCTAATGGACTGGTGCAGAGCCAACAACCTGTCTCTGAATGTGAACAAAACAAAAGAGATGGTTGTTGGCTTCAGGAGGGCACGAAGTGACCACTCCCCGCTGAACATCGACGGCTCCTTGGTAGAGATAATTAAGAGCACCAAATTTCTTGGTGTTCACCTGGCGGAGAATCTCACCTGGTCCCTCAACAGCAAATCCATAGCAAAGAAAGCCCAGCAGCGTCTCTACTTTCTGCGAAGGCTGAGGAAAGTCCATCTCCCACCCCCCATCCTCATCACATTCTACAGGGGTTGTATTGAGAGCATCCTGAGCAACTGCATCACTGCCTGATTCAGAAATTGCACCATCTCGGATCGCAAGACCCTGCAGCGGATAGTGAGGTCAGCTGAGAAGATCATCGGGGTCTCTCTTCCCGCCATCACGGACATTTACATTACACGCTGCATTCGCAAAGCAAACAGCTATGAAGGACCCCATGCACCCCTCATACAATCTCTTCTCCCTCCTGCCGTCTGGGAAAAGGCACCGAAGCATTCAGGCTCTCACGATCAGACTATATAACAATTTCTTCCCCCAAGCTATCAGACTCCTCAATACCCAGAGCCTGGACTGACACCTTACAGCCCTATTGTCCTGTTTATTATTTATTGTAATGCCTGCACTGTTTCTGTGCACTTTATGCAGTCCTGTGTAGGTCTGTAGTCTAGTGTAGCTTTCTTTGTGTTTTTTTTTACGCAGTTCAGTCTAGTTTTTGTACTGTGTCATGTAACACCATGGTTCTGAAAAACGTTGTCTCATTTTTACTCTGTACTGTACCAGCAGTTATGGTCGAAATGACAATAAAAGTGACTTCACTTGACAAACAACCAATGCGGAAAAGAAGACAAATTGTACAAATACATACGAAAATAGTAAATAAATAATACTGAGACCATGAGTTGTAGAGTCCCTGAAAGTGAGACTGTAGGTTGTGGAATCCGTTCAGAGTTGAGATGAATGAAATTATCCATGCTGGTTCAGGAGCCTGATGGTTGAATGGTAATAACTGTTCCTGAATCTGGTGCTGTGGGATCTAATGCTCCTGTACCTCCTTCCCTGTGACCTTTGACGCCACCCAAATCTCTCCAGAATAAAGGAGTAGCCATGGAAACTCTGTAACTCTGGGAATTCTCACCTTTGACTTCTATACTATGAAGAGTAACTTTTCATGGTGACGCAACGTTGTTTTCATGAATCGTAGCATTTTTAATAATTATTGGATTTAAGATGCACTTTTTATGTATCGCTGGTTTAATCATAGTCGTGCAGGTAGAGTTTATAGGTGTATTTCATTGATGTTAACAGGCCCTTTTGGCCAGTGAGCACACTCTGCCCAGTTATACCCACGAGACCAATTAACCTACCAACCAGTTCACCTTTGGACTTTGGGAGGAAACCAGAGCACCTGGAGGAAACCCACATGGTCATAGGAAGAACATACAAACTCCGTACAGACCGTGGTGGTAATTCAACCCGGGTTGCTAGTGCTGTATCTCCAAGAGGACCACAACTTTGTCGTTGGGTTTGGAGGCTCGCGTGCCTCAGTGACCCAGAGAGCTATGTTGGCTGGAGTCAGGGCTTTATGCTCTGGCTCTTGGTAGGGTCGCCCATGCCAAACAGGTCCAAAAGTAGAGACCAGACTAAGAGTTGTCCACCAGTCCTCCAGGTTGGAGGGTTCAGCTCAGGGCTAACAACTCTGACTAGTCAACCTGTAATGGAAACAGCAATGAAGAACCCTTCTACATCTGAGTGCAGAGGTATTCCCGAGTCTCCATCCAGGATGACGGTAGTGAAAACCAAGCGGAAGCTACTGACATGACGAAGGAAGCCCTGACCACTACCAAGACCAAGGCCAAAATTGGTTTTGATGGAGGACCTTCATTGCTGCCCTAAATGCCAGGGGCATATCGCCAGTCAGGTAACAGGCTAGTGTGGTAATAGTTATTATAAATGCCATGTTAGCAAGCCATTTTATTAAAGGAGAGAGAGAGAGAGAAAGGAGAGAGAGAGAGAGAGAGAGAGAGAGAGAGAGAGAGAGAGAGAGAGAGAGAGAGAGAGAGAGAGAGAAAGGGAGGGAGAGGGGGAGAGAGAGAGAGAGAGAGAGAGAGAGAGAGAGAGAGAGAGAGAGAGAGAGAGAGAGAGAGAGAGAGAAAGAGAAGGAGGAAGGGAGGGAGGGAGAGAGAGAGATCAGTGACACATGAAGGATAGAAAATCGGCGGGCCAGGTACTGTAGGAGGGAATGGTTAGATTGATCTTGGAGTAGGTTAAAATGTCAGTACAACGTTGTGGGTTAAACGGCCTCTAATGTGTTGTAATGCTCACATAGCTTATGATGGAGAAGTGGGCCAAATTGGAAGAATGCAAAGATCTTGGAAAGTTGAGAAGCGAAGCATTCATTTCATGCACCTGCAGCTGTTTGCTTTCCTAAGTATGGAATCTGTGTTTAGTTGGGACGGAAAATGCACAGACATAATTGCCGCTGTGTGTTGAATTCCACCTCTGAAATCTGAGTCCATCAAAGTCAATTTAATAATTGCAGAACAAGATGAAACATATGCTCAGTACCAAAATGTATCACTCAAATGCAAAGACCAATATCTCAATGTCTTCCAAGGCATCACAGCTACATTTAATGATCTGCCATTAAATCTGTTCAGCTCACCCATTCAAGGAAGGCCTGTTGTGAGACTAAAGGATTTTTCACGGCACTAGATTATTAGCATTGACAGAAGAACTTCTTCAATAGTTCATTGGTTCAATTGAATATCAGAGAATGTATACAGTGTACAAAATGAAATTCTTACTCTCCACAGACACCCACAAAACATGAAAAACCCCAAAGAATAAACGACAGAAACATCAGAACTCCGAAGTCCCCCCTCCCGTGCACAAACAGCAGCAAACGCATCGACCGCCCCTCCCCAACTTGCACCAGCAAAGGCACCAACCATCTCCCCCCAACACCATGCAAGCAAAAGCCCCCTAATCGACCCTGATTTAGAGTCCACTTTCATTTTCATTTCTAGAATCTTTTTATTGGTACATAATCTTCTACAGCTATAAAATGATACAATTCTTCAACAAACAAATTGATATATATACAATTATTAAAGCAGAAGAGAAAAAAAGCTGATCGTAGTATATGAAAATGAAAAAAAAATTATATCAGGAAAAGAAGGAAAAGAAAATAACCCCAACTAACTGAAAAAAACCCACTGACCACAAAAAAGGTGAAAAAAAAATGATCAGGAATCAACCTTCAGAGCAATACGTCTTAGCATCATCTATATATACATATATATATATATATATATATATAAAGAAAAAGAATCATCAACTGCCAATTCATGTTTATATAGAATAAGATTGGAAGGAAACCATATAAAATGAATCAAATTAAATGATAATATTTGGCAAAGGAGCCCCATTGTCTCTCAAAATCGAATCGAGGATCAAAAGTTCTACTTCCAATTTTTTCCAAACTGAGACATAACGTTACTTGAGAAAACCATTCAATTAATGTAGGGACAGAGGTATCTTTCCATTTTAATAAAATAGCCCTTCTTGCCAATAATGCAAAGAGTCCGTAAAAACTACGGTCTATACCTCAACACTTCAGTATCTTAGTCAGGCTCTCTCACACTAGCGAGGGAGAGAAAGGTCACTTCAAAACAGATGCTAAAAGTCCAGAGTAACACACACACAAAATGCTGGAAGAACCCATCGAGCAGTCATGGAGAGGAATAAACAGTCGACCTTTCAGGCCGAGACCCTTTAGCATTGAAATAATATTTTTAGCTATTGCACAAACACCACCCTTGCCCTCAAAATCTACCACATTATGATCCTGCACATTATTGTTTAGCTGCACTACACTTTTTAACGAGGTTTTTTTTCTCTTTTCTATTTGCACAATTTTTTTAAAAAACCTTTTGCACACTATTTGTTTGCCTGGCCTGTTGGGTGCGTTTTTCAATTTCTATTACGGTTCTTGGATTTACTGAAAAATTAATCTCAGGATTGTACAGTACTGCGTAAAATGCTTATGCACATGTATATAGCCAGGGTGCCTAAGGCTTTTGCACAGTACTGCAGTAATTTTATGTATTGCACTGTACTGCTGCAGGAAAAAAAGTCGAGACAGACGTGAGTGATGATAAACCTGACTCTGATGTAGGACTCTATATGGGACTGAGAGTGGGAAGGAGACAGGGGGAGGGTAATCATGGTTAGGAAAAGGGGAAGGGAACGGGGAGGGAGTGGGAAGCATCAGAGAGACATTTTGTAATTATCAATGAAACCAATTGTTTGGAATCAAATGGCTTTGGCTGGTATCTCAGGGATGGGTGCGTCTGCACCTACGCCACCACCCGCCCCTGGCACTCCTTCTCTGCCACCTGTCCCACACCCCTCCCGCAGCCATTCCCAACATCCTTTGCTCCTCCTCGCTCTCCGTTGCATGTTGACAAATGCGTTTGGTACTCTAGCTATATATATGTGCCTAAGACTTTTGCACGACACTGTATTTGTCAACGAGGAGCAGAGGCTAAGATCCTTCAGGCTTCTATACCTCCCCCCAGTGGAGGCAATGAGAAGAGGGCAGGTCCGAGATGGGGAAGGTCCTTAACGATGGATGCCTCCTTTCTGAAGCATCGCCTTTTGAAGGTGTCCTCAATGCTGGGGAGGCTAGTGCCCATAACATCTGCCTGAGTTTGAGATTCTCGGCAGCTTTTTATGATTCGGTGCCGTGGGTCCATGGACTATACAGAAGCCTGATGCCAGGAGGAAGAAGCTGTTCTTAAAAACTAAAAAAAACAAATTCTCTCTCCAGATATCTGAGCAACCTGCGGAGTAGTTCCTGTATCTTCTGTTTTAACTTAACTAGACAGATTTGGGCGGGATGGTAGCCGAGTGGTTAGCACAACTAATTGAACACTAGCTCAATTCCTGCTGCTGCCTGCAAGGCAGTGGTCCCCAACCTCCGGGCCGCGAAGCACACAGGGGTGCAGCCATAGCCGGCACGCACCCAGCACATCTTTAAGAAAAAAGCTGAAATAAACAAACGGAAATCACCTCTGATCTGGGCCGACATTTACGTGCCGGGCGGCACCTAATGAATTAGCCTGTTTATTTTGAATTTTTTCGTAAAGGTGCGCTGGGTGCACAACGGCTACCGCTGCAGCCCTGCGTGCTTTGTGGCCCGGTGGTTGGGGACCACTGCTGTGAGGAGTTTGGACGTTCTCCACGTTTGTATGTAAGTATCCTCCTTGCCTCTTGATTAGGCTGGGATTCAATCGGGGGATTGCCGGGCAGCGCGGCTCAAAGGGCCAGAAGAACCACTCCATCCTGTATCTCAATAAATATAAATTTAAAAAAAAACAGAACGCAAACGGATGACCCAGGTTCCTGTGCAAGTCCAAGCGGGCTCTTTGCCGCTGTTCTCTCTAAGTGGCGGGGGTGCACGGCCGCACGGTGACTGAAACGCCCCCACGCACGTAACCTTCGTTGTCACGCAGCTGGAATCTTCTTTCGCATAAAGAGCCACGTAGCTCTCTGGCCGGGTAAAACCTCCCTGCTCGGGGAAAGTCTGTGCGGCTGTGAAAAAAAACAGAGGAAACGTTGCCGTTCACTGTTGCGAAACCAAAGCCTTATCAGCCCATTCAAGATAACAAGAAAGATCTCACTGAATGTTTAATAAAGGAGTTTTCCCAGTGGCTCGGCCAGCATTAGTTTCTCAATTTGCAGCATTAAAGTGAGAGTCTAACCATTCAGTGACTGTTGGAACTTGTTGTGAACATTCAGGCAATTTGTTTACAGAAACGCTTTGATAATGCCTTTAAATTAATCCATTGGCAAAATAACACTCAGTAATAGAATTATAGAGCAATACAAAATGGAAACAGGCCCGTCAGACCAAATTGCCCATGCCAGACAAACTAGTCCCATTTGACTGCATTTGGCCCGTGTGCGCCTCTACTTCCTTTGGAGTTTGTGGAGATTTGGCATGACACCCAAAACTTTGACAAACTTCTATAGATGTGTAAAGAACATATTAACTGCCTGATTCACGGCCTGGTATGGAAGCACCAATGCTCTGGAGTGGAAAATCCTACAAAATGTAGTGGATTCAGCCCAGTCCGTCATGGGTAAAGCCCTCCTCACCATTGAACACATCTACATGAAACACTGTCGTAGGAAAGCAGCATCCATCATCAGAGATCCTCACTACCCAGGTCATGCTCTTTTCTCACTGCTGCCATCAGGTAGAGGGTACAAGAGCCTCAGGACTCACACCACCACGTTCAGGAACAGTTACTACCCCTCAACCATCAGGCTCTTGAACAAAAGGGAATAACTACACTCACTTGCTCATCCATTGAGATGTTCCCACAACCAATGATCTCAATTTAGGGACTTTTTATCTCACATTCTCGTATTTATTACTATTTACTTATATTTCATTTGCGCAGTTTGTTGTCTTCTGCACTCTGGTTGATCTTTCATTGATTGTATATATTCTATAGATTTGCTGAGTATGCCCACACAAAAATGAATTTCAGGGTTATATATGGTGACATATATGTAGTTTGATAATACGTTCACTTTGAATGTTGGAGATTGCCTCTCCATGACCTGTCCAAATTTGTATTGTACCTGCCTCAATCACTTCTTCTGGCAGCTCGTTGCATGCACGAATCACCCTCTGTGTGGAGAAGGTTGCCTCTCAGGTCCCTTTTAATTTTTTCCCCTCTCACCTTAAAGCTATGCTCTCCACCCTTCGATACCCTTTCTAGAGGATATATAGGAGCAGATATGGCTCATCGAGTCTGCCCCGCCATTTGATCATGGGCGGTCCATTTCCCTCCCAACTCCATTCCCCTGCCTTCTCCCTGTAACCTTTCATGCCCTGACTAATCTAGAACCTATTAACCTCTGCCTTAAATGCACCCAATGACCGGGCCTCCACAGCTTCACCACCCTCTGGCTAAAGAAATTTCTCCCCATCTCTGTTCTAAAAGGACGCCCCTCGACTCTGAGGCTGTATCCTCTGGTCCTAGACTCCCCCACCATGGGAAACCTCCTCTCCATATCCACTCTGTCGAGGCCTTGATGCACCCCACAATGTAGTTACAGGCATACTACAAAATAAACAGAAGTATCGACCTGAAATACAGTATACAAACAACAGATACACATTTACACATCCCCATTACTAAAGAAATGGAATATTCAGTCGTGTATGGAGGGAAAGATATGGTAAAGCCAATCTGAGTGTATCAACTTGGTTTAGGACCCACTATCAGAATATACAGGGAAAGACACAGCGAAGTGTGTACACTTGGGTAATGACAGCAGAGTAACAAGGGTGTGTGTGTGTGTGTGTGTGTGTGTGTGTGTGTGTGTGTGTGTGTGTGTGTGTGTGTGTGTGTGTGTGTGTGTGTGTGTGTGTGTGTGTGTGTGTGTGTGTGTGTGTGTGTGTGTGTGTGTGTATAAATGTCTGCGTTCAATGTATACAGTATAGCTAGGGTGCCTAAGATTTCTGCACGGGACTGTATTTGTCAACGTGGAGCGGAGAGCGAGTTTGCAAATCTGGCGGGAGCCAAGTATGTTGGGAATGGTGAGGGTGGAGCACCGCGGGAGGGGTGTGGGACAGGGGGCAGAGAAGGAGTGCCAGGGGCGGGTGCAAACACACCCAGCCCTGAGACACCAGGCAAGGTCATTTGATTCCAAATATTTTGTTTACAGCTGGGTACAGGTATCAATTTCGACCACTGTTTCGATGACAAACTCTGCTTTCTTCATCAGGAAGACCTGGGCACGTAAAGACCAGTGGTATATTTACCCCCGTGGTCTGTCCCTTCTGATTGGTTAGTCTTCATCCAATCGGGTTTTGGCTCTCCCAACTTGTTTACTTCCAGTTCTTACTTACAGTGAGATCTTCATCTTCATTAAAATTCTTTTCCTTTAGTTCTATTTCAATAGCTTCCTTCACCAGGTGGTCCCAAAAAACAGTAGCTTTGTGCTCTGAAAGTCGATCCTATGGCCATTGTGAATGCAGTTTTCTGTTACTGCCAATATTTCCGGGTAACCCAAACGGATACAACTTCTACGATGCAGATTGATGCGGGTTTCCACCATGACTCCCATCTGTCTCTTATACGCTGCTCCTCATTCACAGGGAATCTTATGCACACCAGCTGACCTGAGTCCGTGGCCATCTTTGACCTGCATAAGCTGCGATCTGAGCTTCCTTACGGGTTTATGGGTGGTATTAATCTGTTTCTTCTTCCAGGTCCTGGTGATCCTTCCAGAAACCATAGAAATATAGGGAAGACAGGCGGTAGCAATGGGCTCCTCCTCGTTGTTAGGTCTCCAGGTTTTTCTGTCAGTCCTTTGTAGCCGTTCTGTAGGAATGTCGTGCATAATCATCTTATTTCCTCAGGGAGACTCTTCGAGTCCGAAATAGTTTTCACACGGTTAATCGAAGTAGAAGGAACTCCTCTACATGGGGAAGAACTAGATCCTTTTTCAATTGGTTTATTGATCATTACAGAATGTCCCTCTGGTGCTTCCCTCTCTCTTCCCCCTTTTCCCAACCATGATTCCCCTCTCCCTGTCCCCTTCCCTCTCTCAGTCCACAACAGAGACCCAGATCAGAATCAGATTTATCATCACTCACATATGACATGAAATTTGTTTTTTTTTGCAATAACAGCGGTACAGTGCAATACATAAAATTACTACAATACCATGAAGAAGTCCTAGGCACCCTGGCTATATTCGTATATGCTGAAGACTTTACTCGGTACTCTCTTACAATGTCACTGAAATATCAACAGAGGTAACTCATTTAAGAGATATATCCGAATTTTTGTGGAAGGTGGCATGATAGTGTAGTGGTTAGCACAACGGTTTACAGTATCAGCGACCCGGGTTCAATTCCCGTTGCTGCCTGTAAGGAGTTGGTACTTTCTCCTCGTGACCCCATGGATTTCCTCCGGGTGATTTCCTCCGGGTGCTCTGGTTTCCTCCCACAGTCCAAAGACCTACCGGTTGGTAGGTCAATTGGTCATTGTAAATTGTCCCGTGATTAGGCTACGATTAACCCAGACAACCTGTTCATATTCTATATCTTCACAGTATGGCCCGCGTCAATCTTAACCCAGCTGAAGAATCTCATAACAAGTGTAACAAATTTTGAACCACAGATCTGTTTAGAATGTATAAATAGCCTATCTGACATTAATAAATGGGTGATTAATCCTTAATTAATGTGTCAGAGATCTAAAATCCATTTCACACCTGCTGTATGTGTCTTGCTTTGGATTTCCAGCATCTGCAGACATTTTTGAGTCAAATTTGACCCAGAACAGCCTCAATGTATGTTAACCCTTAATTAATGTGTCAGAGATCTAAAATCCATTTCAATAGATACTGGTCAAATTTGACCCCGAACAGCCTCAGTGGTACAAAAATTTGTAGGACCTGTACAAAAGTATAACATTTTTAATTATTTTCATTTTTGCTCATTTTGGGTCACTTTAGGAAAAGTTATCAAATATCCGCCTAAAAAAAATGGCATTTAGGGTGTTTTTACTGCTGTCAAATGTCAAAACGGGTCAAATTTGACCGGAACAGTAAGTAAGGGTTAAATCGGGGGATTGCGGAAGGCTTGATTGAAGGACCAGAAGGGCCTCTTCAGCTCTCCATCTCAATAAATTTGGAATTCAGACTAACATTTGTCCAATATCAATACCAAGGAGCTGAACCGGCTTCTTTGCCACAACTTTCTTTGATTCTACGACAGTGAGCCGATGCGGCAGTCAGATTATGGCTGTCCGTGGTTAAGCAGCTGCTTAGTTCTTGACTGAAGGAAAGCATATCAACTATAATTACCACTTTCAGGCGAAGACAGGGGCAATAACTAGGATATTAAAGAAAGTTATCAAGAAGAATGTCATACGTTTAACCTGAGGCCAGTGTTTCAATTTGGAGTGTCAGCCTGATGAATGAGGTCTTGGACATTAATGGCGCCTGCAGCTCAAATCCGATTTTAAGGTTCAAACTCTCACTAAGTTTGGAAAGTAAATGGAGAAAACTGAAATGGTATTTCTGGACAACACACTCAAAATGCTGGTGAAACTCAGCAGGTCAGGCAGCGTCTATGGAAATGGACGTTCCGGGCTGAGACCTTTCTTCAGGAGTGAGAAGGAAGGGAGAAGATGCCTGAATTAAAAAGGTGGGGGTAGGGGAAAGAGCCAGACCTGCTGTGTGTGTCCTGCTTTGGATTTCCAGCATCTGCAGACATTTTTGAGTTTAAGATTTGTATTCCCCAGAAAGTGTTTTGCTTGGACGGCACGGCAGCATGGCGGTTAGCGTAACGCTATTACAGTACCGGCGACCTGCGTTCAATTCCTGTGAGGAGTTTGCACGTTCTCCCCGTAGCCACATGGGTTCCACTAGGCGCTCCCGCAGTCCAAAGAAATACAGGACCTCAAACTCCATGTCCTGGTCAAGATTTGCAAACTGAGTTATCCATCGAAGTCTGGAATGACACTGGGGGAAGCACAGAGAAGCCCACTTGGACGGTAGCCCACATCCACTCCATTCATCAGCGTTCAAAGATTCAAAGCGCATTTATCGGCAAAGGAGGTATGCGACTCTGAAATTCGTCTTCTTCACAGACAACCACGAAACAAAGAACCAAAGTGTTCAAAAGAAAGCACCAAACATCAAACCCCCCCTCCCCGCACGTGCAAAACAAAAATCATGCAAATGGCAGCAAAAAAAAATGAGTGAAAACGTAGAATATAAAACACAAAATCACAAGGCATATTTCAGTTCAGCTCAGCTCAGTGCTCATTACCTGCAGGCCCACCTGATTCAAAAATCGCCCAAAAGTAGCAATGAAAAATGGAGTGATCATCATAAACTGGAATTAGAGTCCAAATCGACAATCCACGGTGATGAAATCTTGCTCTGACACCATCCTCTGACAGCAACAAGGGAGAGAGATGATTTGAACATGAGAGAGAGAGAGAGAGAGAGAGAGGGAGAGCAGCAATACGTACAACACGCTGGAGGAACTCAGCAGGTCCGGCAGCATCTGTGGAAACGAGCAGTCAGCGTTTTGGGCCAAGACCCTTTGTCAGGATTGAAGAGGGAGGGGGGCAGGGGCCCTATAAAGAAGGTGGGAGGAGGGTGGGAAGGAGAAGGCTGGTAGGTGCCAGGTGAAAAACCAGGCAGAGAGATGACTTGAACACAAGGGCCTTCCTTTGAGTGCAGCAAGCGTGAGGGAGGGAGGGAGAGAGAGAGAGAGAGACACCACTGCACACAGACACCCTTTTCTAGCAACAGCATGCAAGAGGATGGTGTACAGCCTCTGGACAAAGAGGGGGAGAGAGAGAGAGAGACAATAGACAATAGACAATAGGTGCAGGAGTAGGTCATTCAGCCCTTCGAGTCAGCACCGCCATTCACTGTGATCATGGCTGATCATCCACAATCTGGACCCTGTTCCTGCCTTCTCCCCATATCTCTTGACTCTGCTATCTTTAAGAGCTCTATCTAACTCTTTCTTGAAAGCATCCAGCGAATTGGCCTCCACTGCCTTCTGGGGCAGAGCATTCCACATATCCACAACTCTCTGGGTGAAAAAGTTTTTCCTCAACTCCGTTCTAAATGGCCTCCCCCTTATTCTTAAACTGTGGCCACTGTTTCTGGACTCCCCCAACACCAGGAACACGTTTCCTGCCTCTAGCGTGTCCAATCCCTTAGTAATTTTATATGTTTCAATCAGATCCCCTCTCATCCTTCTAAATTCCAGTGTATACAAGCCCAGTCGCTCCAATCTTTCAACATATGACAGTCCCGCCATCCCGGGAATTAACCTCGTGAACCTACGCTGCACTCCCTCAATAGCAGGAATGTCCTTCCTCAGATTTGGAGACCAAAACTGAACACAATACTCCAGGTGTGGTCTCACCAGGGCCCTGTACAACTACAGAAGGACCACTTTGCTCCTATACTCAACTCCCCTTGTTATGAAGGCCAACATGCCATTAGCTTTCTTCACTGCCTGCTGTACCTGCATGCTTACTTTCAGTGACTGATGTACAAGGACACCTAGACCTCGTGGTACTTCCCTTTTCCTAACTTGACACCATTCAGAAAGAGAGCATCACACACAGACACCTTGCTCCGGCAGCAGTGAGCAAGAGGCTGACAGAAATCACTGAACTTTGAAGTGAAGTCACTGGTGGACAGATGGGAAATGAAACCAATTTGCAGACAGCCATGGAAGGCAGGATACAAATCTAGAGTTTTGTGTACAGTTCTGGTTGCACCTCTATAGGAAGAATGTTGAAACTTTGGGGAGGTTTACCAGGATGTCTGGATTAAAGGACATGCGCTTTCATTAGAGATAAACCTGGGTTGTTTTCCCTGGAGTAGCAGAGAGAGATCTGATGGGGGCTTATAAGATTAGACAGGGAGTATCCTTTTCCCAGGGTAAAAATGTCTAATACCAGAGGTCATGCATGGAAGGTGAGAGGGGTAAGGTTCAAGGGGTAAGGTTTTCACTCAGAGAGTGGTGGATGCCTGGCATGGTGGTAGAGGCATTTGGATAGGCACATGGATGTGAGGAGAATGAAGGGACGTGGACATTGTGCAGGTGGGAGGGATTCTTTTTTTGGGGGGTGTTTTGATTTACTTTGTAACTATTTCAACACAACATAGTGGGCTGAAGGGCCTGTTCCTGTGCTGTACTAATGTATATACATTTGATGAGTCCTTCCAAACCTGAAGAGCGACAGAAGTGCAGGGTGTGAGTTGGAGAAATTGGCGATGGTGCCATATCAGAATCGGAAATCAGAATCAGAATCAGAATCAGAATCAGAATCAGAAATCAGAATCAGAATCAGAAATCAAAATCAGAAATCAGAAATCAAAATCAGAAATCAGAATCAGACTTAATTTTGTGGGATTTGTTAACTTTGCAGCAGCAGTGCAATGCAATCATGATAAAACTGTGAATTATAGTAAGTATGTTTATATTAAATAGTTCAATCAAATCATTGGTGCAAAATTAGAAATGAAAAATAGTGAGGTAGTGTTCATGGGTTCAATGTCCATTTAGGAATCGGATGGCAGAGGGGAAGAAGCTGTTCCTGACTCGTTGAGTGTGTGACTTTGGGCTTCTGTACCTTCTCCGTGACGGTAGCAATGAGAAGAGGGCATGTCCTGGGTGACGGGGATCTTTAATGATGGACACCGCCTTTTCGAAGTGCCGTTCCTGAGAGGAGGAAGCTGTACCAGGTGGTAGGCGAGAGGTGATACAGAGTGAGGGGGAGGGGGTGAGGCAAAGAGCTGAGAAGTTGACTGGTGAAAGGGATAAAGGGCTGGAGGCTAGTGCCTGTGATGGAGCTGACTTTACAAATCTCTTCGGTTCATTTTGATCCTGTGCAGTAGGTCCCTGCCCCCACATACCAGAATGCTCTCCACGGTACATCTGTAGAAATCTCCCAGTGGTTTTTCCCAGATTTTTCCCAAATTTCCCAGATGACAAACCAAATCTTCTCAAACTCCTAAAGGATCACTGAACTTTATCATCCCTCTCAGTACTGAATAAAGGCAGATGAAGGAGGATAAATTCCCCTCAGAATGGGCTCATGTCTGAATTGCAGAGACTTGTTTGGAAATCCGTTGGTAAAGTGCCCTGAAGTCCCTTGCAGCTGAGAGCATGTATTGCGACTATAATCCCAGCATCAGGAGCAGAGGTGTGCCAGAGATTCTACAGCTAATGCGTCTAGTTCCGTTTGTGAGCTCATCTCGAGCCTACTGACGGGAAGGCTTCCGCCCATTTGATGTTACGCGGTACAGAATGTTCCGCTGATGTTCAGAGCAGCCGGGGTGCAAACCGAACCAAAGTGGATTGACAGAGGCAGACCAAGCCAACAATTATCTACACCACGCCATTAGCATAGACACAACTTCCCGCTTGTGACAGAGAAGGGAAATCAGTCTCCAAGCTGTCCGAGGAGAAATGCGAAGGAGTGAAATAGAGTACGGTTTGAGGTTTAAATTGGAAAGAGAGTCTTTTTTTTATTTAACTCCTCTGCAGCCGAGTAAGTGATATTTATTAGAAGGCATGACTGCAAAGCATAAGAAGGGTGCCCTGTATAGTTCCTATAAAGGGAGTAATTGAGTAGAACATAGAACAGTACAACATAGTGCCTTTTGCCCGCAATATTGTGCTGCTGTTCGAACTTACTGCACGAGGAGCTGTTTTTAAATGATAAAGTAACTTTAACAGTAAAAATAAAGTTAATTTAAGCAACACACCAAAAGCTGGAGAAACTCAGCGGGCCAGGCAGCTTCTATGGAAAAGAGCAAACGGTTGCCGTTTCGGGCTGAGACCATTCATCGGGACTGGATAGGAAGGGGTGAAGTCAGAGTAAGAAGGTGGGGGGAGGGGAGGAAGGTGGCGGGTGATAGGTGAGACCGGGAGAGGGAGGGGGTGAGGTAAAGAACTGGGAAATCGATTGGTGAAAGGGATAAAGGGCTGGAGAAGGGGGAATCTGTCAGGAGAGGACAGAAGGCCATGGAAGAAATGGAAGGGAGAGAAGCACCAGAGGGAGGTGATGGGCAGATAAGAAGATAAGGTGAGAGAGGGAGACAGGAATGGGGAATGGTGAAGGAGAGGAGTGGTAGGGCATAACCGCAAGTTAGAGAAATCGATGTTCACGCCATCAGGTTGGAGGGTACCCAGATGAAATATAAGGGGTTGCTTCTCCGTTGGGCTGTTCTCCTCACAGTCCAGGATGCCCTGCATGCTGTTGCTGCCCAGTACTCCCAGAAGGCCTCTAGCTAATACTGTGTGCTCCTTCCCGGGAATATCTGAGCGGGAATTTTAACGTCAGAGGAGGAGCGGACAGTTGGCTCCGCTGGCTTGAGGCAGTGCAGAGGTGGGTTTCAGCTTCCCGCAAGTCAAACAGTCCCTTGTCAGAGCAGAAGCCCCTTGGTGAGTCTGTGGAAATGATTGCCACAGGCCAAGCGATACGAGGAATTTAAAGCTGATGTGGATAGGTTGTTGATCAGTGAGGGCTAGTGGTTACGGGGGTGGAGAGGGGTCAGCGCAGTAGCATAGGGGTTAGCACAACGCTTTGTACGGTAGTACCAACAAGCTGGGTTTATTTCATGTCGCTGTCTGTGAGGAGTTTGCACGTTCTCCCCGTGACCGTGTGGGTTTCCTCTGGGTGCTCCAGTTTCCTCCCACAGTCCAAAGTCACACCGGTTGGTATGTTAATTGGCCATTGTAAATTGTCCTGGGATTAGGCTGGGGTTAAATTGGACTGCTCGACAGGCTGGAAAGGCCGAATCTGCTCTATATCTCAATAATTAAAAATAAAAGGCAGGAGAATGTGGTCGAGAGGGGAAGTAAATCAGCCATGATGGAATGGCAGAGACTCGATGGGCTGAATAGCCTAATTCTGCTCTGATGTCTTACGGTCTAATGGATTTCCATGCTGTCTGCTGAGGCAGCGCAGAGGAATGTTACTCCTCTTCTGATCCATAAAGCCATAAGGCATAATTAGGGTGTGGTGAATCTGTGGAATGCACTGCCGCAGACGGCTGTGGAGGCCAAGTCATTGAACGTATTTAAAGTGGAGGCTGACAGGTTCTTGATTAGTCAGGGTGTCAAACTGTACAGGGAGAAGGCAGACGACTGAGGTTGAGAGAGTAATAAATCAGGCCTGACGGAGTGGTGGAGCAATTTAATTCTGTTTCTTTCTGCTCATGGCCTTATGCAGCTGGAGCCCATCCACTTGAAGGTTCAATGCGTTGTGTGTTCAGACACACCGTCGCTGTAACATAGAACCATAGGACCACAGAACACTACAGCACAGTACAGGCCCTTCAGCCCTCCATGTTGTGCCGACCCATATAATCCTAAACCCACACTACCCGATAACCCTCCATTTTTCTTTCATCCATGTGCCTGTCCAAGAGGCTCTTAAATACCCCTAATGTTTTAGCCTCCACCACCATCCCTGGCAAGTCATTCCAGGCACTCACAACCCTCTGTGTGAAAAACTTACCCCGATGTCTCCCCTAAACTTCCCTCCCTTAACATTGTACATATGCCCTCTGGTGTTTGCTATTGGTGCCCTGGGAAACAGGTACTGACTATCCACCCTATCTATGCCTCTCATAATCTTGTAGACCTCTATCAAGTCCCCTCTCATTCTTCTACGCTCCAAAGAGAAAAGTCCCAGCTCTGCTAACCTTGCTTCTTATGACTTGTTCTCCAATCCAGGCAACATCCTGGTAAATCTCCTCTGCACCCTCTCCATAGCTTCCATATCCTTCCTATAATGAGGTGACCAGAACTGAACACAATACTCTAAGTGCGGTCTCACTAGAGATTTGTAGAGTTGCAACATGACCTCTCCACTCTTGAACTCAATCCCCCTGTTAATGAAGCTTAACATCCCATAGGCCTTCTTAACTACCCTATCAACCTGTGCAGCGACCTTGAGGGATGTATGGATTTGAACCCCAAGGTCCCTTTGTTCATCCACACTCTTAAGTAACTGACCATTAACCCTGTACTCAGTCTAATGGTTTGTCTTTTCAAATTGCATCACCTCACACTTGTCTGGATTGAACTCCATGTGTTGTCACTATCAGTTTGAATTGCGCCATCTTGGATCGTAAGACCCTGCAGCGGATAGTGAGGTCAGCTGAGAAGATCATCGGGGTCTCTCTTCCCGCCATTACGGACATTTACACAACACGCTGCATCCGCAAAGCAAACAGCATTATGAGAGACCCCATGCACCCCTCATACAAACTCTTCTCCCTCCTGCCGTCTGGGAAAAGGCACCGAAGCATTCGGGCTCTCACGACCAGACTGTGCAACAGTTTCTTCCTCCAAGCCATCAGACTCCTCAATACCCAGAGCCTGGACTGACACCTTACTGCCCTATTGTCCTGTTTATTATTTATTGTAATGCCTGCACTGTTTTGTGCACTTTATGCAGTCCTGGGTAGGTCTGTAGTCTAGTGTAGTTGTTTTTTTTTTCTGTGTTGTTTTTTTACGTAGTTCAGTCTAGTTTTTGTACTGTGTCATGTAACACCATGGTCCTGAAAAACGTTGTCTCATTTTTACTATGTACTGCACATCGCAGTTGTGGTCGAAATGATGATAAAAGTGACTTGACTTGAAATGCTGAGCTGTCACCAATAAAGATTATCCTGACTTCACTCTCAGTTCTTGCGTCAATACGCTGCTGGGTTTCGGAAGCTTCTCTTACCTTTAAACCCTTCACTGTAACATCTTCGGCTTCGCGCCCTGAATTGCGCAACGAAGAGCAGACTCCTCATTTCCCCGAACGATAAAGTAGCAGATTGCATTTCGAGCTTCAGAGAACACTGGAGTCTGGCCACCGTTTCAGCAGCTCTGCTAGTTCTGTCACCACATAAGCACTTACAGATGTTCAGAGGTAATTTCCTCTCCGTCCATTATCAGGGCAGCATCTCCGTGGCCTCGCACTGTACTTCTCGAACGAGCAATGTGAGGGAGCTTACTCTGTACTGAACCCAAATTTGCATCTTACTTTTCCCTTTTTTTCCACTTCAAGTGTCAATGCAGTATAATCTAGACAAAACATTGTTCTGGGCCAAAATCATACATCTTGTTCAGATAAGAACATCCAAAGCAGTCCATATGTTGAAATATTGCCCTTCTTGTCTGAGGCAAAAGCAAAGATGTATTGTTGAGGCTTTATAAAGCACTGGTGAGGCCTCAACTGGAGAACTGAGCAGTTTTGGGTCCCTTTTCTAAGAATGTTCTGATACTAGAGAGAAAATAGCCTGTTTTTATTTCTTCTATCAAAGTGCCTGATAGCCTGCCCAGAACTCATTAGCCCTGTATCTTGGGATGAAACCCACACACCCAGCGGAAACCCGTGCAATCATGGGGAAGACGTGAAATTTCTTTACGGACAGTGGCAAGAATCGAACCCCAAACTTATTGCTGCCGCCTATAACTACAGTTACATCAGTGAGGCCTAGGGAGGCCGCCAGTGAGAACATTCTCTTCTGTGAGACCACTTGAATGGTCAGCTTCAGTGTGTTCAGACAGCAGGTGTGGCCAAGGAAATCTTGAGGCCAAAGGTGGAGCTTAGGAGGACGATGGCGTCTAACGGCGACTCCTTTGCTTGCATCTTCGGAAACAGCTCTATTTCCATCTTTAATATCTCTATTTTTCCCTTTCAGGGTTCCTTTGAAGACCCTGACCTGGAGTTACACACCGACTATGGTTTTTTGTGGGAATGGGACCCGCTCTCGGGGTCTCACGACTGACCGCCATTCCAAATATCAAGGACACGCCGAAGAAGACTAGTGTGCCTTCAGGATGGCGGGATTTCGTGGTTCTGGAGGCGGGCAGACTCACGGTCGGTGCCTCCACAGGAAATTCGTGCGTCGTGGGAGAAAAAGCAGTGAGCTGGCTGTGTGCCCAGAGGCCCGAGTTCTTTGGGCACAGAGCTCGGGAAAAGGCGACACAACAGACTTTGAACATCGTAAATCAATGAGTTGTTTGTTGTGTCTCCCCTCTTGCTGTGAAATGGGGGACACTTTTTTTTCCCTTATCAGGGAGAGAGAGAGCCTGTGGTGTGTCGAATACTGGGTGAATGAGTAGTCTTTGGGGTACTGCAAGTCAGTGTCTTTATTGATGCTTTGTTGCACGCTTGAGTGCTTGGAGGGAGGCATCGATGTTTTTTTTCGCTGTTGGGGGGTCAGCACTTTGCTGCTGCTTGTGCGTGGGAGGGGGAGTTGGGCGGACTTTAGGGTTCTAACATTCATTCATTCATTCTTTGGGGCACTTCTCTGTTTTTGTGGATGGTTGTGAAGAAAAAGAATTTCAGGATGTATTTTGTATACATTACTCTGACAGTAAATGTACCTACTGAAACCTTTGTAATCTGTCTGTGAGGTATGGAGCTGTGCGGAGGATATGTCAGTTCGTTCTTGGGCCAAGTGCGAAGAGAGAGACACTGAAGTGAGTCAATAGTGCAGACTTTAATGCAAACCAGATTAAGGAAAACAAATGCCAGGCCATTAACCAGAACTCTGAAATGGAAAACTAGATGCTTACACTGTGGCTGAAAGGACTAACTAAATAGATACTGAATATTGCTAATCTTCAGCGTCAGTTGACTAGACGGTCCACTTTCTCAGGTAAAGCCCAGTGCAATCAGGCAATATGACGTTTCTGTGCTTTGCTCAAGTCTCGACAGGCGCTACAACAAAACGAAAGGAGTTAAATACCAGCATAATTGAATAGTAATTAGCTGACCCGTGCTCAACCACGAACGCAATTGCTGAATCCGCTGTGCTGCCGAGTCCGTGGTTGTGACAGGGTCCTCTCCCTGGGTGTAGCTCCCATGGCGTCACAGGCCTGTACCAGCTGGAAGTCCTGGATAAGCGACTTATCCGAGATGTCTTTCGCCGGGATCTTCAGGACCAATACCCTTACGGTTCCACAAGATACTGGGCCTTACCACGTACCCGGCGAGATGCCAGGAGGTGCTGCACCGTACAGACCAGGGAAACATCTACCAAGCAGGGAGGAGGGTGAGTTGGGTTGACCTGAGTCAGGGAAGAGCCACGGGAAACATGGAATACTGGGTGGATCTTCTGTGATGATGGCAGACCCAAGCCATACAAGGCCTTGATGATAGCCTTTTCCATTACGAGCGTAGCGCGATGCCAACCTGCAGCTCTCAGCTTTCAGGGGAAGATCCCTTGATGCCAACCAGTCCTCCTCTCCTGGCCTTGTTAAACGGCCTTACCTGTTGGCAGAGCCGATCGGCCTGATGGCCTTGTTGTTTCTGGGCGCACAGCAGGGACGCCCTGGCTCGTCTCCGGGTGCGCTCGTAGCGCTGGATCAGCGGTTCAGCAGCAAGAACTCCTACGTTGATCTCCTGATCAAGGAAGAGTGGGGGGCTGGAATCCCCAGATATTTTCTCCTATTTTCCAGAATTTTTCTCTTATTTTCCAGATTTTTTCTCCTCAATTGGCAACTCGTTTTTTCTTCCCCGGGTGATCACATGGGTTTGGGCGGGATGAATAATAAAATAAAATGGGCGGCATGGTGCCCTGTTGGTTGGCACTGTTGCCTTGTGGGATTCGGTGAAAACTAGAGTTAAGATTGGATCAGCCATGATCTTGTTGAATGGCGGAGTAGGCTTGAGGGGCCGATTGGCCTACTCCTGCTCCTATCTCTTATGTTCTTATGTTCTTATGTTATCCCTTCTGCCATTGAAAGGGAGCCTTGCCCATGGAGGACGACTGGAGTTTATTGTGGGCGATCTCTGCCCAAACCAGTTGGGAGCTCCAGGACGTGGGGTTGGAAGAGGCAAGGCAGTGCAGGGTTGTCTCCAGCTCCTGGCTCACTCTGTCTGGCCATTGGATTGGAGTTGGGAACTAGCTGAGAAGCTAGCCATAGCTTCTAATAGCTCTGAGAGTGGGGAATAAACTGTGGTTCACAATCTGACATGGGCCATGGAGCCTGAACACACGTTGAACCATGAGTGTGGCATTCTCAAGAGCAGATGGGAGCTGAGAGAGGGCAATGAAGTGGGCAGCCTTGGGAAATCGATCCACAATGAACAAAATGGTGGTGCTTCCATTAGATGGGAACAGCCCGGTGATGAAATCTACTGAAAGGTGGGACCACAGGCAGTGGACGTAGCAGATCCACAAGACGCTGGCGTGACGTTTTGTTCTGAGCGCAGGTGCGATGGGCAAATGCAAAGATGGCCACCCAAGATTGTCTCTTGGGTTCATTAATTCCCGGATGTCCAGCCAGACGGGAGGAGTGACCCCATTCCAACACTTTGGAATGCACCGCAGCAAGGACAAACAGCTGGTTGGGACGACCCCCACCCGGGACTGGGTCCAACTGTTGGGCAGCCCTCACCTCTGTCTCTATTCCCCAGATCACCGGAGCGGCGATATACGAGCGAGGAAGAATGGGCTGTGGATCAGCATTGTCCTCAGATCCATCGAACTGCCGGGAGAGAGCGTCTGCTTGGTATTCTTGCTGCCGGGACGATAGGTGAGGATGAAATTAAACTGTGTGGAGAAGAGAGCCCACCGGGCTCGACGAGAGTCGAGTCTCTTTGCATCCGGAATGTAGAAGAGGTTCCTGGGATCTGTCCAGACCAAGTAAAGAAGCTCTGCCCCCTCCAGCCAGTGTCGCCATTCCTCCAGGGCTGCTTGACAGCCAGACGTTCCCGGTTCCCAACGTCGTAGTTCGTCTCGGCCAGAATCAAACAACCGGAAGGAAAGGCACAAGGGTGCAGCTGGCTATCGGCAGAGGAGCTCTGAGAGAACAGTTCCAATGCCGACATTGGATTCTTTCATCTTGACTATGAATGGCTGCGATCGGTCTGCATGTTGCAGCAGTGGGCAATGGTGAAAGGTCAGTTTAACTCCGAGAATGTTTGATCATAGGACCATAAGACCATAAGACGTGGGAGCAGAACTAGGCCATCTGACTCATCGAGTCTGCTCCGCCATTCAATCATGGCTGATCCTTTTTTTCCTCTCCTCAATCCCATTTTCCCCGCCTTCTCCCCGTAACCTCTGATGCCATGTCCAATCAAGAACCTATCAATCTCTGCCTTAAATGCACCCAACGACCCGGCCTCCACAGCTGCCTGTGGCAACAAATTCCACAAATTCACCACCCTCTGGCTAAAGAGATAATTGGCACTGTTTATCCAATGGAATCCTGCCGAGGACTTCCTGGTGAGTGAATTTATGGGAGCCGTGATTAAGCCGAAATTCCGGATGAAAGCAGCGATAAAAGTTTGCGGTTCCCATGAAGCAGCGTAGCTGTTTGACTGTAGGTGGTCTGGGGCACTCAGAAACTGTTTGAACTTTACAAGAGTCCATTTCAACACTGGATGGAGTAAGTATACAGCCCAAAAATGCCTTTACAGAACGCACATTATTCGGACTTGGCGTACAAGCCATTTGCGAGGAGCCGTCTGAGAACTCTCCGGACATGCTGGACGTGTTCCTGATGAGAGTGGGAATAGATCAGGATGTCATCTAAGTACACAAAGACAAATTGGTTCAACATGTCCCTGAGCACAACATTAACTAAGGCCTGGAAAACAGTGGGGGTCAGACCAAAAGGCATCACCAGGTACTCCTAGTGGCCATTAGAGGTATTGAAAGCCATTTTCCACTCATCCCCTTCTCTTATGCGAATCAGATTGCAAGCAATGTGCAGGTCAGTTTTGGAAAATATGGTTGCTCCCCGGAGATGTTCAAACGCAGATGATAGCAAGGGAAGAGGGTAGTGGTTCTTCACAGTGATGTTGTTCAAGGACCGATAATCGACACAGGGGACGGAGCTTGCCATCTTTCTTGTTCGCAAGAAAGCAGCCTTCTCCTGCCGGCGAGATTGACGGATGGATAAACCCCATGGCCAACGCCTCCTTGATGTATTCTTCTATGGCCACCATTTCAGGACGAGAGAGAGGAAAGAGCCAGCCTGAGAAAGACTTATGCCAGGTCTGTGGCACAGTCATGTGGTCAGGGAGGTGGTCTTCCCTTTTACTGAGGACCTCGAGGAGATCTGCATATTCAGCCGGAATTCCAGACAGGTCAAGTCCTTAGCTGACACTGGAGGGGATTCCTGGAACAGAGCTTGAGCTGGACCCGGACAGGTAGACTGGCATGCCGGTCCCCACCCCTGGAGTGCTTTCAGTATCAATCGATCTGTGGGTTATGTTGGGATAACCAGGGGAGACGGAGGACCAGTGGCAGTTCAGGCAAATTAATCAGATAGGAGAGCTCTCACTATGGTTGCCTTCGAGCACAAGTTGGAGAGGTTCGGTGGAAAGGTGGATCTGGCCAGAGCCCAGAGCTCGACTGTCCAGGGCCTGGACCTCCTAATTCCTTAGTCAGAACTCCCCACTTTTGAGCTAGAGACCTGGCCATGAGATTCCCAGCAGCACTAGAGTTAATAAACGCCTCAGGTTCATGGTTCCGACACTTCCATGACAAGGAAGCTGCGTGCATTACAGAATTAGGGGAAGATGACTGCAGAGAGAGCCGATCCGTCAGGACTCCCCTCCCTGCTGACGGGTATCCTGGACGCTTGGAACATGTCACCCAGAAACGTCCTGGCCCGCTGCAATAGAAGCAGCAACCTGTTCTCCCACGCCACTCTCATTCCTCCTGAGACAGGTGCATGCACCTTACTTGCACAGGCTCCTCCCTAGACTGGGTGCTGGGTGGTGAGGGAGGAGGAGAGGAAAGACGACGTTCTTTCCCTGCGCCACCTAGTCACCCGGTCGTCAACTCGAACAGCCAGATTAATCAGGTCATCCAGACTATCTTGCTCGAGCTAGACAGTGATCTCGTGCCAGACCCCTGCGCTCGGTCCACGCTGGAGGGCAGTCCTGAGGGATCTCTCACTCCATCCCGTCTCTACTGCGAGGGTACAGAATTTGACAGCATTAATTCATATCGTCCCTTTGCCTGGGCGCAGGTCCAGCAGACGATGGGCAGCCTCCTGACTCCGTGCTGGACGGTCAAAAACCCTCCTTAACTCTGCGGTGAAATGTCGGAACGACTGGGCCGCGGGATATCCTTGCTCCCTTAAAGCTTTGAGCAGGCTGAGTGGAATTCCACATTGGAAATTAGCCATGAATGCCAGTTTTCGTGCATCATCACCAAAACGACCAGGCTGGTCTCGGAATGTCAGCTCACATTGGGTAATAAAGTTCCTGCAGCCAGGGGGGATCACCAGAATTTCTGCCCGGTGGTGGAATACGACAGTCTGGTCTGGGGGCGGGAGTCGGAGTGGGAGCATCTCTGGCTGAAATTATCGGGGTAGCGGAAAAGCAGGACACGTGAAATGCAGGGAGTGGGGCGGGTGCGGCCAGAGGCTGCTGAATTGCGTTGGCAAGAATGCTAATGGCTGTCAGCTGATGCTGGCTGTCCACAGTGAGCTCGGGGACGGTGGCCGTGACAGCGGAAACCGCAGGCACCCCGGTCTGATTGTCCGCGGTGATCTGTTAAACAGTTGTGGTGAAGGGTAATACTTGTTCTTCCAGATGAGACTGGGCTTGTCAGCACGCGGTTATCTGTCTCATTGCTTCCGTAACTTCACTCAGAAAAGATTCCATTGCCTGTAGCTTGTCCCCTACCTGATCAATGAATCTGAGTGTCAAGGTCAGCTGGTCTCTCTGCTAGGTCCATCTTTGTGTGGTTGAGACCGGCTGTCAGTACGTTCGGATACGGCCCAAGTGCAGAGAGAGAGAGACACTGAAGCTGGTCGATAGTTCACAGACTTTAATGCAAACAGGGTTTTAGGGGAAAGAAAAACAATAAACACTCGGCCAAACAGGGCCATTAACTAAAACTCGCAAATGGAAAACTAAATGCAACTCTGTGGCTAAAAGGAATAACTAGGTAGAAAACGATAACTGCTAGTCTTCAGCGTCAGTCCACTGTCTCGGGGTAGGCCAAATGCAGGCAGGCAGCGTCATGTTGCCGGGCTTTGCTCAAGTCCCGACAAGTGCTACAACAAAAAGGGGAGATAAATACCGCCATAATGAAATAATAACTAGCTGGAACGTGCATATTCATGAGAGTGATTTCCGAATCTGCTGTCCTGCCAAATCTGAGGTTGTGACAGGATATCTCCAAGGGTTGGAGCAAGTTGTCTGGGATTGACTTGAATCGATATCAGGATCTGGAGACATAGAACACAGAACACAGAACACAACCGCACAGTATAGGCTCTTTGGCCCACAATGTTGTGCCAACCTTTTAACCTACTTTAAGATCAATCTAACATTTCCCTCCTACCTCGCTCTCCATTTTTCTATCATCCATGTGGCTATCTAATAGTTTCTTAAATACCCCCAATGTATCTGCCTCTACCCACCCCTGGGAGGGCATTCCTTGCGCTCACCACTCTCTGTGTAAAAACACTTACCTCTGACACCAACTTCCCCCATCCTTTCCTCCAATCACCTTAAAATTATGGCCCCTGGCATTAGCCATTTCTGCTCTGGGAGAAAGTCTCCTGCTATCCACTCACTCTATGCATCTTACCACCGTGTACACCTCTATCAAGCCTCCCCTCATCCTCCTTCACTCCAAAGAGAAAAGCCCTCGCTCATGACCTATCCTCTCAAGACATGCAATTCCAGCCGAGCAGTGGTCAGCCTATAGGGAGCGCTCAACGTTTGGTAGCCCCCAAAGTGACAGAACCCATGGAGGTTTTAATTACAAGCCTTGGAGTGACTCACTTGCACTCCACCCAATCCCTCCTTCATCTACAATTCTGTGCAATAATCCTAGGCATCCTATATATCTAAGACTTTTTGTACAGTACTGTACAATCTGGATCCATTTAAATGGTTCAGTTTAATATCAGATGGGGAGGAAGCATTAAGAAGAGGGACGCCTCACGTCTTAATAAACTGGTAAGGAAGGCGGGCTCTGTCGTGGGCAAAGTACTGGAGAGTTTAACATCGGTAGCTGAGCGAAGGGCGCTAAGTAGGCTACGGTCAATTATGGATAACTCTGAACATCCTCTACATAGCACCATCCAGAGACAGAGAAGCAGTTTCAGCGACAGGTTACTATCGATGCAATGCTCCTCAGACAGGATGAAGAGGTCAATACTCCCCAATGCCATTAGGCTTTACAATTCTACCGCCAGGACTTAAGAACTTTTTAAAAGCTATTATTAATGCTTTTTGAGATGGTGATTTAGATGCATATCATATTTTTTTTACTGAGTTAAGTATTGTATGTAATTAGTTCTGCTACAACAAGTGTATGGGACATTGGAAAAAAAAGTTGAATTTCCCCATGGGGATGAATAAAGTATCTATCTATCTATCTATCCTCGAAACAGAAGAAAAACCTCAAAGAATGAATAACTGGAAAAACTTCAGAACCTCAAAACCCACCCTCCCGCCTCCCACATGCAAGTAACATCAAAAGCATCAACTCCCCTCCCCCCACTTGCCTCAGCAAAACCATCTCCCCCCACCCCCACCCACCATGCAAACAACAGCAAACCCAGGGTCCATAAAAAACACTGTTCATGCCACCAGTCTGACCTTCCAAAGGCCCTCTCTCTCTCTCATAATGAGGGAGAGAGAGGTATTTCTCCTGCCATTGCAAGAGGGGAGGTCAACAGCTCGCTGTTTCGACGTCGCAGTCTTCAGCTGCTGTCTCGGTGTTTCAATCTCCTGAGGTGCTTCAGTCGGCAACACCGGTGAGGAATCGAGTCGATCTTGGGGCCACACCGTGAAGCGCACTTCTTCCAGGCTGCCTCTGGAAAGATCAAAACCACTAGGGAGCTTGGTGAGATCGGAGAGCGGGGACCACCGCCGTGAAGGACCGCAGTTTCGGTGCAGCTGTAGATCACGGACTCCAGCAGGTCCCCAGCCGCCTTGGAAAGGGAAGAAAACACATCAAAGATGTCCGGAGAACTTTGAGGTAAAAATAGGATTTTCTGCTCAATAAACATTGGAAATCTTGAGCAACACATTCAAAATGCCAGAGGAACTCAGCAAGTCAGGCAATAGCTATGGAACAGAGTAAACAGTTGACATTTCGGGTACAGACCTTCATCAGGACTTGAAAGACGAATTCAAGTTGGAAGCATCCAACGGAGCTGGCGGCATCTGAATGGAAAAATAGAGTTAATCGTCCATATGAAAGACCCAGAAGGAGCCTCATTCCGTATTTATTCCATGTTGGAGAGACAGCTTCAGAATCAGATTTAATATCACTGGCACTTGTCGTGAGATTTGTTAACTTTGTGCCAGAAGTACAATGCAATACATAATAACAGAAAAAAACCTGGGAATTACAGTAAGTATATATATAAAACAGTTAAATTAAATAAGTAGTGTAAAAATAGAAATAAAAAAGTAGTGATTTGAATCATTGAGTGTGTTGTCTTCTGCCTCTTGTATCTCCTTCCTGATGGTAGCAATGAGAAGAGGTCACGTCCTGGATGATGGGGGTCCTTAATGAGGGATGTCGTCTTTTTGAGGCTTCACTCCTTGAAGATGTCCAAGATACTACAGAGGCTGGTGCCCATGATGGAGCTGACTGAGTTTACAACTCCCTGCAGCTTATTTTGGTCCTGATTCTTTGGTCAGTTTACCCTGATTCTAATCTCCGTTCTCCTTGGCAGATTTCGATAAAGCTGTTGCTGAGGGAGCTTTATTCTGTTAGCAGCTTTCATTTTTTAAAAATGAAAGGCCTATATTTATTTACAAAGTTGGAGCATTCAGAAGTTTGTTTGCTCCTGTACGTGTTCAGCAGGACGGTGTGGCAGAGCGTTTGGCAGGACTGTGCGATGGAGATGGAGTGTTCGGCAGGACTTTGTGGCGGAGCATTCAACAGAGTGTTGTGGCGAAGCTTTGTTTTGTTATATTTTTATATACTTAATAAATTGTTATGAGCTTTGATGAAATTAGGAGGGACAGCGCCTGGGTTTCAGCACCTAAGTTACAGGCAAAGGTTGAACAAGTTAGGTCTTTATTCTTTGGAGCGTAGAAGGTTGAGGGGGGACTTGATAGAGGTATTTAAAATTATGAGGGGGATAGATAGAGTTGACGTGGATAGGCTTTTTCCATTGAGAGTAGGGGAGATTCAAACAAGAGGACACGAGTTGAGAGTTAAGGGGCAAAAGTTTAGGGGTAACACAAGGGGGAACTTCTTTACTCAAAGAGTGGTAGCTGTGTGGAAGGAGCTTCCAGTAGAAATGGTAGAGGTAGGTTCGATATTGTCATTTAAAGTAAAATTGGATAGGTACATGGACAGGAAAGGAATGGAGGGTTATGGGCTGAGTGCAGGTCAGTGGGACTAGGTGAGAGTAAGCGTTGGCCTAGAAGGGCCAAGATGGCCTGTTTCCCTGCTGTAATTGTTATATGGTTATATGACAATCTATTTCAGAATCCAAATCAGAGTCAGGTTTAATATCACTGGCATTTGTCGTGAAATTTGTTGCCATTTAGAAAGGCACCTGCATCGTAAACCAGAGGAGGGTGATTAAGAGTGGGAACATTTGATAGCGGCTGCACTCTACCATCAGACAGACAGACATACTTTATTGATCCTGAGGGAAATTGGGTGTGCAGGACTTGCAGGTGTTCCTGGTCAAGGTAGTGGTTGTGGTAGTACTGGCAGTACTAGGCAGCCATCGATCCCAGGGGATCATGGGTTTGCAGAAACATTGTTTCCGATGTTGGGGAAGTCCAGAACGAGGGGTCACAGTTTAAGGATAAAGGGGAAGCCTTTTAGGACCGAGATGAGGAAAAACTTCTTCACACAGAGAGTGGTGAATCTGTGGAATTCCCTGCCACAGGAAACAGTTGAGGCCGGTTCATTGGCTATATTTAAGAGGAAGTTAGATATGGCCCTTGTGGCTAAAGGGATCAGGGGGTATGGAGAGAAAGCAGGTACAGGGTTCTGAGTTGGATGATCAGCCATGATCATACTGAATGGTGGTGCAGGCTCGAAGGGCTGAATGGCCTACTCCTGCACCTATTTTCTATGTTTCTCTGGTGGGCTGGGTCCTCTCCAGAGCTCAAGCCTGGGCGGGAAGATTTGAAGAACCGGCTGCTGCCCATGAAGCGGGTTCCCCCTCTCCACGTCACTGATGTAGTCCAAGGGAAGGGCAAGCGCCAATACAGCTTGGCACCAGTGTCGTCACAGAGGTTGCCAGGGTGAAGTTGTAAACAACATCAAACTGCCTCAGGGACCCCGGCTCCGGATTTCTTCCTCCGGGTTTACTCCCGAAGCCTTTCCCATGGGTGGGTGTGGCCACAAGGCAGCGGAGGTTTAAAATCAGAGTTTTCCTCCTCCTAAAGCTGACGAGCCCCACCTGCCTGAATCCTGGTCAAAGAAGCAGGCAGGAATTTATTGCAGACATTATCCCCCCCAGCAAGCTGCCTTTTCCAAAAATGCACTTCTGGAAACTTCTATACGGGATTATTAAAAAAAACTTCAAGGCATCTGAAAAATTTCTTACCTCAGGCAGTAATTCCAATCAACCATTCTAGTTATCCCCCCCCCCACCCACCTCTATTAGCCAAGTCATTCCAGTGCACTGTCTATCACTTTTTGTAATGTTGTTTACATTGTAACATCTAATCAAATCAAATCAAATCAAATTAAATTCAAGTGTAATTATCATTCAACCATACACGAGTAGAGCCAAACAAAACAGTCTTGCTAACATGATAATATTTTTGAATTTATGCACATTTTATTCCATATCTGTACTTCAATTCTATTTTTATATAATATTTCATTCTTTATAATTGGTGCATGTGGTGTTTTTGTTGAATGTTGCACCAACACACCACAACAGATTCATAATACGTGCAAATATATATATATATGGTGGAGAAAGATGATCTTTGATTCTTGCTCCTTAATGAGGTTGTGAACGGCCACTAGGGAAACGTGGGGTAGATCAATAATAATTTTGAGAAAGAATTGGATATACACTCAGTGGCCACTTAATTAAGCTCCTCCTGCAGCCATCCACTTCAAGGTTCAATGTGTTGTGTGTTCAGAGGTGCACACCACCTTTGTAATAACGTGCGGTTATTTGAATTGCTGTCGCCTTCCTGTCAGCTTGAATCATTTTCAGGCCATTCTCCTCTGTCCTCCCTCATTAACAAGGCGTTTTCGCCCACAGCACTGCCCCTATTCTTGCACCATTCTTTGTAAACTTTAAGAGAGTTCTGCATGAAAATCCCAGGAGATCAGCAGTTTCTGAGATACTCAAACCACCCCATCTGGCACCAACAATTATTCCACAGTCAAAGTCACTGAGGTCACATTTCTTCCCCCATTCTGATGTTTGGTCTGAACAACAGCTGAACCTCTTGACCATGTCTGCGTGCTTTTACGCATTGAGTTGCTGATGAGATATTTGTGTTAACGTGCAGGTGCACAGGCAAACCTAATAAAGTGGCGGTTAAGTGTGCACTTGAAAATTTAAAAAATTGCATAGCTGTGGGGCAAAAGAGAAATGGTACGAGAGCTTAATGGGTCAATCTTGAATTTTTGTTTCCTGTAAATTCTGCTAAGTGCTTCAAATAAAGTAAATATTTTCAGACTTTTAGTGGGTTGGTATTTGAAGTCAATATTGATATGTGATTGAACGATGAGCTTCGTGCACTTAGAATATGAGGCAGATACATTAAGGACATTTAAGAAGCTCTTAGATAGGCAGATGGATGATAGAAAAGGGCAGTGCAATAGTATAGTGGTTAGCACAACACTTTACAGTACCAGCGACCCAGGTTCATTACTCACCGCTATCTGTAAGGAGTTCGCCCTGTGCCTGCGTGGAGGTCTATGTCAGAGGGAAGAGTTGGATTGATCATGGAGTAGGATAAAAGGCCAGTACAACATTGTGGGCCAAAGGGCCTGTGCTATGCTATAAAGTTCTGTGTTCTTCTTCCCTCCCTTGATGCTGCCTGACCTCCTGAGTTCCTGCTCCGTCTTGTGCATTGCTTCAGATTCCAGCATCTGCAGTCTCCTGTGTCACCACAAATCCATCAAGTGGTTCAAATCGTTCAAATGGTTCAATTTAATATCAAAGAATGTATGCAATCTCCATCCTGAAATTCTTACTCTTCCCAGACATCCACGAAACAAGACACCCTGTAGAATGAATGATAGAAGCATTCAGAAAGAACCT